>NC_142575.1:730000-1077500 GCF_041283825.1 Pyrus communis | reverse complement strand
AATATGTAAATTTTTGAGAATATCAATGCATATATCGATATTAGTTGCGTTCAATATCAATATCCGACCATTTGGCAAGGAAATTGTTAATATTATATGATTTGTATTATCTTTCTATATTTTTTATTAAATGATAGCTGTTACTGGATTAAATTGTTAAATGTTAAGAGAGAAGAAGATCGAACTTGTACGAGAGTGCATGAATATTATTATTTTCCGTCATATTGTAGTAATGCATCATCGGCATTTGTATTATCTTTCTCAGTATATTTATTTTGTATTATCTTAATTTCTTCCTTTGTTTTCAGGTGTTTTGGACCCAGCTTATTTCCTAATTGCAACAAAAAAGCGCACACTACAAAAACAAAGGACAATATTGAAACTATAACAAAAAGGGTCCTCACTGATGATGCTACCCATCAGCAGTAGCACACCTATCTCCGTCTCTCCCTATCCCTCTCTAGTAATTCTTTTGACCGCTCCTGGGTAAAAAGGTAAAAAAAGACTGTAAAAACCTAGCATTAGCGACAAAACAAGACCAGAGATTAACCCAAACCATGCCAAAAATAATTTACAGCTTACAACAATGGCCGCATATACCTCCTTGTACGCTTTCTCCGCCTCCCTGCACTCCCCACCTGATCGGCCTCCCCATTCTCTCTCCCTCTCTTCCTACTCCCCGCTTCTGCCGCCGCAGTCTCCGGCCTCTTCGGTGGCCTCCCGACCCCTCTTCCTACTCGTGGTTGTCCCTCTCCGCCCGCCTCTTTTTTGTGTCCTCCTCCTCCTAATCCCCTTGTCTTCAACCTTCACCAATGCAGCACCATCCGTCTTCTTCTCATTCGCCACCTTTGCTTTCTCTTCGACCTTATCTCCCTTCCTGCTCTTCGCACCGCCTTCTGATAGTGCATTGACAGAACCACGCTTTCCACACACAACAATGGAAAATTTGGTGGGTTTCTCAGAGCCATCGGGCTCGATCTTCGGAGCTTTGGTTTTGATGTTGGGCACGTTGGATGTGACTGTTCCGGTCGCGGGTTGTGGGTTCGGGAGCTGGTCGTTCATTTCCTTTAGCACAATGGAGCGGAGCTCTTGAGCTGCGTTGTGCTCCGGGGAGTTCTTGTGGAAGAAGACGACGGTGTTGTTGAAAGTTGTACTCTTAACATTTTTTTAGAGCAAAATAGTTTCAACGTCAAGAACACCTTCTCGGGGTCTATCCCGTCCCCTATTTGTCTTCTTTGTCTCCCTCGACTAGACTATTTGATTTCTCCCTAAATAAATGTAGTGGCAATATTTCTCATGGACTAGATGCGTGTTCCAAATTGCACATGTTTCGCGCTGGTTACAACAACCTCTTACTCCCGGATGACATCTACGGTGCGAAATAATTTTCAACCTCGCAATCCTTGACCTCCAGTCCAACGGATAGAGCGGTTTTCTCCCTGTAAATTAACATTGGTAAGCTGTCCAAATTACAACTACTGTTCCTTCAATTCAACAGTCTAAAAGGCTCTCTGCCCCCATCTTTGATGAACTGCACAAACCTTATCAAACTGAATTGCGGAATCAACCTTTCAAAGGAAACATCTCCACACTTAACTTCTCCAATCTTAACAAACCAATACTTAATCTTGGTCATAACTCTACTTCACCAGTTTCTTGCCAACCAGTCTCTCTACTCATGCAAGTCCCTAAAATCAATTTGAGTGAGCAAAAACAATCTAGAGGGACAGATACAGCCCGAGATTCTTTCCCTCGAATCCTTGTCCTTCCTCTCTCTCAGCTACAGCCGATTGAAAAACATCACAGGGGAAATGAAGATACTAATGGTGCTGCAAAAGTATCAAGGTACTCCTCCTTTCGACAAGTTTTTATCTAGGAGAGAAAATTCCAAGTGATGAAGCAATGGCTAATTACAAGGGGTTCCAAAATCTTCAAATGCTGGATTTAAGTAGCTGTGAGCTCAACGGCGAAATACCTCAATGGTTATCGAAGCTCAGGAAGGTAGGGGTCTTGATTTTGAGTTTTAACAGAATTATCCAATCGATTCCTAGTTAGTTGGGGGCTTCTCCGAGGCTCCTTGTTTTAGCATTAGGAGGCAATCGAATTTCGGGTGAATTTCCAAAGGAACTCTGTACACTTCCCATGTTGCTATCCGAAGAAACTGCTCCTCAAGTAGACGGTGATGTTCTCGAACTGCATATCTACATCTCGACCAACGCAAGGTTCTGCAGTACAAGTTGTCATACTTTCCTCACGTGATCGACGTGAAGGACAACAGCATTAGTGGGAAAATTTCCAACAATGGCCAGCTTCAGCTCCTACAAGTGCTGCAGCTGTAGGTTGGGTATGTATTTTTTCCGGAAGTAAAACAAAAAAAGAAAAAAAAAAAAAAAAACTAGTGTAAGTTGGGTTTTCACTTCTTCTAGTTTGCATGGGTTGAAAGTCGGAAGTTGTTGAACGAATCCCAACACAAGCAGAAGCCGAAAATCGCAGAGCTCCAACTTTCGCAAGAGGAGGGCGGTTCAGGAAATGCGTTACAGTGGCACCTAATCCTGCAAATTGGCCATTGTTGGAAACATGAAAACAATCCGGAAATCTTGAAGAAAAAAACACGCAAAAGAAAACGGTTCAGGAATTTCATCAAACAGTTCATGTACAATCTCTTATCAGAAAGTTTAAAATTGCAATTATCTTGTGAGCGTAAGATAGCACATTAAGGAAGAAACATGTAAATGCAGCTTCATCGTCTACAATTTGATGATGTTTCGAGGTTATGTCGAAAGAGGTTTTATTTGGGAAGGTTTTTTTTTTCTTCTTTTTAAAAATGAGGTCTAATGCAATAGGCCTAGCTCACAACTGATCTAGAGAGAATTTGGCTCCGTTTGTGTTCACCTTTTTAGCGATGATTGGATTAGCTTCAAGAATTAAGTTAGATTAGTTTGACCTATACTAAGAAGTATAAGAATTGTGAAGCGTTTTATACATTTGGAGATGGGGGTTGAAGAGGCATGCGCATTTCTTCTATTTTATATAAACAAGCCCTTTATTCAAAGTGATTTTTCAATTTTTTTTAATGGGAATTAGTTTTATGGCTCATCCACATCAAACTTAGCAATCCGAATCATATATTTTTTCAACTAAGATCATCTTTCAAAAATGCCAAAGCAGAAATGTTTGAAATATCTAATTGAGTTCAAAAAAATTAACGAACACTATGTCATAAGAAATATTAAAATTTCATCATGACAATCAAATCGGCAAATAGTTTCAAATAATTGATTTTGTTTGTTTGTTTTTGCAACGGTAAGCTACAAAAGAAGATTGAAAAATAGAGGGTTTGAATTATTAAAAGTCAATGTAGAGTGATACCCACAATTATTCTCCATTTAAAAAAGATGATGCTTTTGTTTTTTGTTTTAGCCACTTAGATTTAAGATTGACTGTTTTGATCGTGCTTCATATCATTTCATGGTGTTTTGAATAAAGCATCTTACCCAAGAAAAAAAAAAACAAAATGCTCCATTAATTTCCTTTGATCATGACTTAAGTAAACCATTGATTCCAATCTGCTAAGAAGAACAAAATCAACTTCGATAAGTTGGCACGTCGATGTCCAAAATTTCAAGCATTCTTTGTGAGGATGATTATACTTTGCAATTTCGAAGTCAATACACAGAAAAAAAAAATATATAGTAGTGAAATAGTACCACGTAATGACAGAAAAGCTTGTGGTAAGAATGGGTTTCGCTCTAGTGCCCGAAAATAATGTTTTAAAGCCTTCATATGTTCTCCGTTACTTGTGTGGATAAGCCCTATGTTATAGAGTATATAATTTCGATCATAAGGATCAATTTCTAATCGCATAGCTTCATAATATTATGTAAAGCTGCTGCATAATTTCCTTCGGATTGAGCTAACATCTGTTACGGTCGTCATTCGATTCAAAAAATCTCCGTTTCAGAACCGTACATGAGATTTTCATCTCATACGACTCCTCCTTTATGTGCATAATGATAATAATACGTGGAATAAAAAAAGATTGAAATATTCTCATTATAAACTAAGCGGGTGTTTTTACAAGAAATCTCTAGTCAACCTTCTTGTAAAAGATCTTTACTTAACATCAAGCATGTTGGTATTAGATAAAAAGTTACTCCAACAATTTCTTTGTCTTCAACGCCCTTTATTTTGCAAGAATTAGTCACTTCAACAGTCTTCGATGGTTATACAGGTATCCAAAAAATGAACAAGATGGATGTTTGTTGTCCCAACCATTCTTGTTAGTCCCGATCCTGATAAGGAAAAAGGATAATTTATAACAAAGTTTTCGTGTGTTGATTCCTAGGAGTAGTGCTTCTTCCCCTATGCTCTCTATTGGTGGAGACCTAACCCATAGGTGTAACCTCCTCCTCAATACTCTAGAATCAACAATTGAAGCATATGAGGCAGCATTAATCGGGGATACATGACAAAAGGGTTTGCTTTATTTACAAACTTCACCTTCAACAAGCGTAGATTTATTTCAATAATTTTTTTTCCTATCCCGAATAATGTTGTCTTTCTCTTAAGACTGAGAGCAATAAAAAATAGAAAAGAAAATAAATAAATAAATAATCAAATCGTACCATCTCTGTAATAGGTGAATGCCTCTTTTTCTCCCGAATTTGTCGGAATTATTCATAATAAGATATTGGCTACAATTCAAAAGGTTTTATCAATAAAATTTCCATTTATCCCAGATCTAGATATAGGTGTATTAATCCATTCTATAATTCAATATGGCTTGAATTCTGGGCAACATATCAATAAGCAAAAATCTAGAGTGTATATTGGGAAAGCTACATTTTATCGTCGTTCCCAAATTGTTTCTTGGCTTGGTGTAAATTTGGGGGACCTTCCTTTTATTTATCTTGGTGTTCCTCTTTTTCGCGGTCGTCCAAAAAGGGTTTGTTTCCAATCATTGGCAGATAAAGTGCGTCAACGGATGTCTCAATGGCAAGGATGTTCGTTGTCTATGGCTAGACGTGTTGCTCTAATTAAATCGGTTGTTATTAGTATGCTTTCTCATAGTTTTTCGGTTTACCGATGGTCTTCTACTGTTTTGGTGCAAGTCAGAAATTGGGCTCGTAATTTTATCTGGACAGGTTGTGCGGACTCTCGTGGTTTTTCGACAGTTTCATGGAAGAGGTGTTGTGCTCCACTGAATGAGGGTGGTCTTGGCATTCGGAATTTCGCTTCTTTGAATCAGGCTTTTCTGTTGAAAAAATTTTGGGACATCTTGGTCACCTCTACTTTGGCTTCTTCATTTTTTCGCGGTCGGTTTTTCAATAATCATGGTTTGCCCTCCTCCTCGTATAAGACTTCTTCTATATGGCCTGGTCTTTGTCCTCTTTTCTCTGAATTACAATAGAACTCACGTTGGATTATTGGTTCACGTAAAAACGTTTCTTTTTGGCATGCCAATTTGTTGGATAAATCCTTAATTGAAGTTTTAAACATTCCAAATGCTTTGGGTAAAACTTTGCATGCACGGGTCTCCAATTTTATTATTGATGGGAATTGGATATGTCCTGCCTCTCTCCATGATAGTTTACATCTTATTTGGGGTCAAATTTGTTCTATTTGTTTAGCTAAGACTACTGAAATTGATGATACTTTGATTTGGACTGATTCTTCTGATGGTCATCTCACGCTTTCTCGTGAGTATGATATTAAACGAAGCAAGCAACCTTTGGTGGTTTGGGACTGTTGGGTTTGGAATTCTTGTTTTCGTCCTAGAAATTCTCTTTTTCTATGGGAAATTCATGCATGGGAAAATTGTTATGACCTTCTGAGGTTTTGCTCTTGCCTCCTTGTGGCTCAAATGTGGAAACTCCAAGACATTTGTTTTTTGAATGTTCTTTCTCACGTCAGGTTTGGTCTTTATGTTTAAATTGGTTTGGGGTGATCTCTAACTTTGATGATATTATGACCTTCTTCACTTATCTTATTCGCAAAGGCTATGGCTCTCAAATTCAACTTCTATGGTGGGGTTTAATTGGAGCCTGTTTATATTGTCTATGGACAACATGTAATAAGCTTCGTTTTGACGATGTTCGACCTTCCATTACTGTTATTGCTCGCTCAATTAATTTTCAGCTCCTTGAAATTGATTCGCTAAGCAAGGGAAACATGAAAAATTCTATGGAAGAACTTTGTATTCTTCGCGCTATTGGTTTGTCTGGTCGTCCTGCCAAGTCACCTCGTGTTATTGAAGTTTTATGGAAACCACATTCTCTCTACATTGGGTCAAAGTGAATACCGATGGTGCAGCTTGTGGATCACCATGATTGGCTGGTACTGGCGGTATCTTTCGTGATCATTTTGCTTCATGCGTAGGGTGTTTTGCTACTTCTTTAGGGGTGGCCAACTCTGTTGAAGCTGAATTGCATGCTATAATTCATGCGGTAAACTTAGCTTGGGAGAAGGGTTGGTGTTCTCTTTGGATTGAGTGTGATTCATCCTTGGCTGTTCTTTTCACTTCTGCTTCTCATAATCGTGTTCCTTTGCGTTTGAGAGTTCGTTGGTTGAATTGTAGAGCGTTGCTCTCTTCTATGTGCGTAAGAGTTACACATATTTTTCGCGAAGGGAATCAGGTGGCTGACTGTTTGGCAAATTTTGGAGTGGACCATCCTAGGGTTTATTGGTGGGACTCTTGTCCTCCTTGTGCTATTGCTGCGTATCATCATAATCTTTCTCTTTGCCCCAATTATCGATTTTGTTAGGTTGGGTTTTATTTGGATTTTCGTGCCTCAAGCAATTTTCTACTTCTTGTTAGGATTTGGCTTCAAAAGTTGTTTTAAGCGGGTATTGACCTAGTTCCCCCGCTTGTCTTTCTATTCCTTTTTTCTTCTTAATAAAATCTTGTAGAGAGGGGACGGGCGGGGGGTTTCTGGGTGCAACAGTCCTTTCTCCTTCAGGAGAGGGTTGGTGCCTCACACACGACTGTTGACAAAGAGCTAATCTCACCTAATCCATCTCTACAAATTATAAATAAATTAAAAATAAAAATAAAAACTCATTTCGTGAGAAAATGATCCCACAAACAAAGGAATTGTACACTACGAAATAACATAAAATCATTTTCATTAAAATAAAAATGAAAACCTTTTACTATACTCAAATTGTTTCGTTTTGAAAAGAATCAATAAAAAAAATCTAGGGGACGGTTCAATAATTTGAAATCAATCAATGGGTTAAGAAGTTGGAGTAAGGAGTTGTTGTTGAAAAATCTAAAATTGGAAAGACATATAGAATTTTTATGAAAATTGAATAATGATGTAAAGATATCCAACATGAATAGATATATCTTTATTTTACAATTTTTCACAAAACAGATTTATGCAGAAGGATTTGTCTTTGATGAAAAGTATTCTATTTTTAGAGTTCAATTTTTTAATAATTTTAATTCAATGTAGATACTTATCCAAAATAATATGAATGACTCACTATGAACTCGGTTTTTTGGCCATAATCATTATGAAGGAGAGGTGTCTGTTAGTACATCTAAAAAACTGTCCAAGTGATTAAAACTGTTTCTACTTTCTATTCAAAGCACCTTTATCAAAGAACCGTTTTAAAGTACTCTTCCAAAAGCACGAGCCCAAAGTCAAGGTAAACCTTCTAATACGTTGCAAACCCATGATTACATATAAGGCGTGGTTACAAAACCGGACCGGAATGGGAAGAAATGGAATTGCACTTTTCTCAAAGCTTTTACCAAGCTTTTGAGGAATCAAAAAATAGGTGAGTCAAGGTTCACCTAAAATTAGTAATTAAATTTTTAGATTATTCATAATTGGATTATTTAGATGAGATGATATTTAGACTCCAGGATGAAAACTTCATCCAAATAAACTATTCTACTTGAAATACCCACACACTTTTTACTTGTAAGCACAAGTGATTAAGAACATTTACCGTTGTATCGGAGTTCGAGATTCGATTATCCTCATCTTCACTATTGCTTCTATCCAAAAAGGAAAAAAGGAATTATAATCTGAACGCATTTGGCCACTTTGAAGTCAGTGTAATAAGTCATTGAAGTCTTTTGTTTGCTGTTTACTCCTAAAGCCTAAAGTCAAACCAAACCACTTCAAATCCATATACTAATACATAAAAGATCTTTACACGATTGAAGATATTGGGAAATAGCAGACAAAACCACATTACATAAAAGATCTGTACACGATTCAAAACCACATTACACGTTGCTGCCAAGTTGCCAACCCGTGATTAGACCCTCCATTAGCGACGTCCCGTGTTCTGCAGGTTTGTTTCTTTTCTATATGAGTGGAAAGCAAAGACTACAAAGTCTCATCTTCATATTGTAATACATATGTTTTGGCACAGTTAATTAGCCTTGTGCACAGCTGGAATTACTTTAGACACCCAAAATCACCATTTTCCATTTCTTTTTCGCACAGATTTGGATCCCATCCGGATCCAAATGATGGGGTTCCTAGGGATCCTCACATCTTAGTCATTCATCATATATCGTGCAATAAAAAATCATTTGAATTTTTTTATTTAAAATTAAACATAAATAGTACCTAAAGAAAACTAACCGCACGATGTAAGATAAACGGTTAGAATTTGAGAATCCCCACGAAGAGAATCCGAAAAGGATCCTCATCCTTTTTGCACAACTCTGATATTCAAGTCTATATATTAAAACAATTAAATTTAGTATATTTACACAAATTCCCAAAAAAAAAAAAACGATAATAATATATGAACATATGCCCACATCAATTTTCCGAAAGCACGCATCCAAAGTCAATGTAAACCTTGTAATACGTTGCCAACCCATGTTCTGCAGGTTTGTTTCTTTTCTATATAAGTGGAAAGCAAAGACTACAAAACTCAAACATCGCTCACAAGAATTCAAACCATCACCTAATTACCTTCTCCCCTTTGTGAATTTCTACCTCCTCTGCTCCAAACAAAGGAGTGTGTATATACCCACGAAACGACGTGAGTAATATAATTCCAGTGCAGACATACCGAAAAACATCATGCCAGAAGTTAGTCGCGTAATACCTTATGGAGTCCTCTTCCTGTTTTTTTGGTTGTCTACTTTCATTTCTACAAACCATGCTTGCAAGGAGGCAGACCACAACTCTCTTTTGTCATCTTTTGATATATCTTCTTCTCGTTTAAATTGGTCTTCCAGTGATTGTTGTCACTGGGAAGGCATCGCTTGTGATGCCGATGGTAGGGTAACACATGTTTCGTTGCCCTCTAAACGGCTCCAAGGAAGCATTTCTCGCTCTCTTGGAAGCCTCACGCATCTTTCGCACCTCAATCTCTCTCACAATCTTCTCTCCGGAAAATTACCTTTGTTTCTATCATCTACTTATATTCAAATAGTGGATTTGTCGAACAATCAATTCAATGCTACAGTTCCTTCTTCATTCCTCCAGCATGCCTGGAATTTGAGCAGTCTGAATGTCAGCAAAAATCACTTTACAGGCCAAATACCTTCCTCTATCTGTATTCGTTCCTCTTCAACTAGAGTCTTGGATTTCTCCAACAACGATTTCAATGGTTCAATTCCTCTCGGACTAGGAAACTGTTCGAAATTGGAAACCTTTCGTGCGGGCTTCAATACTCTCTCTGGAGCTCTTCCTAGTGATCTCTACCAAGCTCAGGCTCTTCATGAGATTTCGTTACCTTCCAATCAGCTTTTCGGTCACATTAGCGACAACATTGTCAACCTCACCAGCCTCACAATCCTAGAGTTCTACTTCAATCATTTGAGCGGCGCACTTCCTCTCCACATCGGGAAGCTCTCCAAATTAAAACTCATGCTCCTTCATCTCAACAATCTTGAAAGTCCTCTGCCCCCATCTTTGATGAATTGCACTAACCTTATCGAACTCAATCTTGGATTCAACCATTTCGATGGAAATATCTCGGAGCTAAATTTTTCCAAACTTGATCAACTTATCAAACTTGATCTCGTGAGTAATCACTTCTCTGGCGCCATGCCAAAAAGCCTTTACTCATGCAAGTATCTGAAAGCAGTTCGTTTGAGCAGTAATGATCTAGAGGGACAAATACAACCCGAGATTGTTTCGTTGAAATACCTATCCTTCCTCTCACTTGGTAAAAACAGACTCACCAATATCACCGGCGCTATACATATATTGATGCGTTTGGAAAGTCTCAGGGTGGTCGTACTTTCATATAGTTTTCTAGGTGAAGAACTGCCGGATGGTGATGCAATGATTGGTTCTGGGTTTCAAAATCTCCGCCTTTTAAGCTTATTGAACTGCCAACTTAGAGGTCATATACCGGTGTGGATGTCAAATTTCAAGAAACTCGAAGTCCTTGTTTTGTCTTCTAACAGACTCACAGGCTCAATACCTCCTTGGTTGGGAAGTCTTCCTAGTCTTTTCGTCATAAGCTTGGACAACAACTCGCTTTCGGGGGGACTTCCAAAGGAGCTTTTCTCACTTCAAGCTCTTGTATCTGAGAAGCCTTCCGCTCAAACGGATAGTGCTGATGTCGAACTACCTATCTATGCGCGTCCCCAGAATGGATCTGTCGCATCTCTGCAGTACAACTATCTGTCCAACTTGCGGCCAACTATTGGCTTCCGAAATAACAGTCTAAGTGGCAACATTCCCATTGAGATAGGCCGGTTGCAAAACCTTCACATCCTGGATCTCAGTTTCAACAACATCGTTGGCAGCATCCCGGACCAAGTATCTAACCTCACAAACTTGGAGGGATTAGACCTCTCAAGAAACCATCTGTCGGGCGGAATCCCAGCTTCACTATCAAGCCTTCATTTCTTGGCTTCACTTAGTGTTGCATACAATAACCTCCAAGGACAGGTACCGTTAGGCACACAGCTCCAAGGCTTTGATGCCACTGCCTATGAGGGCAACCCGGGACTTTGCGGTTCCCCGCTTCCAAACAAATGCCAACAGATGAATACAAGTGATAATGCAACTAAGAACATGGAAGATGAACATGACAATGGGAACGAAATTCCATGGCTTCATATTTCAGTGGCTCTTGGTTTCATTGTAGGATTTTGGGGAGTTTGTGGCCCTCTAGTTTTCAGCACATCATGGCGATATGCGTATTTCCAATTTCTCTCTAATTTTAAAGATCGCTTCGTGTGCTAATCAAGTGTAATTTTTTCCGTAAGAAATAAAGGACTTATTAATAATTTAAAAGGTGATAGACGCTAGTCGGGCGCTCAGCAAGGGCCTAACATGTAGGCGTCTAGGCAGTTTTTTTTTTATTTTAATTAAATTTATTATGTAACATATTAATAAATGTCTACTTTACGTAAAAATAAATATACTTGTATTGGGATATATAAATTGCAAAATAAAATGACATATAAATTATAAAATATTAGAACATATTGAAAACATGTTGAACAATCATGTAATGAGTGTCACAACAAGTCTCTTAAAATTTATCAAAAAAAATAAAAAAGTAATCTATTTTCTGTGTAAATGAGAGTCGCGAGTTAGAGTGTGTCTGGACAAGTCTGGGCACCAGACACTATCAATTTTCGAATGTCTAAGATTAATTGAGGCAGTGTCCAGCTGCTTAGCACCTACGCGAGAAATTTTAGAATAGTGCTTATTAACCACATTGCATACAAGAAATCTAACAGCTGAGTAAAAACAGAAGGGGAATTAAAGTTAAACATGCATCCAACTTTGCTAACTAAATTCATACGCAAATGCCTTGGAATTTCGTCAGGATAGAATACTGAAACTTTTGAGCAGAAGCACTTGGAAATTCATTTGCAGGCTGCGATTTAATTTCTCAAGAATTTAAGCATTCTTGTTGACCAAGTTTTCTGTAATCTACCTTACAATTTTGCCTAGCTCCGTCACTGTAATCCTCCGGATATCAATGTTTATTTATTTATTATTATTACTATTTTATTTATTAATGCCATTGACTTGTCTTTTTCATGGGCAGTGTTGAAATAATTGGAATTTTTTAAGGCCCAATTAGGTTTGGGTTTGGTTTAGGCTGAAAGTTATTAAGTATTGGACCAAAAATAAAGTTGTAGAACAAGCCTGAATTTTTTTTTTTTTTTTTAGTTTTTATGAACAAACGATATTATCTAAACTAAGAATGGAGGTGGGCTTAGCCTCACAATGGGTTAAAAACTTCTCACTTACAAGTGAAAAGGAATATCACTTGATCATAATACTAAGTGACAACAAACCTGAATTTTTAACATCTTTTTCATGTAACAGTTTTCTTGCCAAACTATCAAGCATCATCTGAAAGACATGTATGAACAACTCTTATTCTTCATAACATAATATATCAAACAAATTTATACGGAAGTAAAAGTAGTAGAAGTAGTGTTTCAAATATCGGTATCGGGAGAAATATCGATATGTAAATTTGTGGGAATATCAATGCATATATCAATATCAGTTGCGTTCAATATCAATATCCGACCATTTGGCAAGGAAATTGTTAATATTATATGATTTGTATTATCTTTCTATGTCTTTTTTTTTTAAATAATAAAATTACTGGATTAAATTGTTAAATGTTAGGAGAGAAGAAGATCGAACTTGCACGAGAGTGCATAAGTATTATTATTTTCCGTCATATTGCAGCGTCATCTGCATTTGTATTATCTTTCTTAGTATATTTATTTTGTATTATCTTAATTTCTTCCTTTGTTTTCAGGTGTTTTGGACCCAGCTTATTTCCTATTGCAACAAAAAAGCCCACTCTAAACAAACAAGAACAATATTGAAACTAGAACAAAAAAGGTCCTCGCTGATGATGCTACTCATCCGGATCTGTATAAGCAAAAAGAGATGCCCCAAAACATTCTACAAGTTCACACCACATCTATCTCTGTCTCTCCCTATCCCTCTCTAGTAATTCTTTTGACCGCTCTTCGGTAAAAAGGTAAAAAAAAGTCTGTAAAAACCTAGCATTAGCAACAAAACAAGACCAGAAATGAACCCAAACCATGCCAAAAATAATTTACAGCTTGCAACAATGGCCGCATTCACCTCCTTGTACGCTTTCTCCGCCTCCCTGCACTCCCCACCTGATCCGCCTCCCCATTCTCTCTCCCTCTCTTCCTACTCCCCGCTTCTGCCGCCGCAGTCTCCGGCCTCTTTGTTGGCCTCCCGACCCCTCTCCTTCCCCTCCCATTGCTCTCCTGACACCTTCTTCCCCCTCCCCTCCCTCCCCCGCTTCTCGTTGAACTCCGCGTCACCCTCTCATTCCTTTCAACCTCCGGCTTCTTCCTCCCCCTCGTCATCGGCTTCTTCTTCTTCTTCTCGTCCTCGCTCTCCTCGCTATCATCCTCAGAACCATCCGACGTCTCCTACTTCACTTCAGTGCTCGGCGAGTTCTGCTTCATTCGCTTCAAGAACCTTGCTGCGCCTTGCTTCTTCCGCCTGTTTTCTTTCTTCTCCTTCTCCGCTTCCAACGCCTTTAAACCGTCATGCGAACTGAGTTCATTGACGCCATACTCGTGCGGCTTCGTCGGCTTCGTCGGCTTCGCTGCATTCCTGCCCCTCGTGCTTGTCCCTCTCCGCCCGCCTCTTTCTTGTGTCCTCCTCCTCCTAATCCCCTTGTCCTCAACCTTCACAGACGCAGCACCATCCGTCTTCTTCGCTTTCTCTTCGACCTTATCTCCCTTCCTGCTCTTCGCACCGCCTTCTGATAGTGCATTGACAGAACCACGCTTTCCACAAACAACAATGGAAGACTTGGTGGGTTTCTCGGAGACATCGGGCTCGATCTTGGGAGCTTTGGTTTCGATCTTGGGCACGTTGGATGTTACTGTTCCGGTCGCGGGTTGTGGGTTCGGGAGCTGGTCGTTCATTTCCTTTAACACAATGGAGCGGAGCTTTTGAGCTGCGTTGTGCTCCTGAGAGTTCTTGCGGAAGAAGACGACGGCGTTGTTGAATAGGAGGAGGAGGTCGCGGAAGAACATGGGGATGCAATCCTCTGTGTAGAGGCCTTTGTTAAGCTTGGATTGAATCACATGCAGGTCCATGTGTTGCCGAATCAAACTTTTGTACCTTTCTGATTGCTGCACAAATATTGTAGGGTTTCTTTAATTAGAAGATGTACTCATAACATTACTCATAACATTTTTATTAAAGCAAACTAGAAACAAAATAAAATAAAATAAAGTAATTTTGCTCCCACCAAATGACTTTTTCATTAATAGTTTTAAATTTCGAAATTTCTATAATAAATTAATTAAATCACACGCATCACACTCGTTTAACAGTGATAAAATATAATAGTGAAATAGGTCACGCATGGTAGATTTATGTTATCTTATATTAAACAATTATTGTGCGTAATTGTATCATTTATTTTTATACAAGAGATGTTTGGAGAGGAAAAATCAATTACGTAATTTTGCACGCTGTTAGATCATGGAGAATTCTCTGATAAATCAATAAATTAATGATCATCTCACTTCTACTTATTCTTAACTATATAATTATTCATCTGTTAGTTCATAACTCTCCTATTTAATCGAAACTCCTTAACTTTATTGCATCTAAAAAACTGTCCAAAGTGGTTAATAGTGTTTCTACTTTCTATTCAAAGCACTTATAATAAACAACATTTTTGAAGTGCTTTAAACTCTTCCAAAAGCACTAGCCCGAAGTCAATGTAAACCTTCTAATACGTTGCCAACCCATGATTAGACCCTCCATTAGTGATGTCCCATTTCACCTGTGGCGTGGTTACGAAACCGGACTGGAATGGGAAGAAACGGAATGGCACTCTCTTTCAAGGCATTCCAGCGTTTACCAAGCTTATGAGGAATCAAAAAATAGGTGGGTCCAGGTTCTCCTAAAATTAGTAATTAAATTTCTAAATTATTCAGAATTGGACTACCTAAATGGAGGTGGTATTTGGACTCCGGGATGAAGGTTTCAATGAGAATCAAATTTTTCTACCTAAAATACCCATATACTTATTACTTGTAACTCAAGTGATTAAAAATATTTACCGATGCATTTGAGTCCAAGATTTGATTATCCTCTTCTTCGCTGTTACTTGTATCAAAAAGGAAAAAAAAGAATTGTAATCTAAACGCATTTGGCCACTTTGAAGTCAATGTGACTCTTTGAAGTCTTTTGTTTGTTGTTTACTTCTTTACTCTTAAAGTCAAACCAAACCACCTCAAATCCATAAAAGATCTTTACACGAGCTTGAAGATATTGGGAAATAGCAGACAAAACCACATTACATACATACGTAGTACGTGTACATATATATAGGGAATTGTTATTGGTATTCTGAAATTTTCATTTTGCATTCCAAACTTTCTATAATTAGAAGAAAAAAAATGCATTTGTAAGAAGTGTAAAATAAGATTTTAGTAATGTTAAACCACGAGCTGGTGACCCACAGGTAAAGGACGAATTACGAGGCTTCCTTAAAACTAAAAATTAGAGTTCTCGGGTTCGAAACCCGCTACTGGTGTGAAAGCCAAACTTGTGGCAAGGGGGAGGCTGAAATGCCTCTGTGAGTATTTTTGGCCTTCGAAAGGGGTGAATAACCGTAGTTTGCCACCAATTGTCCTCCTTTAAAATTTAAAAAAAAAATAGCAGTGCTAATAATACTTCCCATATATATATAGACACACACACGTACATACATACATATTGATCAATATAAAAGCTTGCAAGTTGCAACTTAACAATGTTCATATGCAGCTGTCATGGCTTCCAGAAGATGTATATACTGCACAAGTTGATGCACGTTTGATGTATATGTAATTTTTGTTGTTCAAAGATGTATATGTATACGTGTATACGAATGATGCTTGCGATCCAAGCTTACGCAGCGCTCTCACGACCTTCTCTCGCTCTCCGTCTTCTCCTCCGTTGAACTGGACTACTACTTCCAGTTGATTGTTGCCAGTGGGGAAGGCATCACCTGTGAACAAAATGCTCCATTAATTTCCCTTGATCATGCCTTAAGTAGACCACTGAGTCCAATCTGCAAAGAAGAAAAAAGACAAGTTGGCATGTCAAAGTCAATGTCCAAAACTTCAAGCAATCTTCGTGTTATTTATTACTAGCCTTCACGCTTACACATGTGCAAAAACTATTTTTTGAATCACGGCGTGCTATGCGCGATTACACATTTTTTTAATCATATTATTGATAGTCCATTAGCTAAGCCCACCTCCTCCCCCTTATTGTAGATAATATCGTATGTTTAAAAAATAACAAAAAAACAAAATCATTTGCTAACTAATTGAATCACATTGTTATGCATGTGCGAGAGACTTTTTTTTTATAACCGGTACTACGCCTCTTAAGATGTTTTGAACGTGTTTAAAAATAGAGAAAATAATATTTAATAAACAACTGATTGAATTACATTATTGCTAACCCAATATGAGGTACTAATTATAAAAAAAAAACTGCACAAAAAAAATTAATTATAAAAAAACATTGTTTATATGAAAAAAATACCACCGTATTATTTAATGCATTATTTTGGACTACTTTTGAACTTTTTTGTTTAGGGGGCAATTTTGTGCCCTTTTTTTTGTGAAGCCCTTGACCCCAAATGGGGTTGCTGGCTTTATCTAGTATAGATATCTTTGCAATTTCAAAGTCAAGACGAAGAAAAACAAATATCGTAGTTAAATAAGTCACAAGCAAGTGGTCCTTTCCCACATTAGTAGAGAGAAGGGTTACCCTTGCACCACGGTATGGGTTCGAACCCCTTCGGCTTCCTAATTTAACATCTAATTTGACAAATATATCGTTTGACCAAAAAAAAGTCACACATGGTGGGCCCGTGCCATTTTGTATTAACTAATTACTACGTGTAATTATGTCATTTTGTTTGGGTAATGTTAGGGAGATCAAATTTTATAAATCAAATGATGTGGATGTTGATGATTGGATTATTAGGTGTTGATTAACGTGCTTATTTCCTATTGGTGATACATTATTTGGTTTGTAAATTTAATTTAAAATTTTGGTCTCCCTAGCATTATCTTTTTTTTCTATACAAGTGATGGTCATAGAGAAAAAATCGAGAACGTTACCTTGACTTATAAGAGCATCTCCAAAGGAAGTCCCTATTTTTGGGACTCCCACCATCACTTTTGAGTACTCATTTAAGGACTTAACTGGAATCTTTGTGTTCCTAATTTGAAATTTTTATGATTTTACGTGATAATTTGATTAGGTGTACATTTTTTGCTTATATTAACTTTTTTTTTAATTAATTAAAATTAAAAGCACTAAAATCTTCAATCAAGATTGTGGGCTCCGTTTTCCACTCAAGGTGCACATTTTTTTGTTTATGTTCACCATTTTTTAATGGGAGCATTTTTCCTCACCATTCTAAACTTTGATGTATGCTCATCATACATCTAATCATCTGGCACGTATTATTTCACTTAACCTTGGTTAATTTTTTTTCAAATTTGAAAAAGTAACATTTAATCTGAAAGTTAACTAGAGTTAGGTGAAAAGACACATGGCAAATGACTAGGTGTATGATGAGCACAAACCATAATTATGGTGGTGAACAAAAATGCACCCGTTTTTAATTAATTAAAAGCATTAAAACCTTCAATAAAGATTGTAGACCTCGTTTTCCACTCAAGGTTGCCCTTGTACAGTCCCTATATGTGAGGATATACGCTATATATGAGGTGAGTCTCTATACTTTAGAGACTCGCTTTCCGTTTCATTGGAGATTTATTTTGTCCTATGTTTATTTTATACCCAATTTACACGGTGGTTGTCCCTATTTGTAGACTCCACTAAAAATGCTCCAAGTCCCTTTCATGTAATAGTACTTGTACGCTGTTAAATCATGGAGGACTCACCAATTAATTAATTAATGATCATCTCACTTCTACTTTTTATTCTTAACTGTATAATTAGTCATATGTTAGTTCATAATTCTCATTCTTAGTCATCAATATATGATCGAAATATTGTCGTTACTAAAAAAATTTGTCATTTCTCCTATCAAATATCAAAAACGGATCATTTCTACTAATTGCCCTAAAATTTTTACCAAACAATCATTTTTCAAAACGAAAGTGGTTTTAGCTCTTCCAAAAAGTACAACCCCAAAGTCAACGTAAATCTTCTAATGCTTTGCTGCCAACCATGATTAGACCCTCCATAAGCGACGTGCTGTGCAGATTTGTTTCTTTTCTCTATTAGTGGAAAGAAAAGACTTCAAAATTCAAACATTGCGCACAAGAATTCAAACCATCACCTAATTACCTTCTTCCCTTTGTTAATTTCTACCTCCCTTGCTCCAGAAAAAGGAGTGTAAACGACGTGAGCAATATAATTCCAGTACAGCCATAGCGAAAAACGTCAAGCCGGAAGCTAGTCGCGTGATGCCTTATGAAGTCCTCTCCCTGTTTTTTGTGTTGTCTACTTTCATTTCTACAAACCATGCTTGCAAGGAGGCAGATCACAACTCACTTTTGTCATCTTTCGATGCATCTTCTTCTTGTTTAAATTGGTATTCTAGTGATTGTTGTCACTGGGAAGGCATCGCTTGTGATGCCGATGCTAGGGTAACGCGTGTTTCATTGCCCTCTAAGCGGCTCCAAGGAAGTGTTTCTCGCTCTCTTGGAAGCCTCATGCATCTTTCGCACCTCAATCTCTCCCACAATCTGCTTTCCGGTCCTCTGGAAGCTGGACTCTTCTTGTCCTCGAGTCGCCTTGAAATCCTTGATTTGAGCTATAACCTTCTCTCCGGAGAATTACCTTTGTTTCTATCATCTACTTACATTCAAATAGTGGATTTGTCGAACAATCAATTCAATGCTACAATTCCTTCTTCATTCCTCCAGCATGCCTGGAATTTGAGCAGTTTGAATGTCAGCAAAAATCATTTTAGAGGCCAAATACCTTCCTCTATCTGTCTTCGTTCCTCTTCGATTAAGTCTTGGATTTCTCCAACAACGATTTCAATGGTTCAATTCCTCTCAGACGAGGAAACTGTTCGAAATTGGAAACCTTTCGTGCGGGCTTCAATACTCTCTCTGGAACTCTTCCTAGTGATCTCTACAAAGCTCAGGCTCTTCATGAAATTCCGTTACCTTCCAATCAGCTTTTCGGTCACATTAGTGACAACATTGTCAACCTCACCAGCCTCACAATCCTAGAGATCTACTTCAATCATTTGAGTGGCGCACTTCCTCTCCACATCGGGAAGCTCTCCAGATTAAAACTCATGCTCCTTCATCTCAACAATCTTTGATGAATTGCACAAACCTTGTTGAACTCAATCTTGGATTCAACCGTTTGGATGGAAATATCTCGAAGCTAAGTTTTTCCAAACTTGATCTCAAGAGTAATCATTTCTCCGGCGTCATGCCAAAAAGCCTTTACTCATGCAAGTATCTGAAAGCAGTTCGTCTGAGCAGTAATGATCTAGAGGGACAAATACAACCCGAGATTGTTTCGTTGAAATACCTATCCTTCCTCTCGCTTGGTAAAAACAGACTCACCAATGTCACTGGCGCTATACATATATTGATGCGTTTGGAAAGTCTCAGGGCGGTCGTACTTTCATATAGTTTTCTAGGTGAAGAACTGCCGGATGGTGATGCAATGATTGGTTCTGTGTTTCAAAATCTCCGCCTTATTAGCTTATCGAACTGCCAACTTAGAGGTCATATTTGTTGGTATTTGACAGTTTACTAACTCAATACCAAAATATGTGGGTGATAAGTTTACAAACTCTATCACACCTTTTTCACTTTGCACTCTCAAATAAAATTGGACAAAGAAAGAAATAGAGAAAGGAGGGAAGCAACAAGCTTTGGCAAAACACTTGGACTTTGATATATGAAAAGGTTTACAAACTGTTAGAATAAGAAAGCTTACAAGCTTCTTCACAATTGGAAGTGGGATTCGGATGGGATGATTTACAATGCTTGAGAACTTGGGTATTTATAGCAAACCAAATGATTAAACTAAGATTATTTATTACCACACAAAACACATTAATTGCACCTAATAATTTTTATTCAACCATACCTAACATTGCCTAACTTTCAATGCCTAACTTTGACATTGATTTTCAACAATAGCAACCTATTTTGATTTGAATTTCCAACACACCTCCTCAAATCAAAACGCCTTCATTCCTAGCATTTCACGCAGTAGCCGGAATGTTTCAATTGGCAATGGCTTTGTGAAGATGTCTGCCACTTGTTCCTTGGTGTGATAGTAGACAAGTTCAATTGTCTTTTGCTTCACATGGTCCCTTAGAAAATGGAACCTGGTATCAATGTGCTTGCTCCTTCCATGTTGAACAGGATTCTTTGCAAGTTTGATTGCAGACACGTTATCTACATGAATCACAGTCGATTCCACTTGTGGATGACACACTGACTTCAACAGATTTCTTAACCAAATTGCCTCACACACGGTTGAGGCTACAGCAACATACTCGGCTTCACATGATGACAAAACAACAATTGATTGCTTCTTTGAAGTCCATGAGAAAGTTGTTGATCCTAGAAAAAACACATAGCCAGTTGTGCTTTTCCTTTCATCTTGGTCACCTCCCCAATCACTATCTGAATAACCAAATAATTTTGCATCTTCACCAAAATTATAAAATAGACCATAGTTTAGAGTACCTCTTATGTACCTCAAAATTCTCTTGGCGGCCAGCCAATGAGACTCCCTTGGTGTTTCCATGTATCGACTCACGAGTCCAACACCATAAACTATATCAGGTCTTGTGATTGTAAGGTACCTTAGGCTTCCAACGAGGCTTTTGTACACTGTTGAGTTTACAAACTCACCCTCTCCTCCTTTGGACAGCTTCAATCCAGTTGCGACTGGGGTATTGACAGTGTTGCACTTGTCCATATTGAACTTCTTCAATATGTCTCTCATGTACCTTTGTTGAGAGATGTAGATACCATCACTTTCTTGCTTCACTTCTATGCCAAGAAAGTATGACATTAATCCATTGTCAGTCATCTCGAATTCACTGAACATGGATTGCTTGAACTCATGGAACATTGCCTCATTGTTTCCTGTAAACAATAAATCATCTACATAGAGACAAATAATTAAGAACTCCCCTTTTTCACCATTCTTCATGTAAACTGAATGCTCGTATGGACATTTCTGAAATCCATTTTGGTGAAGGTAGTTGTCGATCCTTGAGTTCCAGGCTCGTGGTGCTTGCTTGAGGCCGTACAAAGCCTTCTTCAAACGATACACCTTATCTTCTTCTCCTTGTACTTGGAAGCCTTCCGGTTGTTCCACGTACACTTCTTCCTCAAGTACTCCATTAAGGAAGGCTGACTTGACATCTAGTTGATAAATTTTCCATTTATGATGTGCGGCAAGAGAGATTAGCAATCTTACCGTGTCAAGTCTCGCAACTGGAGCATAGACTTCATCATAGTCCACTCCATACTTCTGTTTGTAGCCCTTTGCTACAAGCCTTGATTTGTATCGATCCACACTCCCATCTGCAGTGCGTTTGATCTTGTAAACCCACTTGACACCAATAGCCTTCTGATTTGGTGGGAGCTTTGTCAGCTCCCAAGTGTCATTCTTCTCGATGGCATGGATCTCTTCTTCCATGGCTTTCTTCCAACAATCTTCTTCCACAGCTTCATTGAATGAGAAAGGCTCGTGGTCTGCATACAAGCAGAAAAGGTTGGTTTCTTCTTCTTCTTCTTGTCCATAAATCTCTGTGAGACTCCTTAACCTCACTGGAGTTGAGGAGCTGCTTTCCTCACTAGATGTAGGACCACTCCTTGCAATTCTGTGCACTGGAGTTGTTGTGATTGTTTGAGCAGGCTGTTGCTCAATCGGTGGTACAACTTCTGGTTCTTCAAAATCAGTGGAGACGATCTTCTCTTTACTGACTTCTTTGTTGTTCCACGTCCATGTCTCTTCCTCACTGAAGATGACATCTCTACTAACCACTAGTTTGCCAGTTAGTGGGTTGTAGAGCTTGTATGCCTTGGACTCTTCACTATAGCCCACAAACACACACTTCTCACCTCTATCATCAAGTTTCCTCCTCTTGGCTTCTGGAACTTGAGCATATGCAACACACCCAAAAATTCTTAGGTGTGTAACATTCGGCTTGTATCCACTCCAAGCCTCTTGTGGTGTCATCCTCTTGACACTCTTTGTTGGACATCGATTCAACAAATAAATCGAACAAGCTACAGCTTCTGCCCATAACTCTTTTGGCAAATTCTTCTCCTTAAGCATGAACCTTGTCATGTCAAGGATGGTTCGATTCTTTCTTTCGGCTATCCCATTTTGCTGTGGGGTATAGGCAGCAGTAAGTTGATGCCTAATTCCTTGCTCCTTGCAGTATGCTTGGAAAGCATTGGAGGTGTACTCTCCACCTCTATCTGATCTCACAGCCACAAGCTTGTGGTTACTTTCTGCCTCTGTGAGTGCCTTGAACTCCTTGAAAATTTTTAGGGCAGCTGACTTTTCCTTGAGAAAATAGACCCAAGTCTTTCTACTGAAATCATCAATGAAGGTAATAAAATACCTATTACCTCCATAAGACATGGGATCCAATGGACCACATATATCTGTGTGCACCAACTGCAGTGGTGCCTTTGCTCTCCATGTATCACCAACAGGGAACGATAGTCGTGCTTGCTTGCCAAGCACACAACCTTCACATACTTGGCGTGTGGCTTCAATATGGGGTAGACCACGAACCATTCCTCCACTTGACAGCAACTTTAGGCCATTGAAATTAAGATGGCCAAATCGAAGATGCCATTTCCATGACTCATCTTCCATTACACCGATGTTGCAGCTTCCAATCTTTGTGTTCAAATTCAACGGAAACATCCGGTTCTTTGACATTCGAACACGTGCAATAAGCTTTCTCCTTGCATTCCTGAGAGTGAGAAGCATGTTCTCCATATGTATAATGTACCCTTTCTGGAGCAGTTGACCAATGCTCAGAATGTTGCTCTTCATACCTGGTATGTAGTAGGTATCGGAGATGTATTCTTCTCTTCCATCCTTCTGGATGATCTTGATCTTCCCTTTGCCTTCAACTGGCAACTTTGAGGAGTCACCAAGACTTACAGATCCATAGGCCCCTTTTTTGAGTTCGGCAAAAAACTCATTCTTTCCACACATGTGATTGCTTGCACCAGAGTCCAAATACCAAACATCTTGTTGGCTACTGGAATCATGGTGTGCTAGTAAGACTGTAAGTTCTTCATCAGTATTTCCACTTGATTCTGCCATGTTGACATGCTCACCATTTTTATGTGAACATTCATTGGCATAATGTCCATATTGCTTACAGTTGTGACACTGGATATGCGCCTTTCCTCGAGTAGATCTCCACTCCTGAGACTGACCTTGATTTTGTGCATAGCCTCGACCTCTTCCTCGGGCTCGTCCTCGGCTACGGTTGGATGAGCTCCCACGACGTGAGTTCCACTGCCCACGACCTTTATTTGGTTTGTCAATATTCAACTTTGACTCCAAAGCTTGCTCTAGCGTTGTGGGGCTTGCATTCTTCTGAATGCGTTGCTCATGAACTAGGAGGGATCCTAGTAGCTCTTCTGCGCTCATCACCTCCAAATCCTTGGATTCCTCAATGGCAGTCACCACATGCTCAAACTTAGATGTGAGTGACCGGAGTATCTTCTCCACAACTCGTACTTCATCGAGTCTCTCGCCATTTCTCCTCATCTGATTTACTATCACAATGAGCCTTGAGTGATAGTCGGAGATGCTCTCCCCTTCATTCATATGAGCAGTTTCAAAATCTGCTCGAAGTGATTGTAACCTCACTTTCTTGACTCGATCTACTCCTTTGTAGATTGTACTGAGTGTATCCCATACTTGCTTGCTCGTTGTTGCTTCTGCAACCTTCTCGAACGTTGAATCTTCCAAACCCTGGTATAGAAGATACAGCGCCTTTTGGTCCTTCTTTCGTAAGTCCTTGAGAGTGTTCCTTTAATCCGCAGTATATACGGCTTCTTGCTCGGCAGTGGGTACAACATACCCACTACTGACAACTTCCCATAGCTCCTGTGATCCAAACAATGCTTTGAATTGGATGCACCATCTTTCATAATTTTCTTTCTTCAATGTGGGAACTTGGAGTTGCACTAAGTTGGACGCCATAACTGCTGCACCTGCCAGAATGGTATTCTGGCTCTGATACCAATTGTTGGTATTTTACAGTTTACTAACTCAATACCAAAATATGTGGGTGATAAGTTTACAAACTCTATCACACCTTTTTCACTTTGCACTCTCAAATAAAATTGGACAAAGAAAGAAATAGAGAAAGGAGGGAAGCAACAAGCTTTGGAAAAACACTTGGACTTTGATATATGAAAAGGTTTACAAACTGTTAGAATAAGAAAGCTTACAAGCTTCTTCACAATTGGAAGTGGGATTCGGATGGGATGATTTACAATGCTTGAGAACTTGGGTATTTATAGCAAACCAAATGATTAAACTAAGATTATTTATTACCACACAAAACACATTAATTGCACCTAATAATTTTTATTCAACCATACCTAACATTGCCTAACTTTCAATGCCTAACTTTGACATTGATTTTCAACAATAGCAACCTATTTTGATTTGAATTTCCAACAATATTCCGGTGTGGATGTAAAAGCTCAAGAAACTCAAGGTCCTTGTTTTGTCTTCTAACAGACTCACAGGCTCAATACCTCCTTGGTTGGGAAGTCTTCCTAGTCTTTTCGTCATAAGCTTGGACAACAACTCGCTTTCGGGGGGACTTCCAAATGAGCTTTTCTCACTTCAAGCTCTTGTATCTGAGAAGCCTTCCGCTCAAACGGATAGTGGTGATGTCGAACTACCTATCTACACGCAGCACACGAATGAAACTGTCGCAGCTCACCAGTACAACTATCTGTCCAACTTGCTGCCATCTATTGTCTTCCGAAATAACAGTCTAAGTGGCAACATTCCCATTGAGATAGGCCGGTTGCAAAACCTTCACGAGCTGGATCTCAGCATCAACAACACGTTGGCAGCATTCCGGACCAGGTATCTAAGCTTACAGACTTGGAGAGATTAGACCTCTCAAGAAAACTTTGCGGTTCCCATCTTCCAAACAAATGCCTATAGATGAATACAAGTGATAATGCAACTAAGAACATGGAAGATGAACATGACAATGGGAACGAAATTCCATGGCTTCATATTTCAGTGGCTCTTGGTTTCATTGTAGGATTTTGGGGAGTTTGTGGCCCTCTAGTTTTCAGCACGTCATGGCGATATGCGTATTTCCAATTTCTGTCCAATGTTAAAGATCGCTTCGTGTGTTGATCAAGTGTAATTTTTTCCGTGAGAAATAAAGGACTTATTAACAATTTAAAAGGTGATAGGCGCTAGTCGGGCCCACAGCAAGGGCCTAACGCATAGGCGTCTAGGCAGTTTTTTTATTTTAATTAAATTTATTATGTAACATATAAATAAATGTCTACTCTATGTAAAAATAAATATATTTACAAAGTAAAATGACATAGAGATTATAAAGTATTCGAACATATTAAAAACATGTTGAACAATCATATAATGAGTCTCTCAACAAGTCTCTTAAAATTTATTAAAAAAAAATAAAAAGCAAAATAAAGTGATCTATTTTCTGTCTAAGTGAGAGTCGCGGGTTAGAGAGTGTCTAGACAAGTCTAGGCACCATGCACTCTTTCTTAATTTTCGAATGCCTAGGATTAATCAGGGCAGTGTCCAACCATTTAGCACCTACGCGAGAATTTTTAGAATAGTGCTTATTAACTACATTGCTGCTGCATACAAGAAATCTAACAACTGAGTAAAACAGAAAGGGAATTAAAGTCGTAGGGTGGCTAAACATGCATCCAACTTTGCTAACTAAATTCATACGCAAATGCCTTGGAATTTCGTCAGGATAGAATACTGAAACTTTTGAGCAGAAGTAATTGGAAATTATTTGCAGGCTGCGATTTAATTTCTCAAGAATTTAACCATTCTTGTTGAACAAGTTTTCTGTAATCTACCTTATAATTTTGCCTGGCTCCGTCACTGTAATCCTCCGGATATCATTGTTTTTTTATTTATTATTATTACTATTTTATTTATTAATGCCATTGACTCTCTTTTTCACGGGCAGTGATGATATAATTGGAATCTTTTAAGGCCTAATTAGGTTTGGGTTTGGTTTAGGCTGCAAGTTATAAAGTACTGGACCAAAAATAAAGTTGTAGAACAAGCTTGAATTTTTTTTTTTCTTTTGTGAACAAACGATATTATCTACATTAAGGATGGAGGTGGGCTCAGCCTCACAATGAGTTAGCAGGCCTCTTACATATAAGAGAAGAGGAATACCACTTGACCGTAATACTAAGTGGCAACAAACCTGACTTTTTAACATCTTTTTCATGTAACAGCTTTCTTCCCAAACTATCAACCATCATCCGAAGACATGTATGAACAACTCTTATTCTTGATAACATAACATATCAGATAAATTTATACGAAAGTAAAAGTAGTAAAAGCAGTGTTTCAAATATCGGTATCGCGAGAAAGATCGATATGTAAATTTGTGGGAATAGCAATGCATGTATCAATATCAGTTGCATTTAATATCGATATCCAACTATTTGGCAAGGAAATTGTTAATATTATATGATTTGTATTATCTTTCTATGGTTTCTTTTTTTTTACAAACAATTACTTGATTAAATTATTAAATGTTAAGAGAGATGAAGATCGAACTTGCATGAAAGTGCATGAGTATTATTGTTTTCCGTCATGTTGCAGTAATGTGTCATTTGCATTTGTATTATCTTTCTCAGTATATTTCTTTAGTATTATCTTAATTTCTTCCTTTGTTTTCGGGTGTTTTGGACCCAGCTTATTTCCTATTGCATCAAAAAAGCCCACACTAAAAAAAAACAAGAACAATATTGAAACTAGAACGAAAAAGGACCTCACTGATGATGCTACTCATCAGGATCTGTATATGCAAAAAGAGATGCCCCAAGACATTCTACAAGTTCACAGCACATATATATGTCTCTCCCTATCCCTCTCTAGTAATTCTTTTGACCTCTCTTGGGTAAAAAGGTAAAAAAAAGACTAAAAACCTAGCAATGGCAACGAAACAAGACCAGAAATTAACCCAAACCACGCCAAAAATAATTTACAGCTTACAACAATGGCCACATTCACCTCCTTGTACGCTTTCTCCGCCTCCCTGCACTCCCCACCTGATCAGCCTCCCCATTCTCTCTCCCTCTCTTCCTACTCCCCGCTTCTGCCGCCGCAGTCTCCGGCCTCTTCGGTGGCCTCCCGACCCCTCTCCTTCCACTCCCATTGCTCTCCTGACACCTTCTTCCCCCTCCCCTCCCTCCCCCGCTTCCCGTTGAACTCCGCGTCACCCTCTCATTCCTCTCAACCTCTGGCTTCTTCCTACCCCTCGTCGTCGGCTTCTTCTTCTTCTTCTCGTCCTCGCTCTCCTCGCTATCATCCTCAGAACCATCCGATGTCTCCTTCTTCACTTCAGTGCTCGGCGAGTTCTGCTTCATTCGCTTCAAGAACCTCGCCGCGCCTTGCTTCTTCCTCCTGTTTTCTTTCTTCTCCTTCTCCGCTTCCAACGCCTCTAAACCGTCATGCGAACTGAGTTCATTGACACCATACTCATGCCGGGCACATCTAATATATATCTCTGTCTCTCCCTATCCCTCTCTAGTAATTCTTTCTCCGCCTCCCTGCACTCCCCACCTGATCAGCCTCCCCATTCTCTCTCCCTCTCTTCCTACTCCCCGCTTCTGCCGCCGCAATCTCCAGCCTCACTACTACAAAAGGACCTAATAGTGTCAGTTGTTGCGTCGGTTTAATATTATATAGTGGCGAAAAAGAGATTTGCGACACTCACTGAAGATGACGTCGTATTTACTGTCGCTTATAAGCGTCATAAAATTTCTATGTCGCTTTTAAACCGACGTAAAAATTTAGTGTCGCTTATAACCGACATATATTTTAATATTTTTAAGTGCTGGCGTCGCTTTAAATAAAATAGTGTCGCTTTTAAGCGACATAAACTATGGGTGTCGCTTCTAGGCGACACTAATTCTAATATTTTAAATCCTGCGTCGGTTTTGAGCGACATATATTTTGAAAACCAGTGTCGGTTGTAAGCGACACATTGTTGCTCTTTATTCCCCCGTGTTTTCTTTTTCTTCTCTTGCACTTTTCTTATTCGTTCTTCCAAGTTTTACAAAGTCTCCCGTGTTCTCTCTCTTTCAGCTTTCTCCTTTGGTTTTCAAACTTCATTTGTTCCTCTGTTCTCTCTTTCAGCTTTCTCCTTTGGTTTTCAAAATTCATTTGTTCCTCTTCACAACAGTAAGTTTTTCTTGCTTATAATATTTTTATTTTCTCTTCTTATGTTTAATTTTTAGTTACAATTTATTTTTGTAGGAAATTTATTGGAGTTGGTTGAGTACATAAAGAATTGTTGACGTCGAAATTCTTCAACAAATCAGGTTTGTATCCCTAACTTCTTTAATTTTTAAATTGTATAATACACAAGTTTATTTATTTAAAAATTATAATTTAAGCACTTAGATAAAATTCTACTATTTTTGTTAAATTAATAAAAACTTAGTCGAATTAATTAATTTTGTCACTCTAATTGTTATTTTAATTTGTTGTTATTTTGATAATTTTTTGTTGTTATTTACTAGAATGGATTAGATGAACATAATTTGAATTGTTATGAGAAAATGGAATGAATAATATTTATAAGCATTTATGTTAAATTAACAATATTAAATATAACATAAACTTATAATATTGAGTAATATAAGAATATATTATGTTAATTTTTTTTTTTTTTGCACTCTAAGTGTTATTTTAATTTGTTGTTATTTTGATAATTTTTTGTTGTTATTTACTAGAATGGATTAGATGAACATAATTTGAATTGTTATGAGAAAATGGAATGAATAATATTTATAAGCATTTATGTTAAATTAACAATATTAAATATAATATAAACTTATAATATTGAGTAATATAAGAATATATTATGTTTTTTTTTTTTTTTGCACTCTAAGTGTTATTTTAATTTGTTGTTATTTTGATAATTTTTTGTTGTTATTTACTAGAATGGATTAGATGAACATAATTTGAATTGTTATGAGAAAATGGAATGAATAATATTTATAAGCATTTATGTTAAATTAACAATATTAAATATAACATAAACTTATAATATTGAGTAATATAAGAATATATTATGTTAATTTTTTTTTTTTTACACGCTAATTGTTATTTTAATTTGTTGTTATTTTGATAATTTTTTGTTGTTATTTACTAGAATGGATTAGATGAACATAATTTGAATTGTTATGAGAAAATGGAATGAATAATATTTATAAGCATTTATGTTAAATTAACAATATTAAATATAACATAAACTTATAATATTGAGTAATATAAGAATATATTATGTTAATTTTTTTTTTTTTTTTGCACTCTAATAAGAATATAACCTAAACTTATAATATTTAGGAATATAAGAATATAAGAATATAACCTTTCATAAGAATATAACCTAAACTTATAATATAAGAATATCCTTTCATATAAGAATATAACCTTTCATAAGAATATAACCTAAACTTATAATATAAGAATATCCTTTCATATAAGAATATAACCTTTCATATAAGAATATAACCTAAACTTATAATATTTAGGAATATAAGAATATATTAATTAATTTTTTTTGCACTCTAATTGTTATTTGAATTTGTTGTTATTTTGATAAGTTTGATAACTTTTGGTTGTTATTTATTAGAATGGATTAGATGAGCATAATTTTGATAACTTTTTGTTGTTATTTTAATTTGTTTTTACTATAATAGGTGTTGAAAATATTAGCGTTGCCTACCGGGTTCGTTAATCATGCCAATACCGACGAAGAGCTAACAGATGATGATAGGGAATAAATATATTAATTACTTTTTGTATTAATTTGTATGCTATGATATCGTATCATAAAATTATATTTCTGTTTTTTTTTTTTTTCCTTGTTTTCTGTCGCTTTTAACCGACGGCATATTCAGGTATGTCAGAATTGGCGTCGGTTTTAACCGACGCAATATGACACTACTTCGACGCAATGTTAATTTAATGGTGTGGGTCAGACTTGGCGTCGGTTTTAACCGACGCAACCCTAGCCTATTTCGACGCAATATGAGACTATTTCGACGCAAGATACTTGTTGTCAATCATATGCATTACCCCTAATAATAATAATTATATATAATTATTTTTTATTATTTGCAGTTTTATAGCCTTAATAATAATAATTATATATTAATTTAACTGTTTTACACCCCTAAAAACTATAATAATTATATATTAATTTAACTGTTTTACACCCCTATACGAATACAATGAATGTTTTACACCCTAATAATAATAATTATATATAATTATTTTTTATTATTTGCAGTTTTATACCCCTAATAATAATAATTATATATTAATTTAACTGTTTTACACCCCTAAAAACTACAATAATTATATAATAATTATATATTAATTTAACTGTTTTACACCCCTAAAAACTACAATAATTATATATAATTATATATTAATTTAATTGTTTTACACCCCTATATGAATACAATGAATGAATTCGATCTTCAAATTAAAATATTTATACTAGTGGATACCACAAAATCTTAAGTTATACTTAATGAAAATATGAATGAACTCTTAAGTGTTAGTGAATCTATCGTTTTGATAGGATACGCATTCTACAAAACTAATTTCAACGATCCAACCGTCAAACATGTTTGTATATAATTCGAGATCGTATACGAAAAAAATCGCAATAAACAAACATTATGGGATGAAATAACGGGACAAAAAATTTCGACGGTTATGTAGTCCCACTATAACTAAATTTTCTGTAGTTACTTATGTAAATATTGAGAAATTCTCTAAATACATTTAACTTGGTCGCATAATCTCTACTATGATATCATTGTCAGCCATCACAATGCAAACTGGCTTACTATCTCCATTTTTGGACAAAAACGGTGCGTTTTTATATGTAAGATAACAACATTTCTGTCTTCCACCTTTGCGTTCATGTCCTGAGGTCCTCATCTTATAATTAATTCGGTTGCACACAATTATATATACGTACGTGGTCAAAATGTTACAAGTTCATGACCCTGACAATCTTTGAGTTAATTAATTGACTTGATTAAAAACTGATACAACAAGTATTTTATGATCAGTGGAGTTCTATAAGGTAAACATGTGCTTTAGGTAGACATCTTATCTTACATATATCTTATAAAATAATTAACAATAACATATTTAGTACAAATGAATAGGCTGCGTTTCCTGAATGTTACATTGCACTTGATCAATATACGCACGCCTTTATAACATGCATGTAATAATATGTCTCGAGATATGCAGACAACGATTAAACTGGTTTTATAATGTTCCATGCATCACCCACTCCGAGTATGTTTCATTTGCCCTCTTTAATTAGTCATGATCAAGTACATTTCCTCATTGCATGTGCTACCTTCCAGTTTCGATCAAGGCTTCAACAACCACTATATATATATATATATATATATATATATATTAGTTATTATCAACTATATTAATTACAATGGCAACCGTAATTTAAATAGGAGGTTTCTTTGGGAAGCTCCAAAAGCAATTGATCAACGTTAGTGTACATAGGAGAATCTGATTAGGATTCCAAGTCTTCTTGGGTTAGATTTTTCGTATTCCCTATGAACTTAGTTTACTTGTACGCCAAGTCACTATTATGCTCTAATATTATGAATAAAGTTGAAGCGATAAGTAACAAGAGAGTGACTCAACTCTTCTAAGCTATCTAGGGTAATTAACTTTCCGATGTGGAGCAACTCTACATATCACCACACTTCCAACTTTGATTTGGGTTCAATGGTGTTTAATCCATTCTAGTAAATAACAACCAAATGTTATCAAAGTTATCAAAATAACAACAAATTAAAATAACAATTAGAGTGCAAAAAAAATTAATTTAACATAATATATTCTTATATTCCTAAATATTATAAGTTTAGGTTATATTTAATATTGTTAATTTAACATAAATGCTTATAAATATTATTCATTCCATTTTCTCATAACAACTCAAATTATGTTCATCTAATCCATTCTAGTAAATAACAACAAAAAATTATCAAAATAACAACAAATTAAAATAACAATTACAGTGCAAAAAAAATTGATTCAACTTAATAAATTTGTTTATTAAAATATTATATGAGATAACATAACTAATTATTTTTTAATTTTGGGTTAAACTTTTTTATTTTTTTTTTGTTTTTGTTTTTATCCTTGTTCCTTTTTTTTGGGAAGTTAAAATTTTATTTTTATGTTGGGCGGGAGGTTTCCCGGTTTTTTTGCAGGGAATGGGTTGGAAGATTTTGTCAGTGATTGGCATGTCAACTCATGCTTGGACTGGTTTTAACCGATGCAAAATTATACACTTTCAAGACTAATTTTCTGTCAGACAATTCTTATTTCGAAGCAAATGTTTTCATATTTCGACACAAACTTGCTCTTATTTCGACGTTATGAAAACCTGTCAGGCTAACGTCGGTTAAAACCGACGCAATGTGACCTTATTTCGACGCAAAGTGACCTATGACTGAAAACTATGTCAGACTAGTTGTCAAAACTATGTCAGGCTATAATATAGGTCAAATCAGATATAGTGGCGGTTTTAAGCGACACAAACCTGTGCTTATTTCGACGCTATGCAAACTAACGTCAGTTTTAAACGACGCACTAGGCCCTTATTTCGACGCTATGCAAGATAACGTCGGTTTAAAGCGACGCAATAGGCTTGCACTGACAAGTATAGCAGGCTTTCTGTCAAAAGTATGTCAGGTTACGTGTGGGGAGGTTTAGTCAGTTATTCTGTCGGTTTTAAGCGACGTAATGTGTTCATATTTCGACACTAAGTTGTTATCCATATTTAATCTTCTTTGTCTCCCTTCACTTCCGTGTTCCACTTCTGTCTCTCGTCTCTATCCCCCATTTCTGGCTTCCTCTTTCCCCCATTTCAGCCATCTTCCTTCTCCTTCCATTAAGTTTTGCAATGGATAATTCCCGTGAAGATCAACGTTCTGAGGAACTTCATTTGGAAGAGGACGAGGGTGATGCTGGTTCTTTTTTGAATTGTTATTAGTGTCAGTTTTTTTTTTTTTTTTTTTTTTTGTGTGTTTGAACTATTATTATTGCTAATCTGAAAATATACATTTGTTTCCTAGTTTTTAATTGTGTGTTTGTATTAACAAGGTACATCTCAACGGAGGCGTGGACCCTCAATTCCTAAATGGACGAAACAGCTTTGTTCGTTTGATTCGTCCGGAAAATGCATTAGTGATAATGCTAGTGCTTTTTCAAAACATGTAGCAGCGGAGGTTAGGGACTATAGAAATCTGCCGTTGGAGAAAGATTGGCGTAAGGTTACGGAAGAAGATAAGGAAGCTTTCTGGAATAGAATAAAGGTATATATAGATGTTTTTATTTTTAGTTGAAAATAGAAGAATAGGTCAATGATTGTAATAATATTTGACTAGCGTGATTTTTTTTGTTTTTTGTTTTTATGTATGTAGGGAAATATTTTTTTTGAAGATGCAGATATAGTAAAAATGCCTTTGATCCGTCATATGACGCTTAAGATTGCGGAGCATGCGCACAAAGAGTTTAGAAATAAGTTAAAAAAAAAGTATTATACTAAAAGAGCAGAAGAGGTGCGCAGCGAGCCTCCTCCTGATGTGATTCCTGCCCAGTGGGATGATTTGTTGGCATATTGGAATAGAGACAAAACAAAGGTAAACCTTACACGATTTATTTCGTTATAACTTTAAAGTTGCCTAATATAATCTTTTTTTTTTCGTTCGTTTTTTTTCAGGAGGTTGCTGAAAAAAATAAGATTAATCGGGGATTGAAATCAATGAACCATACTACTGGTACAAAATCCTTTGCAAGAGTGCGGGAAGAATATGTATGGATTGTACATTTTGAAGAGATGATTAATTTTAAATAATTATATTTATTTTTAGTATGAGGTTTGCTTAATTTGTTTGTATGAAATTTTATTTTTGATAAAGCGGAAGAAGCATGGGAAAGAAGCAGATCCTGTAACCTTTTTTCGTGAATGTCATACACGAAAAGATAAAACATGGATTGATGAAACATCGGAGCGTACAGGGGTAATTGATTTTTTCGTGTTAGTATTTGATTTTATTAGTATTTATTATCTATAGCTTATTTTTCTGTTTTACGATTGAATTTTTGTTTTTAAAAATTGTAATGCAAGTCAACAATGGAGAGCAACGTGCAAACATTGATTGAGTCGGGCCAAGACGATAATGAAGATCTTAGGACCCAAGTTTATGTTGATACTATGGGTCCTGAGAGGTATAATAGAGTCAGAGGATACGGTCATGGTGTGACTCCTGATATGGTGTCTTATGCATCTTCTTCATCTTCTACATCAATTTCCTCCAGGAGATCATCTAAGAGTTCAATGGCGTTGCTGATGTCTCAAAATAATGAGTTGAAAATGAGGGACGAAAATAATAATAAACGGATTTCGGACCTAGAGAACAAGCAAAATCAGTTGTTTGCATGGTTTTTTCAAAGATTTCAGCCACAACCACCGTATAGCCCGAGAACCCAACAATCAGGCCAGAGTCAACCTCCTCAACAGTCGGGCCAAAGTCAGCCTCCCCCTGCATATCCGTGTGCTGGCCATAATCAGCAACCTCCATATCCTGTGTATCCGATGCCTGCGCAGCCCATGCCATACATGCAGCAGCCGCTCATGCCATACATGCAGCAGCCACCTTATCAAGTGCCAGTATATCGACCTGAGATGGCTGCTCCTAGTGGATCTTTTCCTGAAGTTCCAGTTGGGGGGTTTTCTGGAATGCTTGCAGGTGTTGGATTTGATGTGGACTTGTCGAGGATTTTTGGATCAGATGGAGGATCTCAAGCAGAAGGATCTGGACGACGTTCAGGCGCAGATTCGGTTGGGTAGTTTAATTGGTTCGTTTTCTTGTCGGTTAAATACGACAGTATAATTGGTCTATCTTTTTGTTTTTTTATGTTATGTTTGTAATGTCGGATTTAATGTTTGTTACGACGGACGACTTTTTGGATTTTATGTGAAATGTTAGATGTACAGTTTGGCACTATTGTTTTTGTTATTTATTTTCATTAATGTTTATTTAGATCTTAAAATTTATAATTTTGATTATATAATTTACTTAAGTTGGAATTAATTGAAATTGCATGCAGTTGTCCATCTATTTTTATTATTATTAACAAATATAGTGTCGGTTAAGACCGTTACTAGATTTTATATTTTATTTATTTAATTGTTATCTAACGTCGGTTTAAGGAATATTTTATTTATTTAATTTTAATATAATGTCGCTTTAAAGCGACAGTAGACTGCATACTTTATAATTAAATAGCTGATGCACGTGTAAGTATGCGTCGCTTTAAACCGACGTTAATGTTAGTGTCGCTTTAAAGCGACACTGTGTAGTGGCGGATTAAGCTCAAAAAGCGACACTGAAGCCCTTTCGCGACGCTAGCAATAGTGTCGCTATTGAAAAGCGACATTACATTGTTTAATGTCGGATTTGTGCCAAATTTTCGACAGAAATTTGATTTCTCGTCGGTTTGTCCTCCGCCGGTGATAGCATATATTGTAGTAGTGCCTCTTCAGTGGCCTCCCGACCCTCTCCTTCCACTCCCATTGCTCTCCTGACACCTTCTTCCCCCTCCCCTCCCTCCCCCGCTTCCCGTTGAACTCCGCGTCACCCTCTCATTCCTCTCAACCTCCGGCTTCTTCCTACCCCTCGTCGTCGGCTTCTTCTTCTTTTCCTTTTCGTCCTTGCTCTCCTCAGTATCATCCTCAGAACCATCCGATGTCTCCTTCTTCACTTCAGTGCTCGACGAGTTCTGCTTCATTCGCTTCAAGAACCTCGCTGCGCCTTGCTTCTTCCTCCTGTTTTCTTTCTTCTCCTTCTCCGCTTGCAACGCCTCTAAACCGTCATGCGAACTGAGTTCATTGACGCCATACTCGTGCGGCTTCGTTGGCTTCGCTGCATTCCTACCCCTCGTGGTTGTCCCTCTCCACCCGCCTCTTTTTTGTGTCCTCCTCCTCCTAATCCCCTTGTCTTCAACTTCACCAATGCAGCACCATCCGTCTTCTTCGCTTTCTCTTCGACCTTATCTCCCTTCCTGCTCTTCACACCGCCTTCTGATAGTGCATTGACAGAACCACGCTTTCCACAAACAACAATGGAAGACTTGGTGGGTTTCTCGGGGACATCGGGCTCGATCTTGGGAGCTTTGGTTTCGATCTTGGGCACGTTGGATGTTACTGTTCCGGTCGCAGGTTGTGGGTTCGGGAGCTGGTCGTTCATTTCATTTAGCACAATTGAGTGGAGCTCTTGAGCTGCGTGCTCCGGAGAGTTCTTGCGGAAGAAGACGACGGCGTTGTTGAATAGGAGGAGGAGTGTCACATCCCGGCCCAGGACGGATCACTTCCCGGGCCCGCTCCACCACCGTAGCACGATATTGTCCGCTTTGGGCTTACCATTCCCTCACGGTTTTGTTTTTGGGAACTCACGAGCAACTTCCCAGTGGGTCACCCATCATGGGATTGCATTGTTTTTGGGAACTCACGAGCAACTTCCCAGTGGGTCACCCATCATGGGATTGCTCTCGTGCGCTACTCGCTTAACTTCGGAGTTCCCATGGAACCCGAAGCCAGTGAGCTCCCAAAAGGCCTCGTGCTAGGTAGGGATGAGAATATACATATAAAGATCACTCCCCTGGACGATGTGAGATGTCACAAGGAGGTCGCGGAAGAACATGGGGATGCAATCCTCTGTGTAGACGCCTTTGTTAAGCTTGGATTGAATCACATGCAGGTCCATGTGTTGCCGAATCAAACTTTTGTACCTTTCTGATTGCTGCACAAATATTGTAGGGTTTCTTTAATTAGAAGATGTACTCATAACATTACTCATAACATTTTTATTAAAGCAAACTAGAAACAAAATAAAATAAAATAAAGTAATTTTGCTCCCACCAAATCACCTTTTCATTAATGGTTTTAAATTTTGAAATTTTTATAATAAATTAATTAAATCGCATGCATCACAGTCGTTTAACGGTAATCAAATATAATAGTGCAATAGATCACGTATGGTAGATTTATGTTATTTTATATTAAACAATTATTGTGTATAATTGTATAATTTATTTTTATACAAGAGATATTTAGAGAGAAAAAATCAAGCACGTAATTTTGCACGTTGTTAAATCATGAAGAATTCTCTAATAAATCAATAAATTAATGATCATCTCACTTCTACTTATTCTTAACTATATAATTATTCATCTATTCGTTCATAACTCTCCTATTTAATCGAAAATCCTTAACTTGATTGCATCTGAAAAATTGTCCAAAGTGATTAATAGTGTTTCTACTTTCTTCTATTCAAAGCACTTTTAATAAACAACATTTTTGAAGTGCATTAAACTCTTCCAAAAGCAGTCAATGTAAACCTTCTAATACGTTGCCAACCCATGATTAGACCCTCCATTAGTGACGTCCCATTTCACCTGTGGCGTGGTTACGAAACCGGACTGGATTGGGAAGAAACGGAATGGCACTTTCTCTCAAAGCATTCCAGCGTTTACCAAGCTTGTGAGGAATCAAAAAATAGATGGGTCCAGATTTTCCTAAAATTAGTAATTAAATTTCTAAATTATTCAGAATTGGACTACCTAGATGGAGGTGGTATTTGGACTCCGGAGTGAAGGCTTCAACAGGAATCAAACTTTTCTACCTAAAATATCCATACACGTATTACTTGTAACTCAAGTGATTAAAAATATTTACTGTTGAATTTGAGTCCGAGATTTGATTATCCTTTTCTTCATTATTGCTTGTATCAAAAAGGAAGGAATAAATAAAAAAATAAAAAAAATAAAAAAAAAGAAGAATTGTAATCTAAACGCATTTGGCCACTTTGAAGTCAATGTGACTCTTTGAAGTCTTGTTTGTTGTTTACTTTTTTACTCTTAAAGTCATACCAAACCACTTCAAAATCCCTTTTATTCATTATTGCTTGTATCAAAAAGGAATTGGAAGGAAAAAAAAAAAAAAGAAGAATTGTAATCTAAACGCATTTGGCCACTTTGAAGTCAATGTGACTCTTTTAAGTCTTGTTTGTTGTTTACTTTTTTACTCTTAAAGTCATACCAAACCACTTCAAAATCCATAAAAGAATAGGGAATTGTTATTGACATTTTAAAAATCTTATTTTGCGTTTCAAATTTTCTATAATTAGAAAAAAAAAATACACTTGTGAGGAGTGTAAAATGAGATTTTAGTAGTGCTAAACCACGAGCTGGTAACCCCGTGGTAAATGGCGGATTACGAGGGTTCCTTAAAACTAAAAACTGGATGTCTCAAATTCGAAGTCCGCTGCTGGTGTGGAAGTCAAACTTGTGGCAAGAGGGAGGCTGAAATGCCTGTGAGTCTTCCCAAGCCCCGAAATGGGTGGATAACCGTAGCTTGCCACCAGTTGTTCCCCCTTTTAAAGTTATAAAAAATAAAAATAAAAATAAAAAAATTAGCAGTGCTAATAACACTTCCCATATATATATAGGCCTTTTAAGGAAATGGATCCCCATTTTTCAAAAAAAAATGGGGACACCCTCTTGACCATTAAATTTGATTTTAATGAAATTCTGTGGTTGAGATTAAATCACAGACCACATAATCTCAACCACAGGATTTCATTCAAGCCAAATCTAACGATCAAGAGGATGTCCCCATTTTTTTTGAAAAATAGGGATCCCTTTCCTTAAAGGCTTCCTATATATATATATATATGTATGTATGTATGTATGTATGTATATATATGTATGTATGTATGTATGTACACATACATACATACATATATACATATTGATCAATATAAAAGCTTGCAAGTTGCAACTTAACAATGTTCATATGCAGTTGTCATGGCTTCCAGAAGATGTATATACTGCACAAGTTGATGCACATTTGATGTATATGTATTTTTTGTTGTTCAAAGATGTATACATATATAGGTATACGAATCAGTGTTCTAAAAAACGGTTGAGGCGGCCGCCTAGGCAGCTGTGCTCCGCTGCGATTAACTCAAAATGGCTTCTTAAATTGGCAAGGTCTATGCAGACTGGGCTGTTTGGCGGGTAGAAGAGAGAAAGAGAGAGCGAGCACATTGGAAGATATGCACTTATTTACAAGATACACAATAAATTTACCTAAATCAGCCTAAGCGCCCGCCTAGATCCCGCCTAGCCGCTTAGGCGCTAGGCACTAGCTCGCCGCCGGAATAACGTCTACCGTTTTTTAGAACCTTGATACGAATGATGCTTGCGATCCAAGCAGACGTAGCGCTCTCACGACCTTCTCTCGCTTTCCGCTTCATTGGAGATTCATTTTGTCATACGTTTATTTTATACCCAATTTACATAGTGGTTGTCCCTATTTATAAACTCCACTAGAAATGCTCTAAGTCCCTTTCATGTAATAGTACTTGTATGTTGTTAAATCATGGAGGACTCACCAATTAATTAATTAACGATCATCTCACTTCTACTTTTTATTCTTAATTGTATAATTATTCATCTATTAGTTCATAACTCTTATTTTTAGTCATCAATATATGATCGAAATATTATCGTTACTAAATAAATTAGTCATTTCTCCCATCAAATATCAAAAACGGATCATTTCTACTAATTGCCCTAAAATTTTTACCAAACAATCATTTTTCAAAACGAAAGTGGTTTTAGCTCTTCCAAAAAGTACGACCCCAAAGTCAATATAAATCTTCTAATGCATTGCTGCCAACCCATGATTAGACCCTCTATTAGCGACGTCCCATGTTGTGCAGTTTGTTTCTTTTATCTGTAAGTGGAAAGAAAAGACTTCAAAATTCAAACATTGCGCACAAGAATTCAAACCATCACCTAATTACCTTCTTCCCTTTGTTAATTTATACCTCCCTTGCTCCAAACAAAGGAGGGTATATATACACCCCAAACGACGTGAGCAATATAATTCCAGTACAGCCATAGCGAAAAACGTCAAGCCGGAAGCTAGTCTCGTAATGCCTTATGAAGTCCTCTCCCTGTTTTTTATGTTGTCTACTTTCATTTCTACAAACCATGCTTGCAAGGAGGCAGATCACAACTCTCTTTTGTCATCTTTGGATACATCTTCTTCTTGTTTAAATTGGTCTTCTAGTGATTGTTGCCACTGGGAAGGCATCACTTGTGATGCCGATGGTAGGGTAACACATGTTTCGTTGCCCTCTAAACAGCTCCAAGGAAGCGTTTCTCGCTCTCTTGGAAGCCTCACACATCTTTCGCACCTCAATCTCTCCCACAATCTGCTTTCCGGTCCTCTGGAAGCTGAACTCTTCTTGTCCTCAAGTCGCCTTGAAATCCTTGATTTGAGCTATAACCTTCTCTCCGGAGAAATACCTTTGTTTCTATCATCTACTTACATTCAAATACTGGATTTGTCGAACAATCAATTCAATGCTACAATTCCTTCTTCATTCCTCCAACATTCCTGGAATTTGAGCAGTTTGAATGTCAACAAAAATCATTTTACAGGCGAAATACCTTCCTCTATCTGTCTTCGTTCCTCTTCGATTAGAGTCATGGATTTCTCCAACAACAATTTCAATGGTTCAATTCCTCTCGGATTAGGAAACTGTTCGAAATTGGAAACCTTTCGTGCAGGCTTCAATACTCTTTCTGGAACTCTTCCTAGTGATCTCTACAAAGCTCAGGCTCTTCATGAAATTTCGTTACCTTCTGTTGGTATTCAATAGAGTTTACTAACTCAATACCAAAATATGTGGGTGATAAGTTTACAAACTCTATCACACCTCTCACTTTCACTCTCAATAAAATTGGACAAAGAAATAGAGAAATGAGGGAAGCAACAAGCTTTGGTAAAACACTTGCACTTAGATATATGAAAAGAGAGTTTACAAACTCAATAGCTTACAAGCTGAAAATGAGAATGGGAAATGGGATTTGGATGATATGCTCTAAGGCTTAGCAAGATGGCCTATTTATACAAAACAGAAATTAATAAACAATGCAACAACACATGCAATGAATGGGGTGTTTAACATCTTTACACCCTTTAAAACACATGCAGGAACTTTGGACAGTCTAGCACACATAGGTAGCTATCTTTCCAGCTTGCAATCAACACTCTTTCGGCTAATACATCACATGGCAGCACACTGCTGTCTTGTAATCAGCTTTCGGCTAACACATGGAGGGAGCAATGATCTTTGTAGTTGCTGGAAACAACCTGGAAAGAAACTAACAGCTTGCTTTAACCATTAACAACCTGTTTTGATTTGATTTTCCAACACACCTCCTCAAATTAAAACGCCTTTATGCCTAGCATTTCACGTAGCAACTTGAATGGCTCAACTGGCAGTGGCTTTGTGAATATGTCAGCCACTTGTTCCTTGGTGTGACAATAGACAAGTTCGATTGTCTTTTGCTTCACATGGTCCCTCAGAAAATGGAACCTGGTATCGATGTGCTTGCTCCTTCCATGTTGGACTGGATTCCTAGCAAGCTTGATAGCTGAGATGTTATCCACATGAATCACAGTCGATTCCATTTGTGGATGACACACTGACTTCAACAGATTTCTTAACCAAATTGCCTCACACACGGTTGAGGCTACAGCAACATACTCGGCTTTACACGATGACAAAGAAACAATTGATTGCTTCTTTGAAGTCCATGAGAAAGCTGTTGATCCTAGAAAAAACACATAGCCAGTTGTGCTTTTCCTTTCATCTTGGTCACCTCCCCAATCACTATCTGAATAACCAAATAATTTTGCATCTTCACCAAAATTATAAAATAGACCATAGTTTAGAGTACCTCTTATGTACCTCAAAATTCTCTTGGCAGCCAGCCAATGAGACTCCCTTGGTGTTTCCATGTATCGACTCACGAGTCCAACACCATAAACTATATCAGGTCTTGTGATTGTAAGGTACCTTAGGCTTCCAACCAAGCTTTTGTACACGGTTGAGTTTACAAACTCACCTTCTCCTTCCTTGGACAGCTTCAATCCAGTTGCAACTGGAGTGTTGACAATATTGCACTTGTCCATATTGAATTTCTCCAATATATCTCTCATGTACTTTTGTTGAGAAATGTAGATACCATCACTTCCTTGCTTCACTTCTATGCCAAGAAAGTATGACATTAATCCATTGTCAGTCATCTCGAATTCACTGAACATGGATTGCTTGAACTCACAGAACATTGCTTCATTGTTTCCTGTAAACAACAAGTCATCTACATAGAGACAAATAATTAAGAACTCCCCTTTTGCACCATTCTTCATGTAAACTGAATGCTCGTATGGACATTTCTGAAATCCATTTTGGTGAAGGTAGTTGTCAATCCTTGAGTTCGAAGCTCGTGGTGCTTGCTTGAGGCCATACAAAGCCTTCTTCAAACGATACACCTTATCTTCTTTTCCATGTACTTGGAAGCCTTCTGGTTGTTCCACGTACACTTCTTCCTCAAGAACTCCATTAAGGAAGGCTGACTTGACATCTAATTGATAAATTTTCCATTTATGCTGAGCGACAAGAGAGATTAGTAATCTTACCGTGTCAAGTCTTGCAACTGGAGCATAGACTTCATCATAGTCCACTTCATACTTCTGTTTGTAGCCCTTTGCTACAAGCCTTGATTTGTATCGATCCACACTCCCATCTGCAGTGCGTTTGATCTTGTAAACCCACTTGACACCAATAGCCTTCTGATTTGGTGGGAGCTTTGTCAACTCCCAAGTGTCATTCTTCTCGATGGCATGGATCTCTTCTTCCATGGCTTTTTTCCAACAATTTTCTTCCACAGCTTCATTGAATGAGAGAGGCTCGTGGTCTGCATAGAAGCAGAAAAAATTGGTTTCTTCTTCTTCTTGTCCATAAATCTCTGTGAGACTCCTTAACCTCACTGGAGTTGAGGAGCTGCTTTCCTCACTAGATGTAGGACCACTCCTTGCAATTTTGTGCACTGGAGTTGTTATGATTGTTTGAGCAGGTTGTTGCTCAACAGGTGGTACAACTTCTGGTTCTTCAAAATCAGTGGAGACGATCTTCTCTTTACTGACTTCTTTGTTGTTCCACATCCATGCCTCTTCCTCACTGAAGATGACATCTCTACTAACCACTAGTTTGCCAGTTAGTGGGTTGTAGAGCTTGTACGCCTTGGACTCTTCACTATAGCCCACAAACACACACTTCTCACCTCTATCATCAAGTTTCCTCCTCTTGGCTTCTGGGACTTGAGCATATGCAACACACCCAAAAATTCTTAGGTGTGTAACATTCAGCTTGTATCCACTCCAAGCCTCTTGTGCTGTCATCCTCTTGACACTCTTTGTTGGACATCGATTCAACAAATAAATCGAACAAGCTACAGCTTCTGCCCACAATTCTTTTGGCAAATTCTTCTCCTTAAGCATGGACCTTGTCATGTCAAGGATGGTTCGATTCTTTCTTTCGGCTATCCCATTTTGCTGTGGGGTATAGGCAGCAGTAAGTTGATGCCTAATTCCTTGCTCCTTGCAGTATGCTTGGAAAGCATTGGAGGTGTACTCTCCACCTCTATCTGATCTCACAGCCACAAGCTTGTGGTTGCTTTCAGCCTCTGTGAGTGCCTTGAACTCCTTGAAGATTCTTAGGGCAGCTGACTTCTCCTTGAGAAAATAAACCCAAGTCTTTCTACTGAAATCATCAATGAAGGTAATAAAATACCTATTACCTCCATAAGACATGGGATCCAATGGACCACATATATCTGTGTGCACCAACTGCAGTGGTGCCTTTGCTCTCCATGTATCACCAACAGGGAACGATAGTCGTGCTTGCTTGCCAAGCACACAACCTTCACATACTTGGCGTGTGGCTTCAATTTGGGGTAGACCACGAACCATTCCTCCACTTGACAGCAACTTTAGGCCATTGAAATGAAGATGGCCAAATCGAAGATGCCATTTCTATGACTCATCTTCCATTACACCGATGTTGCAGCTTCCAATCTTTGTGTTCAAATTCAACGGAAACATCCGGTTCTTTGACATTCGAACACGTGCAATAAGCTTTCTCCTTGCATTCCTGAGAGTGAGAAGCATGTTCTCCATATGTATAATGTACCCTTTCTGGAGCAGTTGACCAATGCTTAGAATGTTGTTCTTCATACCTGGTATGTAGTAGGTATCGGAGATGTATTCTTCTTTACCATCCTTCTGGATGATCTTGATCTTCCCTTTGCCTTCAACTGGCAACTTTGAGGAGTCACCAAGACTTACAGATCCATAGGCCCCATCTTTTAGTTCAGCAAAAAACTCCTTCTTTCCACACATGTGATTGCTTGCACCAGAGTCCAAATACCAAACATCTTGTTGGCTACTGGAATCATGGTGTGCTAGCAAGACTGTAAGTTCTTCATCAGTATTTCCACTTGATTCTGCCATGTTGACATGCTCACCATTTTTATGTGAACATTCATTGGCATAATGTCCATATTGCTTGCAATTGTGACATTGGATATGCGCCTTTCCTCGAGTAGATCTCCACTCTTGAGACTGACCTCGATTTTGTGCATAGCCTCGACCTCTTCCTCGAGCTCGTCCTCGGCTACGGTTAGATGAACTCCCACGACGTGAGTTCCACTGCCCACGACCTCCATTTGGTTTGTCAATATTCAACTTTGACTCCAAAGCTTGCTCTAGCGTTGTGGGGTTTGCATTCTTCTGAATGCGTTGCTCGTGAACTAGGAGGGATCCTAGTAGCTCCTCTGCGCTCATCACCTCCAAATCCTTGGATTCCTCAATGGCAGTCACCACATGCTCAAACTTAGATGTGAGTGACCGGAGTATCTTCTCCACAACTCGTACTTCATCGAGTCTCTCGCCATTTCTCCTCATCTGATTTACTATCACAATGAGCCTTGAGTGATAGTCGGAGATGCTCTCCCCTTCATTCATGTGAGCAGTTTCAAAATCTGCTCGAAGTGACTGTAACCTCACTTTCTTGACTCGATCTACTCCTTTGTAGATTGTACTGAGTGTATCCCATACTTGCTTGCTCGTTGTTGCTTCTGCAACCTTCTCGAACGTTGAATCTTCCAAACCCTGGTATAGAAGATACAGCGCCTTTTGGTCCTTCTTTCGTAAGTCCTTGAGAGTGTTCCTTTGATCCGCAGTATATACGGCTTCTTGCTCGGCAGTGGGTACAACATACCCACTACTGACGACTTCCCATAGCTCCTGTAATCCAAACAATGCTTTGAATTGGATGCACCATCTTTCATAATTTTCTTTCTTCAATGTGGGAACTTGGAGTTGCACTAAGTTGGACGCCATAACTGCTGCACCTGCCAGAATGGTATTCTGGCTCTGATACCAATTGTTGGTATTCAATAGAGTTTACTAACTCAATACCAAAATATGTGGGTGATAAGTTTACAAACTCTATCACACCTCTCACTTTCACTCTCAATAAAATTGGACAAAGAAATAGAGAAATGAGGGAAGCAACAAGCTTTGGTAAAACACTTGCACTTAGATATATGAAAAGAGAGTTTACAAACTCAATAGCTTACAAGCTGAAAATGAGAATGGGAAATGGGATTTGGATGATATGCTCTAAGGCTTAGCAAGATGGCCTATTTATACAAAACAGAAATTAATAAACAATGCAACAACACATGCAATGAATGGGGTGTTTAACATCTTTACACCCTTTAAAACACATGCAGGAACTTTGGACAGTCTAGCACACATATGCAGCTATCTTTCCAGCTTGCAATCAACACTCTTTCGGCTAATACATCACATGGCAGCACACTGCTGTCTTGTAATCAGCTTTCGGCTAACACATGGAGGCAGCAACGATCTTTGTAGTTGCTGGAAACAACCTGGAAAGAAACTAACAGCTTGCTTTAACCATTAACAACCTGTTTTGATTTGATTTTCCAACACCTTCCAATCAGCTTTTCGGTCACATTAGTGACAACATTGTCAACCTCACCAGCGTCACAATCCTAGAGATCTACCTCAATCATTTGAGTGGCGCCCTTCCTCTCCACATCGGGAAGCTGTCCAAATTAAAACTCATGCTCATTCATCTCAACAATCTTGAAGGTCCTCTGTGTTGAAAATCAATGTCAAAATTAGGTATGGAAAGTTAGGCAATGTTAGGTATGGTTGAATAAAAAAAATTAGGTGCAATTAATGTGTTTTGTGTGGTAATAAATAATCTTAGTTTAATCATTTGGTTTGCTATAAATATCCAAGTCCTTAAGCATTGTAAATCATCCAAGGAAAAACAAAGCCTAGAGCTAAATAAGAAAAACTTTGCTAATTAGTTTGTTTTGTGAGCTTTCTTTAAGAGTGTGCTCTATTTTCTTCTTCTTGGGATCATTAGAGTTATCTTGGATACTCTTCTTATTCATCAATTGGTATCAGAGCCAAGTCGGTCAGGGATCGTTCTTGGTAGAGCATTGGTTGTAAAGTCTCTTGAAATTCCGAGTATGCTTTATGGTTGCAGTTTTGACTAATCTTCCACATCAGAAAAGATTTCTTGAGATTATTACTGGGGTTATCACAAACCTTAAGAGGGAGCTTCTTTGTGTCGAGAGTAGTGTATTACTCTGCACGGTAGTCACTCAAGCTTGTTCGGTGTAGTCAAAGTCTTACCGATACGATGGGTGATCCTCAAGTTGTTGGAGGAATCAAGAAGCTTAACAACCAAAACTATAACACGTGGGCAACGTGTATAGAGTCTTACCTTCAAGGTCAAGACTTGTGGGAGGTTGTCGGTGGTAGTGAAGTTACACAACCGGCAGCGGAAGATGCTAACGGCGTCTTGCGGAAGTGGAAAATTAAAGCAGGCAAATCAATGTTTGCCTTAAAAACCACAATAGAAGAAGAAATGTTGGAGCACATTCGGGATGCTAAAACGCCAAAGGAAGCATGGGACACTTTTGTTACACTCTTTTCGAAGAGGAACGATACAAAATTGCAACTTCTCGAGAATGAGCTGCTATCGATGGTACAACGCGACATGACGATTGCCCAGTACTTTCACAAGGTGAAGTCGATATGCCGCGAAATTTCAGAATTAGATCCAACAGCTCCTATTGGGGAAACCAGGATGAAGAGAATAATTATCCATGGTTTGAGACCCGAATATCGAGGGTTCATTGCCGCTGTACAAGGATGGCCGACCCAACCATCACTTGTTGAGTTCGAGAATTTGCTTACCGATCAAGAAGCTTTGGCAAAGCAAATGGGAGGGGTTTCGTTAAAAGGTGAGGAGGAAGCGCTCTACACCACAAGTAAAGGCAGCTTTAAGCAGCGTGCTGGTGGTGGATCTAAAAGAAATGGTGACAAGGAAAAAGGTCATCAAGGAGGAGGGAGTTCTCGGCCAAGGGGAGCTCCGAAGTATCACGGCAACCGTGGTCAGTCCCAGAATAATAAAAGATTTGAGGGCAAGTGTTACAATTGTGGAAAGAATGACCACATGGCGAAGGATTGCTGGTTCAAAAGGCCTGCAAAAAGTAACGTCGCCAACTCAGAGAAGAAAATTGAAGATGATTGGGATGTCATTGCGTCTCTAGCTGTGGAGGAAGATTGGGACGCAGAAGCATCATCTTGTTGGTGCTCAGAAAATGAGGCGTCACCTGACCCAAAAGAATTTGAAGATACGTTGCAAGGGAAACTGGGAGACCAAGCTGCCCAAATCCAATCAAGTCTAGATGAGCCTGAAGATATGCTTGCTGGAGACGATGTCGAGCAAGAAGTACCTAAGAGTCCTTGGCAAACAGGTGTGTACCAGCAACCACAAAAAGTTAAACCTAGTAGAGTAGAAGTATCAACTCCACAATCACAACTAAGAAGGTCAACAAGAGTACGAAAGCCAAATCTTAAATATGCTTATGCTGTCATAACTGATGGAGCACCAAAAGAACCTGAGATGTTTGAAGAAGCATCACAGAGTTCTGAATGGATAAGAGCTATGGAAGAAGAAATCACTGCGCTTAAGCAGAATCAGACTTGGGATTTGGTGCCAAAGCCAAGGGATGTGAAACCCATATCCTGCAAATGGGTGTACAAGATAAAGCGTCGTCCTGATGGTTCAGTTGAAAGGTACAAGGCTCGGTTGGTGGCTCAAGGCTTCTCTCAGCAATATGGACTAGACTATGATGAAACGTTTAGTCCAGTAGCAAAGCTTACAACCGTACGAGTCCTACTTGCACTTGCAGCTAACAAAAATTGGAATCTATACTAAATGGATGTGAAGAATGCTTTCTTGCATGGAGAGTTAGATCGGGATATCTACATGATGCAGCCAATGGGCTTTGAAAGTAAAGTTCATCCCGAGTACGTGTGCAAGTTTAGGAAAGCACTCTACGGTCTAAAACAAGCACCAAGGGCGTGGTACGGTAAAATTGCAGAATTTCTAATGCAAAGTGGTTACTCAGTGGCGCATGCAGATTCCAGCTTGTTTGTCAAAGCCAATGAAGGAAAGCTAGCTATCGTGCTAGTGTATGTGGATGACTTGATCATAATCGGTGATGATGAGGCAGAAATTCTTCGGACGAAGGAGAATTTATCAGTTCGTTTCCAGATGAAGGAACTTGGCCAACTCAAGCACTTCCTTGGTCTAGAGGTTGATCGCACACAAGAAGGAATATTTCTCTGTCAACAGAAGTATTCCAAAGATTTATTGAAGAGGTTCGGAATGCTCGAATGCAAGCTGATCTCTACGCCGATGGAGCCAAATGTCAAAATGAGTGCACATGAAGGAAAAGATTTGGAAGATAAGACGATGTATTGACAATTGGTAGGTAGTCTGATCTACTTAACCTTGACTCGACCTGACATTTCTTATGCAGTTGGTGTGATGAGTCGGTACATGCAAAATCCAAAGAAGCCTCACTTGGAAGCAGTTCGACGAATACTGAGATATGTGAAGAGTACAATTGACTATGGTCTTTTGTACAAGAAAGGTGAAGACTGCAAGTTAGTTGGTTACTGTGATGCTGACTATGCAGGAGATCATGACACCAGGAGATCAACAACTGGGTATGTGTTTAAGCTTGGTTCTGGAACCATCTCTTGGTGTAGCAAGAGACAGCCGACGGTATCATTGTCAACCACTGAAGCAGAGTATAGAGCAGCAGCAATGGCAGCTCAAGAGAATGCATGGCTGGTACAGTTGATGAGTGATCTACATCAACCAGTAGATTATCCAGTACCATTGTACTGTGATAACCAATCGGCCATTCGCTTGGCGGAAAATCCAGTCTTTCATGCAAGAACTAAACATGTGGAAGTGCACTACCACTTTATCAGAGAAAAGGTTCTACAAGAAGAGATTGAGATGAGACAAGTCAAGACGAATGATCAAGTTGCGGACTTGTTCACAAAAAGTTTAAGTATAGGCAAGCTCGAGAATTTTCACTGTCTGCTCAGCACAGTGCAAAGAATGAGAGCTGACATTGAGGGGGAGTATTGAAAATCAATGTCAAAATTAGGTATGGAAAGTTAGGCAATGTTAGGTATGGTTGAATAAAAAAAATTAGGTGCAATTAATGTGTTTTGTGTGGTAATAAATAATCTTAGTTTAATCATTTGGTTTGCTATAAATACCCAAGTCCTCAAGCATTGTAAATCATCCAAGGAAAAACAAAGCCTAGAGCTAAATAAGAAAAGCTTTGCTAATTAGTTTGTTTTGTGAGCTTTCTTTAAGAGTGTGCTCTATTTTCTTCTTCTTGGGATCATTAGAGTTATCTTGGACACTCTTCTTATTCAACACTCTGCCCCCATCTTTGATGAATTGCACTAACCTTATCGAACTCAATCTTGGATTCAACCGTTTCGATGGAAATATCTCGGGAGCTAAATTTTTCCGAACTTGATCAACTTATCAAACTTGATCTCGTGAGTAATCACTTCTCTGGCGCCATGCCAAAAAGCCTTTACTCATGCAAGTATCTGAAAGCAGTTCGCCTGGGCGGTAATGATCTAGAGGGACAAATACAACCCGAGATTGTTTCGTTGAAATACCTATCCTTCCTCTCGCTTCGTAAAAACAGACTCACCAATGTCACCGGCGCTATTCATATATTGATGCGTTTGGAAAGTCTCAGGGCGGTCGTACTTTCATATAGTTTTCTAGGTGAAGAACTGCCGGATGGTGATGCAATGATTGGTTCTGGGTTTCAAAATCTCCGCCGTTTTAGCTTATGGAACTGCCAACTTAGAGGTCATATTCCGATGTGGATGTCAAAGCTCAAGAAACTCAAAGTCCTTGATTTGTCTTCTAACAGACTCACAGGCTCAATACCTCCATGGTTGGGAAGTCTTCCTAGTCTTTTCTTCATATGCTTGGACAACAACTCGCTTTCGGGGGGGACTTTCAAAGGAGCTTTTCTCACTTCAAGCTCTTGTATCTGAGAAGCCTTCCGCTCAAACGGATAGTGTTGATGTCGAACTACCTATCTACACGCAGCGCACGAATGAAACTGTCTCAGCTCACCAGTACAACTATCTGTCCAACTTGCCGCCATCTATTTGCTTCCGAAATAATAGTCTAAGTGGCAACATTCCCATTGAGATAGGCCGGTTGCAAAACCTTCACGAGCTGGATCTCAGTTTCAACAACATCGTTGGCAGCATCCCGGACCAGGTATCTAAGCTCACAAACATGGAGAGATTACACCTCTCAAGAAACCATCTGTCGGGCGGAATCCCAGCTTCACTATCAAGCCTTCATTTCTTGGCTTCACTTAGTGTTGCATACAATAACCTCCAAGGTCAAGTACCGTTAGGCACACAGCTCCAAGGCTTTGATGCCACTGCCTACGAGGGCAACCCGGGACTTTGCGGTTCCCCGCTTCCAAACAAATGCCAACAAACGAATACAAGTGATAATGCAACTAAGAACATGGAAGATGAACATGACAATGGGAACGAAATTCCATGGCTTCTTATTTCAGTGGCTCTTGGTTTCATTGTAGGATTTTGGAGAGTTTGTGGCCCTCTAGTTTTCAGCATGTCATGACGATATGCGTATTTCCGATTTCTTTGTGATGTTAAAGATCGTTTCGTGGGCTGATCAAGTGTAATTTTTTCCTTGAGAAATAAAGGACTTATTAACAATTTAAAAAGTGATAGGTGCTAGTTGGGTGCTTAGCAAGGGCCTAATGCATAGACGTCTAGGCAGTTTTTTTTTTATATTTTAATTTAATTTATTATGTAATATATAAATAAATGTCTACTCTACGTAAAAATAAATATACTTGTATTGGGGTACATAAATTGTAAAATAAAATAACATATAGATTATAAAGTATTAGAACATATTGAAAATATGTTGAACAATCATGTAATGAGTGTCTCAACAAGTCTCTTAAATTTAAATCGAAAAAAAAAAAAAAAAAACAAAATGAAAGTGATCTATTTTCTATCTAAGTAAGAGTTGCGGGTTAGAGGGTGTCTAAACAAGTCTAGGCACCAAGCACCCTTTCTTTATTTTCGAATGCCTAGGATTAATCAGGACGGTGTCCAACCGCTTAGCACCTACACGAGAAAGTTTAGAATGGTGCTTATTAACCACATTGCTGCTGCATACAAGAAATCTAACAACTGAGTAAAACAGAAGGGGAATTAAAATCGTAGGGATGGCTAAACATGCATCCAACATTCCTAACTAAATTCATACGCAAATGCCTTGGAATTTCGTCAGGATAGAATACTGAAACTTTTGAGCAGAAGCACTTGGAAATTCACTTGCAGGCTGCGATTTAATATCTCATGAATTTAACCATTCTTATTGACCAAGTTTTCTGTAATCTACCTTGGAATTTTGCCTTGCTCCGTCACTGTAATCCTCCGGATGTCATTTTTTATTTATTTATTATATTTTATTTATTAATGCCATTGACTTCTCTTTTTCATGGGCAGTGATGACATAATTGGAATCTTTTAAGGCCTAATTAGGTTTGGGTTTGGTTTAAGCTGAAAGTTATTAAGTATTGGACCAAAAATATAAGTTGTAGAACAAGCCTGATTTTTATTTTTATTTTTATTTTTATTTTTATTTTTTTGTGAACAAACGATATTATCTACACTAAGAATAGAAGTGGGCTCTGCGTCACAATGGGTTAGCACACCTCTCACTTACAAGTGCAGAAAAATATTACTTGACCGTAATACTAAGTGGCAACAAACCTGAATTTTTAACATCTTTTTCATGTAACAGTTTTCTTGCCAAACTATCAACCATCATCCAAAGACATGTATGAACAACTCTTATTCTTGATAACATAACATATCAGACAAATTTATACGAAAGTAAAAGTAGTAGAAGTAGTGTTTCAAATATCAATATCGGAAGAAATGTCAATATGTAAATTTTTGAGAATATCAATGCATATATCGATATCAATTGCGTTCAATATCAATATCCGACCATTTGGCAAGGAAATTGTTAATATTATATGATGTGTATTATCTTTCTATATTTTTTATTAAATGATAGTGTTACTGGATTAAATTGTTAAATGTTAAGAGAGAAGAAGATCGAACTTGCACGAGAGTGCATGAGTATTATTATTTTCCGTCATATTGTTGTAATGTGTCATCGGCATTTGTATTATCTTTCTCAGTATATTTATTTTGTATTATCTTAATTTCGTCCTTTGTTTTCAGGTGTTTTGGACCCAGCTTATTTCCTAATTGCAACAAAAAAGCCCACACTATAAAAACAAAGGACAATATTGAAACTAGAACAAAAAGGGTCCTCGCTGATGATGCTACCCATCAGCAGTAGCACATCGATCTCTGTCTCTCCCTATCCCTCTCTAGTAATTCTTTTGACCGCTCCTGGGTAAAAAGGTAAAAAAAGACTGTAAAAACCTAGCATTAGCGACAAAACAAGACCAGAAATTAACCCAAACCATGCCAAAAATAATTTACAGCTTACAGCAATGGCCGCATATACCCCCTTGTACGCTTTCTCCGCCTCCCCGCACTCCACACCTGATCAGCCTCCCCATTCTCTCTCCCTCTCTTCCTACTCCCCGCTTCTGCCGCCGCAGTCTCTGGCCTCTTCGGTGGCCTCCCGACCCCTCTTCCTACTCGTGGTTGTCCCTCTCCGCCCGCCTCTTTTTTGTGTCCTCCTCCTCCTAATCCCCTTGTCTTCAACCTTCACCAATGCAGCACCATCCGTCTTCTTCTCATTCGCCACCTTTGCTTTCTCTTCGACCTTATCTCCCTTCCTGCTCTTCGCACCGCCTTCTGATAGTGCATTGACAGAACCACGCTTTCCACACACAACAATGGAAAATTTGGTGGGTTTCTCAGAGCCATCGGGCTCGATCTTCGGAGCTTTGGTTTTGATGTTGGGCACGTTGGATGTTACTGTTCCGGTCGCGGGTTGTGGGTTCGGGAGCTGGTCGTTCATTTCCTTTAGCACAATGGAGCGGAGCTCTTGAGCTGCGTTGTGCTCCAGGGAGTTCTTGTGGAAGAAGACGACGGTGTTGTTGAAAGTTGTACTCTTAACATTTTGTTAGAGCAAAATAGTTTCAACGTCAAGAACACCTTCTCGGGGTCTATCCCGTCCCCTAAATGTAGTGGCAATATTTCTCATGGACTAGATGCGTGTTCCAAATTGCACATGTTTCGCGCTGGTTACAACAACCTCTTACTCCCGGATGACATCTACAATGCTACCACGCTCGAAGAAATTGCATTGCCTCGCAATTCACTACACGGTCCAAAATAATTTTCAACCTCGCAATCTTGACCTCCAGTCCAACGGATAGAGCGGTTTTCTCCCTGTAAATTAACATTCGTAAGCTGTCCAAATTACAACTACTGTTCCTTCAATTCAACAGTCTAAAAGGCTCTCTGCCCCCATCTTTGATGAACTGCACAAACCTTATCAAACTGAATTGCGGAATCAACCTTTCAAAGGAAACATCTCCACACTTAACTTCTCCAATCTTACTAAACAAACCAATACTTGATCTTGGTCACAACTCTACTTCACCGGTTTTTTGCCAACTAGTCTCTCTGCTCATGCAAGTCCCTAAAATCAATTCGAGTGAGCAAAAACAATCTAGAGGGACAGATACAGCCCGAGATTCTTTCCCTCGAATCCTTGTCCTTCCTCTCTCTCAGCTACAGCCGATTGACAAACATCACAGGGGAAATGAAGATACTAATGGTGCTGCAAAAGTATCAAGGTACTCCTCCTTTCGACAAGTTTTTATCTAGGAGAGAAAATTCCAAGTGATGAAGCAATGGCTAATTTCAAGGGGTTCCAAAAGCTTCAAATGCTGGATTTGAGTAGCTGTGAGCTCAACGGCGAAATACCTCAATGGTTATCGAAGCTCAGGAAGGTAGGGGTCTTGATTTTGAGTTTTAACAGAATCACCCAATCGATTCCTAGTTAGTTGGGGGCTTCTCCGAGGCTCCTTGTTTTAGCATTAGGAGGCAATCGAATTTCGGGTGAATTTCCAAAGGAACTCTGTACACTTCCCATGTTGTTATCCGAAGAAACTGCTCCTCAAGTAGACGGTGATGTTCTCGAACTCACCGTTACTTGTGTGGATAAGGCCTATGTTATAGAGTATATGACTTCGATCATAAGGATCAATTTCTAATCGCATAGCTTCATAATATTATGTAAAGCTTCTGCATAATTTCCTTCGGATTGAGCTGACATCTGTTATGGTCGTCATTCGATTCAAAAAATCTCCGTTTCAGAACCGTACATGAGATTTTCATCTCATACGGCTCCTCCTTTATGTGCATAATGATAATAATACGTGGAATAAAAGAAGATTGAAATATTCTCATTATAAACTAAGCGGGTGTTTTTACAAGAAATCTCTAGCCAACCTTCTTGTAAAATATCTTTACTTAACATCAAGCATGTTGGTATTAGATAAAAAGTTACTCCAACAATTTCTTTGTCTTCAACACCCTTTATTTTGCAGGAATTAGTCACTTCAACAGTCTTCAATGGTTATACAGGTATCCAAAAAATGAACAAGATGGATGTTTGTTGTCCCAACCATTCTTGTTAGTCCCGATCCTGATAAGGAAAAAGGATAATTTATAACAAAGTTTTCGTGTGTTGATTCCTATGAGTGCTTCTTCCCCTATGCTCTCTATTGGTGGAGACCTAACCCATAGGTGTAACCTCCCGCTCAATATTCTAAAATCAACAATTGAAGCATCTGAGGTAGCATTAATCGGGGATACATGACAAAAGGGTTTGCTTTATTTACAAACTTCACCTTCAACAAGCGTAGATTTATTTCAATAATTTTTTTTCCTATCCCGAATAATGTTGTCTTTCTCTTAAGACTGAGAGCAATAAAAAATAGAAAAGAAAATAAATAAATAAATAATCAAATCGTACCATCTCTGTAATAGATGAATGGCTCTTTTTCTCCCGAATTTGTCAGAATTATTCATAATAAGATATTGGCTACAATTCAAAAGGTTTTATCAATAAAATTTCCATTTATCCCGGATCTAGATATAGGTGTATTAATCCATTTTATAATTCAATATGGCTTGAATTCTGGGCAACATATCAATAAGCAAAAATCTAAAGTGTATATTGGGAAAGCAGCATTTCATCGTCGTTCCCAAATTGTTTCTTGGCTTGGTGTAAATTTGGGGGACCTTCCTTTTATTTATCTTGGTGTTCCTCTTTTTCGCGGTCGTCCAAAAAGGGTTTATTTCCAATCATTGGCTGATAAAGTGCGTCAACGGATGTCTCAATGGCAAGGATGTTCGTTGTCTATGGCTAGACGTGTTGCTCTAATTAAATCGGTTGTTATTAGTATGCTTTCTGATAGTTTTTCAGTTTACCGATGGCCTTCTACTGTTTTGGTGCAAGTCAGAAATTGGGCTCGTAATTTTATCTGGACAGGTTGTGCGGACTCTCGTGGTTTTTCGACGGTTTCATGGAAGAGGTGTTCTGCTCCACTGAATGAGGGTGGTCTTGGCATTCGGAATTTCGCTTCCTTGAATCAGGCTTTTCTGTTGAAAAAATTTTGGGACATCTTGGTCACCTCTACTTTGGCTTCTTCATTTTTTCGCGGTCGGTTTTTCAATAATCATGGTTTGCCCTCCTCCTCGTATAAGACTTCTTCTATATGGCCTGGTGTTCGTCCTCTTTTCTCTGAATTACAACATAACTCACGTTGGATTATTGGTTCACGTAAAAACGTTTCTTTTTGGCATGCCAATTTGTTGGATAAATCCTTAATTGAAGTTTTAAACATTCCAAATGCTTTGGGTAAAACTTTGCATGCACGGGTCTCCAATTTTATTATTGATGGGAATTGGATATGTCCTGCCTCTCTCCATGATAGTTTACATCTTATTTGGGGTCAAATTTGTTCTATTTGTTTAGCTAAGACTATTGAAATTGATGAAACTTTGATTTGGACTGATTCTTCGGATGGTCATCTCACGCTTTCTCGTGCGTATGATATTAAACAAAGCAAGCAACTTTTGGTGATTTGGGACTATTGGGTTTGGAATTCTTGTTTTCGTCCTAGAAATTCTCTTTTTCTATGGAAATTCATGCATGGGAAAATTGTTACAGATTCTTTATTACAGGATAAAGGTTTTGCTCTTGCCTCCATGTGTTCCCTTTGTGGCTCAAATGTGGAAACTCCGAGACATTTGTTTTTTGAATGTTCTTTCTCACATCAGGTTTGGTCTTTATGTTTAAATTGGTTTGGGGTGATCTCTAACTTTGATGATATTATGACCTTCTTCACTTATCCTATTCACAAAGGCTATGGCTCTCAGATTCAACTTCTATGGTGGGGTTTAATTGGAGCATGTTTATATTGTCTGTGGACAACACGTAATAAGCTTCGTTTTGACGATATTCGACCTTCCATTACTGCTATTGCTCACTCAATTAATTTTCAGCTCCTTGAAATTGATTCGCTAAGCAAGGGAAACATGAAAAATTATGTGGAAGAACTTTGTATTCTTCGCGCTATTGGTTTGTCTGGTCGTCCTGCCAAGTCACCTCGTGTTATTGAAGTTTTATGGAAACCACCTTCTCTACATTGGGTCAAAGTGAATACCGATGGTGTAGCTCGTGGATCACCAGGATTGGCTGGTACTGGCAGTATCTTTCGTGATCATTTTGGTTCATGCGTATGGTGTTTTGCTACTTCTTTAAGGGTGGCCAACTCTGTTGAAGCTGAATTGCCTGCTGTAATTCATGCGGTAAACTTAGCTTGGGAGAAGGGTTGGCGTTCTCTTTGGATTGAGTGTGATTCATCCTTGGCTGTTCTTTTCACTTCTGTTTCTCATAATCGTGTTCCTTGGCGTTTGAGGGTTCGTTGGTTGAATTGTAGAGCGTTGCTTTCTTCTATGTACATAAGAGTTACACATATTTTTCGCGAAGGGAATCAGGTGGCTGACTATTTGGCAAATTTTGGAGTGGACCATCCTGGGGTTTATTGGTGGGACTCTTGTCCTCCTTGTGCTATTGCTGCATATCATCATAATCTTTCTCTTCGCCCCAATTATCGTTTTTGTTAGGTTGGGTTTTATCTGGGTTTTCGTGCGTCAAGTAATTTTCTACTTCTTGTTAGGATTTGGCTTCAAAAGTTGTTTTAAGCGGGTATTGACCTAGTTCCCCCGCTTGTATTTCTTTTCCTTTTTTCTTCTTAATAAAATCTTGTAGAGAGGGGACGAGCGAGGGGTTTCTGGGTGCAACAGTCCTTTCTCCTTTAGGAGAGGGTTGGTGCCTCACACATGACTGTTGACGAAGAGCTAATCTCACCTAATTCATCTCTACAAATTATAAATAAATTTAAAAAAACAAAAAAAAAACTCATTTCGTGAGAAAATGATCCCACAAACAAAGGAATTGTACGCTACGAAATAACATAAAATCATTTTTATTAAAATAAAAATGAAAACCTTTTACTCATACTCAAATTGTTTCGTTTTGAAAAGAATCAATAAAAAAAAAATCCAGGGGACGGTTCAATAATTTGAGATCAATCAATGGGTTAAGAAGTTGGAGTAAGGAGTTGTTGTTGAAAAATCTAAAATTGGAAAGACATTTAGAATTTTTATGAAAATTGAATAATGATATAAAGATATCCAACATGAATAGGTATATCTTTATTTTACAATTTTTCACAAAAAGGATTTATGCGAAGGATTTTTTTTTTTTTATGAAAAGTTTTCTATTTTTAGAGTTTAATTTTTTAATAATTTTAATTCAATGTAATACCTATCCAAAATAATATGAATGACTCACTATTAACTCAGTTTTTTTGTCATAATCATTATGTTGGAGAGGTGGCCACTCACTATCTGTTAGTTCATCTAAAAAATTGTCCAAGTGATTAAAACTGTTTCTACTTTGTATTCAAAGCGCTTTTATCAAAGAACCATTTTAAAGTACTCTTCCAAAAGCACGAGCCCAAAGTCAAGGTAAGCCTTCTAATACGCTGCAAACCCATGATTACATATATGGCGTGGTTACGAAACCGAACCGGAATGGAAGAAATGGAGTTGCACTTTTCTCAATGCTTTTACCAAGCTTTTGAGGAATCAAAAAATAGGTGAGTCAAGGTTCACCTAAAATTAGTAATTAAAATTTTAAATTATTCATAATTTGATTATTTAGATGAGATGATATTTGGACTCTGGGGTGAAAACTCCATCCGAATAAACTTTTCTACTTGAAATACTTACACATTTTTTACTTGTAAGCACAAGTGATTAAGAAAATTTACCGTTGCATTTGAGATCGAGATTCGATTATACTCATCTTCACTATTGCTTCTATCCAAAATGGAAAAAAAGAACTGTAATCTGAACGCATTTGGCCACTTTGAAGTCAGTGTAATGACTCTTTGAAGTCCTTTGTTTGCTGTTTACTCCTAAAGCCTAAAGTCAAACCAAACCACTTCAAATCCATATACTAATACATAAAAGATCTTTACACGATTGAAGATATTGGGAAATAGCAGACAAAACCACATTACATAAAAGATCTGTACACGATTCAAAACTAAAATTTGTTTTCGCTCTTCCAAAAAGCAGGACGCCAAAGTCAATGTAAACCTTCTAATACGTTGCTGCCAAGTTGCCAACCCGTGATTAGACCCTCCATTAGTGACGTCCCGTGTTCTGCAGGTTTGTTTCTTTTCTATATAAGTGGAAAGCAAAGACTTCAAAACTCAAACATCGCTCACAAGAATTCAAACCATCACCTAATTACCTTCTTCCCTTTGTTAACTTCTACCTCCTTCGCTCCAAACAAAGGAGTGTATATGTACACCCGAATCGACTTGAGCAATATAATTCCAGTACAGCCGTAGCGAAAAACATCATGCCGGAAGCTAGTCGCATAACGCCTTATCGAGTCCTCTTCCTGTTTTTTGTGTTGTCTACTTCCATTTCTACAAACCATGCTTGCAAGGACGCAGATCACAACTCTCTTTTGTCATCTTTCAATACATCTTCTTCTCGTTTAAATTGGTCTTCCAGTGATTGTTGTCACTGGGAAGGCATCGCTTGTGATGCCGACGGTAGAGTAACACATGTTTTGTTGCCCTCTAAGCGGCTCCAAGGAAGCATTTCTCGCTCCCTTGGAAGCCTCACACATCTTTCGCACCTCAATCTCTCCCACAATCTGCTTTCCGGTCCTCTGGAAGCTGGACTCTTCTTGTCCTCGAGTTGCCTTGAAATCCTTGATTTGAGCTATAACCTTCTCTCCGGAAAATTACCTTTGTTTCTATCATCTACTTACATTCAAATACTGGATTTGTCGAACAATCAATTCAATGCTACAATTCCTTCTTCATTCCTCCAGCATGCCTGGAATTTGAGCAGTTTGAATGTCAGCAAAAATCATTTTACAGGCCAAATACCTTCCTCTATCTGTCTCCGTTCCTCTTCGATTAGAGTCTTGGATTTCTCCAATAACGATTTCAATGGTTCAATTCCCCTCGGACTAGGAAACTGTTCGAAATTGGAAACCTTTCGTGCGGGCTTCAATACTCTCTCTGGAACTCTTCCTAGTGATCTCTACAAAGCTCAGGCTCTTCATGAAATTTCGTTACCTTCCAATCAGCTTTTCGGTCACATTAGTGACAACATTGTCAACCTCACCAGCCTCACAATCCTAGAGATCTACTTCAATCATTTGAGCGGCGCGCTTCCTCTCCACATCGGGAAGCTGTCCAAATTAAAACTCATGCTCCTTCATCTCAACAATCTTGAAGGTCCTCTGCCCCCATCTTTGATGAATTGCACTAACCTTATCGAACTCAATCTTGGATTCAACCGTTTCGATGGAAATATCTCGGAGCTAAATTTTTCCGAACTTGATCAACTTATCAAACTTGATCTCGTGAGTAATCACTTCTCTGGCGCCATGCCAAAAAGCCTTTACTCATGCAAGTATCTGAAAGCAGTTCGCCTGGGCGGTAATGATCTAGAGGGACAAATACAACCCGAGATTCTTTCGTTGAAATACCTATCCTTCCTCTCGCTTGGTAGGAACAGACTCGCCAATGTGACCGGCGCTATACATATATTGATGCGTTTGGAAAGTCTCAGGGTGGCCTTACTTTCACATAGTTTTCTAGGTGAAGAACTGCCGGATGGTGATGCAATGATTGGTTCTGGGTTTCAAAATCTGCGCCTTTTTAGCTTATCGAACTGCCAACTTAGAGGTCATATTCCGGTGTGGATGTCAAAGCTCAAGAAACTCAAAGTCCTTGATTTGTCTTCTAACAGACTCACAGGCTCAATACCTCCTTGGTTGGGAAGTCTTCCTAGTCTTTTCTTCATAAGTTTGGACAACAACTTGCTTTCAGGGGGTCTTCCAAATGAGCTTTTCTCACTTCAAGCTCTTGTATCCGAGAAGCCTTCCGCTCAAACGGATAGTGGTGATGTCGAACTACCTATCTACATGCAGCGCACGGAGGAATTTGTGCCGGTGCTGCAGTACAAATATCTGTCCAACGTGCCGCCATCTATTATCTTCCGAAATAACAGTCTAAGTGGCAACATTCACATTGAGATAGGCCGGTTGCAAAACCTTCACGTGCTCGATCTCAGTTTCAACAACATAGTTGGCAACATCCCGGACGAGGTATCTAAGCTCACAAACTTGGAGAGATTAGACCTCTCAAGAAACCATCTGTCGGGTGGAATCCCAGCTTCACTATCAAGCCTTCATTTCTTGGCTTCACTTAGTGTTGCATACAATAGCCTCCAAGGACAAGTACCGTTAGGCACACAGCTCCAAGGCTTTGATGCCACTGCCTATGAGGGCAACCCGGGACTTTGCGGTTTCCCGCTTCCAAACAAATGCCAACAGATGAATACAAGTGATACTGCAACTAAGAACATGGAAAATGAACATGACAATGGGAACGAAATTCCATGGTTTCATATTTCAGTGGCTCTTGGTTTCATTGTAGGATTTTGGGGAGTTTGTGGCCCTCTAGTTTTCAGCACGTCTTGGCGATATGCGTATTTCCAATTTCTCTCTAATGTTAAAGATCGCTTCGTATGCTAATCAAGTGTAATTTTTTCCCTGAGAAATAAAGGACTTCTTATATTTTTAAAAGGTGATAAGCGCTAGTCGGGCGCTCAGTAAGGGCCTAACGCATAGGTGTCTAGGTAATTTTTTTTATTTTAATTAAATTTATTATGTAACATATAAATAAATGTCTACTCTATGTAAAAATAAATATAATTGTATTGGGATACATAAATTGTAAAATAAAATGACATATAGATTATAAAGCATTAGAACATATTGAAAACATGTTGAACAATCATGTAACGAGTGTCTCAACAAGTCTCTTAAAATTTATCAAAAAAAATAGAAAGCAAAATGAAAGTGATCTATTTTATGTCTAAGTGAGAGTCGCACGTTAGAGGGTGTCTGGACAAGTCTAGGCACCAGGCACCCTTTCTTAATTTTCGAATGCCTATGATTAATTGGGGCGGTGTCCAGCTACTTAGCACCTACGCGAGAATTTTTAGAATAGTGCTTATTAACCACATTGCTGCTGCATACAAGAAATCTAACTACTGAGTAAAACAGAAAGGGAATTAAAGTCGTAGGGATGGCTCAACATACATCCAACTTTCCTAACTAAATTCATACGCAAATGCCTTGGAATTTCGTCACGATAGAATACTGAAACTTTTGAGCTGAAGCACTTGGAAATTCACTTGCAGGCTGCGATTTAATTTCTCAAGAATTTAACCATTCTTGTTGACCAAGTTTTCTGTAATCTACCTTATAATTTTGCCTAGCTCCGTCACTGTAATCCTCCGGATATCATTGTTTTATTTATTTATTATTATTACTATTTTAGGGAGCCTTTAAGGGAAGGGATCTTCATTTTTCAAAAAAAAAAAAAATGGGACTTCAACAGCAACGATTTCAATGGTTCAATTCCTCTCGGACTAGGAAACTGTTCGAAATTGGAAACCTTCCGTGCGGGCTTCAATACTCTTTCTGGAACTCTTCCTAGTGATCTCTACAAAGCTCAGGCTCTTCATGAAATTTCGTTACCTTCCAATCAGCTTTTCGGTCACATTAGTGACAACATTGTCAACCTCACCAGCCTCACAATCCTAGAGATCTACTTCAATTTGAGTGGCGCACTTCCTCTCCACATCGGGAAGCTCTCCAAATTAAAACTCATGCTCCTTCATCTCAACAATCTTGAAGGTCCTCTGCCCCCATCTTTGATGAATTGCACTAACCTTATCGAACTCAATCTTGGATTCAACCGTTTCGATGGAAATATCTCGGAGCTAAATTTTTCCGAACTTGGTCAACTTATCAAACTTGATCTCGTGAGTAATCACTTCTCTGGCGCCATGCGAAAAAGCCTTTACTCATGCAAGTATCTGAAAGCAGTTCGCCTGGGCGGTAATGATCTAGAGGGACAAATACAACCCGAGATTCTTTCGTTGAAATACCTATCCTTCCTCTCGCTTGGTAAAAACAGACTCACCAATGTCACCAGCGCTATACATATATTGATGCGTTTGGAAAGTCTCAGGGTGGCCTTACTTTCATATAGTTTTCTAGGTGAAGAACTGCCGGAGGTTGATGCAATGATTGGTTCTGAGTTTCAAAATCTCCGCCTTTTTGGCTTATCGAACTGCCAACTTAGAGGTCATATTCCGGTGTGGATGTCAAAGCTCAAGAAACTCAAAGTCCTTGATTTGTCTTCTAACAGACTCACAGGCTCAATACCTCCTTGGTTGGGAAGTCTTCATAGTCTTTTCTTCATAAGCTTGGAGAACAACTCTCTTTCAGGGGGACTTCCAAAGGAGCTTTTCTCACTTCAAGCTCTTGTATCTGAGAAGCCTTCCGCTCAAATGGATAGTGGTGATGTCGAACTACCTTTCTACACGCAGCGCACGAAGGAAATTGTGGCACCGGTGCTGCAGTACAAATATCTGTCCAACGTGCAGCCCTCTGTTGTCTTCCGAAATAACAGTCTAAGTGGCAACATTCCCATTGAGATAGGCCGGTTGCAAAACCTTCACGAGCTGGATCTCAGTTTCAACAACATCGTTGGCAGCATCCCGGACCAGGTATCTAAGCTCACAAACTTGGAGAGATTAGACCTCTCAAAAAACCATCTGTCGGGTGGAATCCCAGCTTCACTATCAAGCCTTCATTCCTTGGCTTCACTTAGTGTTGCATACAATAACCTCCAAGGACATGTACAGTTAGGCACACGGCTCCAAGGCTTTGATGCCACTGCCTATGAGGGCAACCCGGGACTTTGCGGTTCCCCGCTTCCAAACAAATGCCAACAGATGAATACAAGTGACAATGCAACTGAGAACATGGAAGATGAACATGACAATGGGAACGAAATTCCACGGCTTCATATTTCAGTGGCTCTTGGTTTCATTGTCGGATTTTGGGGAGTTTGTGGCCCTCTAGTTTTCAACACGTCATGGCGATATGCTTATTTCCAATTTCTCTCCGAAGTTAAAGATTGCTTCATGGCTCTTGGTTTCATTGTAGGATTTTGGGGAGTTTGTGGCCCTCTAGTTGTTTTTTTTTTTAATTAAATTTATTATGTAACATATAAATAAATGTCTACTTTACGTAAATAAAAAAAAATAAAAAAATTAGGTTCATATCCTTCTTTTTGTTACTCCATTGATTAAAATCCTATTCATTTTCAATTTTTGAACAAGGTCCTTGGGTATTAATAACATCATTAATTATTTGAATAATAAAATATTTCTATTTTTAAAATATATTCCCTTAGTGTTAAAAATGTTACAATTAGTATATTTAATATTCGTACCCATGTATTAGTTTCTTTTTGTGCCCATATTTTTTAAAGTTTTATTTATGTTCGTACTCATGTGTATACCGTCACATGACATTGTATATTTAATCAATGATAGAAAAAATACATATGATATATTTATGTTTTATGCCTAAACTTTGTATTATATATTTATATTTTTAGTCTGTACCCACTTTTAATTTGCAACATTTTTTTTTTTAATTTGTAGTATTTTCCTTTTAGTTTTATTTTGTACCCATGTATTAATTTCTTTTAGCGCCTATATTTTTTTTTTAAATTCATTTGTACTCATAATTTTTTAATCTTTTATCTGTACCCTAATTTATTTATAATGTACCCATTCTTCTTTATTAATGTATAACTTTGTTATATGTGAAATGTACCAATTTTTTTAACACTATGGATACATTCTTTTGCCATTTATTATTTCTTATTTTTGCATAGTTTTTATCCATTTATTCAATCAAAATGTTTCAATTCTTTTATTGTAACCGTTTCTAATAGTATTATAATGAGGGCTTTTAAATTTATAGGATTATAAATCTCATAAAATATCAAACAATTAATGTCAAAACTATAAAAATATAAATATTAAGAGTAATATAATGAGGTGTACAAAGTCAAGGGACTTTGATTAAACTTTGAATACTATTAAGGTTTTAATAAAAAAATGTTAAGGATTAAGGACCGCATCCAAAGTGATCCCAAAAAAAATATATTTATATTGGGATACATAAATTGTAAAATAAAATGACATATAAATTATAAAGTATTAGAACATATTGAAAATATGTTGAATAATCATGTAATGAGTGTCACAACAAGTCTCTTAAAATTTATCAAAAAAAATTAAAGCAAAATGAAAGTGATTTATTTTCTGTGTAAGTGAGAGTCGTGAGTTAAAGGGTGTCTGGACAAGTCTGGGCACCATAAACCTTTTCTTAATTTTTGAATGTCTAAGATTAATCGGAGCAGTGTTCAGCCGCTTAGCACCTACGCGAGAATTTTTAAAATAGTGCTTATTAACCACATTGCTGCTGCATACAAGAAATCTAACAACTGCGTAAAAACAGAAGGGGAATTAAAGTCGTAGGGATGGCTAAACATGCATCCAACTTTCCTAACTAAATTCATACGCAAATGCCTTGGAATTTCGTCAGGATAGAATCCTGAAACTTCAGAGCAGAAGCACTTGGAAATTCACTTGCAGGCTGCGATTTAATTTCTCAAGAATTTAACCATTCTTGTTGACCAAGTTTTCTGTAATCTACCGTATAATTTTGCCTAGCTCCGTCACTGTAATCCTCCGGATATCATTGTTTTTTTTATTTATTATTATTAGTATTTTATTTATTAATGCCATGACTTCTCTTTTTCATGGGCAGTGATGAAATAATTGGAATCTTTTAAGGCCTAATTAGGTTTGGGATTGGTTTAGGCTGGAAGTTACAAAGTATTGGACCAAAAATAAAGTTGTAGAACAAGCCTGAATTTTTTTTTTTTTTTTTTGGTGAACACACGATATTATCTACACTAAGTGGAAGTGAGCTCAGCCTCACAATGGATTAGCAGATCTTTCACTTACAAGTGAGGGAATACCACTTGACCGTAATACTAAGTGACAACAAACCTGAACTTTTAACATCTTTTTCATGTAACGGTTTTCTTGCCAAACTATCAACCATCATCCGAAGACATGTATGAACAACTCTGATTCTTGATAACATAATATATCAGACAAATTTATATGAAAGTAAAAGTAGTAGAAGCAATGTTTTAAATATCGGTATCAGGAGAAATGTCGATAAGTAAATTTGTGGTAATATCAATGCATCTATCGATATAAGTTGCGTTCAATATCAATATCCACCTATTTGGCAAGGAAATTGTTAATATTATATGATTTGTATTATCTTTCTATATATTTTTTTTAACAAACGATTACTGGATAAAATTGTTAAATGTTAAGAGAGAAGAAGATCAAATCTGCACAAGAGTACATGAGTATTATTGTTTTCCGTCACGTTGCAGTAATGCGTCATTTGCATTTGTATTATCTTTCTCAGTATATTTCTTTAGTATTATCTTAATTTCTTCCCCTGTTTTCGGACGTTTTGGACCCAGCTTATTTCCTATTGCACCAAAAAAGCCCACACTAAAAAAAACAAGAACAATATTGAAACTAGAACGAAAAAGGTCCTCACCGATGATGCTACTCATCAGGATCTGTATGTGCTAAAAGAGATGCCCCAAAACATTCTACAAGTTCACAGCACATCTATCTCTGTCTCTCCCTATCCCTCTCTAGTAATTCTTTTGACCGCTCTTGGGTAAAAGGGTAAAAAGAGACTGTAAAAACCTAGCATTGGCAACAAAACAAGACCAGAAATTAACCCAAACCATGCCAAAAATAATTTACAGCTTACAACAATGGCCGCATTCACCTCCTTGTACGCTTTCTCCGCCTCCCTGTACTCCCCACCTGATCAGCCTCCCCATTCTCTCTCCCTCTCTTCCTCCTCCCCGCTTCTGCCGCCGCAGTCTCCGGCCTCTTCGGTGGCCTCCCTACCCCTCTTCTTCCCCTCCCATTGCTCTCCTGACACCTCCTTCCCCCTCCCCTCCCTCCCCCACTTCCCGTTGAACTCCGCGTCACCCTCTCATTCCTCTCAACCTCCGGCTTCTTCCTACTCCTCATCGTTGGCTTCTTCTTCTTCTTCTCGTCCTCGCTTTCCTCGCTATCATCCTCAGAACCATCCGATGTCTCCTTCTTCACTTCAGTGCTCGGCGAGTTCTGCTTCATTCGCTTCAAGAACCTCGCTGCGCCTTGCTTCTTCCTCCTGTTTTCTTTCTTCTCCTTCTCCGCTTCCAAAGCCTCTAAACCATCATGCGAACTGAGTTCATTGATGCCATACTCATGCGGCTTCGTTGGCTTTGCTGCATTCCTGCCCCTCGTGCTTGTCCCTCTCCGCCCGCCTCTTTCTTGTGTCCTCCGCCTCCTAATTCCCTTGTCCTCAACCTTCACAGATGCAGCACCATCCGCCTTCTTCTCATTCGCCGCTTTTGCTTTCTCTTCAACCTTATCTCCCTTCCTGCTCTTCGCACCGCCTTCTGATAGTGCATTGACAGAACCACGCTTTCCACAAACAACAATGGAAGACTTGGTGGGTTTCTCGAAGGCATCGGGCTCGATCTTGGGAGCTTTGGTTTCGATCTTGGGCACGTTGGATGTTACTGTTCCGGTCGCGGGTTGTGGGTTCGGGAGCTGGTCGTTCATTTCCTTTAGCACAATGGAGCGGAGCTCTTGAGCTGCGTTGTGCTCCGGAGAGTTCTTGCGGAAGAAGACGACGGCGTTGTTGAATAGGAGGAGGAGGTCGCGGAAGAATGGGATGCAATCCTCTGTGTAGAGGCCTTTGTTAATCTTGGATTGAATCACATGCAGGTCCATGTGTTGCCGAATCAAACTTTTGTACCTTTCTGATTCCTGCACAAATATTGTAGGGTTTCTTTAATTAGAAGTTGTACTCAAAACATTTTTATTAGAGCAAACTAGAAACCAAATAAAATAAAGTAATTTTGCCCTCACCAAATCACTTTTTCATTAATAGTTTTAAATTTCGAATTTTCTATAATAAATTAATTAAATCACACTCGTTTAACGGTAACCAAATATCAATTTGGAAAGCAAAAATAGGAAAAAGCGTCTTTGCCCGCTACTTCTTTTTCCTAACTTTTTCCCTTAATTTTCTAGTAAAAACTACTCCACACGCATAACGTAATTGAAATATAATTTTCCAATTGATAATTGGTAGTCAAATAAAAACCAGAAATTTGAGTTTTAAAATATTTTATTCTAAACTAGCTTAACTTATGGAAAAAAGAACTAAATATTTACTAATGAAAATCGAGCACATAACTCTAACCAACTGGCTTGAACTAATTCTTTACATCTCTATATAAAAAATATATGAGAAGTAAAAATGAATATGATTCTTTTAATTTTTAATTGTCGAATCGAATAAACTGAAGAAAAAAAATCAATAACAAAAAATTAACAAGAATATATTAAAAATATAAATGGGTGTGTGCCCGAGACACAAGTAGTTGTGTAAGTATCCTTTGGCTATACGGAAGGGTACCCTAAGTAGTTTTCTAGGGTTTTTTTATTATTATTGGTTTAAAAAGCAAAGGCACGAGACCCGCTAGTGCCCATCACCTGCATTTTTGTGCTTCAGGTAGTTGTACGTTACACGTGTAACATTTCACATGTCGGGCCAACGTCCACTTCGGTGGAGTTTTTTATGTTTTATTTTTGTTTTTATAATAAGTACGGATCAGTTGGGATTGGGAGGAAGAGTTCCTGTGTGTACGCGCGAATGCACGGGACTAAGGTCCACAGGATAAATCCCATCGTTCATAAATTAAACTATCATCGTGTTTTATTAGTATGAGACGTAATAATATCCAACGTCATAATTTTTTCTCTCTAAAATAATTTAAAGTTTGCATATGACACTTTATCGTAATGATAGAAATAATTATACTTATGCATTCTAGCGCGAATTTGATCTCATCGACTCTCTTTCTTTTAATAATTAATAATTTACTATTAACGTTATCTTTATGAAAAAATAATCTATGATCTGTTAAATAAACATAATGTACGATAACTTATAATATTCTCGTACCATACTTATGTTATGTCTTTGTATTATTGGTATATGATAAGACGGTGAACATGTGTCATACAAGTTGTTTTAGCTCTAAGACTTGTTATTACCTATAAACCTAATAAAAATATAAAATACCTAAGAAAAAAACAATAAAAATGAAAAATAACTTTGGAAATTGGGAAGAAAATCAAAGGTAACAAACAAGGTCAAAGAAACTAACACGCCCTCATTGGTACTTTCGTAACGCTTCCTTTAATAATCTCTAAATCTGGGTTGGGTCATTTGATCTGCTTATATCATCATTTTTATACATGCAATATAAATTTTACGCAAATTTAATTGTTTAAAAATTTACTAGCATTTTGCCACACGCATTGTTAGTTTTTTTTTATTGTTTTACTTTTTTATTTGTTGTTTTAGTTTTACTTATTTTGGTATTGTTTTTTTTTTATTAGAATATATTTTGAAAAATAATGAACTTACTAACCACCCTACATAGTTTTTTTTTTTTTTAACTCTAATAAAAGAAGGGCAATTTGAGTATTATGAAAGCTTCACTTTTTTTGCCTTTTCTTTTTATATATAGATATATAGATAGATAATAGCCTCTTGTCACACGCTTATACATTTATAAATAACCCTTTCCTACTAAAAAATTACAAAATTTACTTTTTTTAATTGTATATTTTTTATTAAACATTTATTTAAAAATAAATTGGAAGTCCACCAACCAGCTAGAGGTTTTTTGTTTTTTTTATTTTTTTCTAAGGTTTTAAATTTTAAAATTATTAAAAATAAAAATGTGTTGAGTTACTTTAACTTTTTTAATTCAATCGTAATTTTTTACATTGTTGAGAAACAATTATGGTATTTTAAATGTTTCACCACTTTTAGCTGCTCTCTTTGTCTATAGATTAAATTTCTACATAGAAAATTTACTGTTAATTTACCAAACCACTTGGAATACGTATAATTAATAAACTAAAGTAGTTTAGAGCATATATTTAACCCAAAAAAAAATCCTCTAAATCCTAATTTTAAACTACTTACTGGACCCCACCGGTTAAGGCATATGGTTGTAACCCTTCATCAAAACCTTGACTGAGTTTTCGTCCTCTCCGTAACGCTCATGCGCTGCACGCTAGCTACCATCCTCACCATTCTCAATGTACCGTTTCAAACTGCCTCGATCTTACTCAAGTACCAAAATACAGAAAGGGATCATCTCCGGATTTTTTCTTTTTAATCCATCAAGTTTGAGAATCTCAATCATTGAAATTTGATTCAACAGTTAAGAGTTCACTTTAAAAGTTATAATAACTTTAATCGTTGAATTAAATCTTAATGGTTCGAATCCCTCAATTTCATGAATTAGAAGGAAAGGATCCAGAGCGGATCCCTTTCCCCAAAATACCCCCATTTTACTCCCTCGTATGACCATAACACCCTGACATCATGACGTGTAACGTTCTAACTGGTCCACACCCAAATATCAAAATCTAATCTTGGACCATGAATTAGCACCTCCATTTTCCATCATTTCAGAAGAACTCTTTTTCCCCATCATATTTTTTCAAATCTTAATTATTTTTCCGGATTTTTAAATGTTTTTTTGGGTAATTTATTTGATTTAGATTTTTCCACATTAAGATACAAAATTAAAATTATAAACGTTAAACTTTGTTTTAGGAATATTTGTCAATACCTGACTCCGAAGCCGCCGCTCGAATACGGAGCCGAGCCGATGAGAGCAGATGATCTTGAGGACCTTCATCAACGGCTCAGATTTAACCAGCTTGAGCTGCTTAACCCCTTTGCTGGTGGCGGGAGATACTTCGTCACCCTCGGCCTCTTCGCCGCTGCTGCTCCTACTCCTACTCCTGCTCCCTCCTCCTCCCTCCCCTCCTCTGCCACGATGTCGTTTCCTCTTCGACAAGCTCGCCGAGCTCTGCACGTCGCTGTTCTGCTGCCTCGACGCCGCCGCGCCACCACCTCCTCTTTTTCCCTCCCGCTTCGACTCGCCACCCGATTCCCACAACTCGCTCGACTTGCCGAGCCGACTCGCCTTTGCCGTATCATCGCCGCCTTTTTTGTTGTTGTTTTGATTGTCTTCGTCGTCATCGTCTGCTAGTTTACCGTTAACAGAGCAATCCCGGTCCGGTTCGGACCGGATTTTGGCCCGAATCGGATCTGGTTCGTTTCCGTCCGTTCTGGGCTCCTCCTCCTGCTCCCCCTCCGCCAGTTTCTCCGCCGCGCCGTTTCCTTTCGCATCGCCTCTTTGGCTCGTCGAATTGGACTCGTTGAAGGATCGGTTCTCGCGCTCGTCGGAATTGAAGTCCGAGCCGAAGTCTTCGCCGGAGTTCATTTTTCCGGCGAGGTTCTCCCGCGAACCATCCCGCTGATCGCCTCCGCGGCGTTTGAGATCTTTGCTCGGACGGTTGGCCCCGGCATCCTCCTTCAAGCTCCGCTCCCTCTCCTCCACCAACCTCTTCACCTTCAACTCCAACGACCTGTAAAAAACCACACACAGAGAAGACACACACTCTCAGATCTCAAACCATTAAAACGACAACACCTCACACTCAGATCTCTCGCAAGGGATGCGAAATTTACACGATCGAAACGTCGCGACGGCGGACCTCGCGTCGTAGCTCCTCAACTCGCAGCCTCCGCAGCTCGTCAACCATCGCGCCCAGGCTCCCCGACGAACCGTCGTCGTCGTCTTCCGATACGAACCGTCGCTTGATGTCCGCGAACTTGTCCCTACAGTTGTCAGCACTGAGAAGCGTCGTCGCGGTGGGGGAGCAGCGGCTCCCGACCTCCAAGGCGACGGAGTCCCAACTCTGGGTGCCGTGGCGGTTCACGGCGCAAACTAGCAAGAGCTCCTCTAACGTCCCCCATGGTTGCGCGCTCGTTCCGCGTTCCCTAGCCATGTTCCTCTCATATCACCATTTTTTTTTTTTTTTTGAAATTAGGGTTTTTGGTTTTATACCAATTGGAAAAACAAAATCTTGGAGAAAAAATTTTGACAGTGGATGATGGATGATGGATGATGATGATGATGATGATGATGATGATGATGATGATGATGAATGTACAGATTTATTACGTTTGTTCGTTCGCTTTTATATTTTCAACGAAGTGAACCTTTTTTTTATTTATTTTTATTAATATTTTTTTGGGGGGCTTTGTAAAGCTCGCGCAGCCTCTTTCTCTCTCTCTCTCGCTCCACCACGTTGGGCCTGGACTTATAAGAATACTTTGGGTTTTCCTTGTTTACATCTCAAATTCCGAAATTACCCTTTGGACGTTCTTTCTTTCGAGTCATGGTTATGGTGCTAGTGAAATTCATATCCAAATATACGATCATGTGAATCGATAATCTCAACTGCGATTGTTGAGGTCAAGGTTAAATTGATGTTGGAGAAAGAATAGGTAAGATGGTCGGTTAAGATCTGGTGTACGGCTAGGGTACCCGTTAAGAGAATTAAGAAGGGTTTGGCATAAATGTTGGAAAGTCAGATCATTTATAACTTCATTGAACTTGCATAGCGCCAATAATCAGGAGAGCTAATACGTCATGGTATGTAAACGGCTATTAAGAACAAGATCTAGCAAAGATGAATGTAGATAACGACATATCCTAGAGATTTTGGAACAGTGATCGAAAACAACAAATCGCAATGATTTTGAAATGATGATCATAAACGACAAATCTTGAAGATTATGGTATAACGATGAGAACATGAATGAAACCTCGAGATTTTGGAAGTTAGCGGATGCCAAATATAGCCTAGAACAACATTCTAACTAGGCTTACGAAGGAACTTCCATATAAATGAAGTTTTAGTTAGCAATAATTGATATTTAAACTTCATTAGAAGTTATCTCAAGTTCGGGATTTGATTTTCTGTTAACTACAGTGTTGATATCCTGTTGTGTTATTTTTTGCTGTAAGGATCTCAGCCTAAAGTTTTCAATTAAGTTTTTTACGTGATAGGTGTTGTTGATGCACCATTCATGTATTTATACTTCTGTATTGTCTGATGTCACTTTAAGGTTGAATTATGAAAATGATTGCCTTTTGATAAAATTAAAAATAAACGTAAGCATGAACCAATGTTTATAATTTAATTGCTTAAAAATAATACAAGTAATACACATAAGTTTCTATTTTAGTATTACAAACTAAGGGCGGGCAAATGGGGCTAGTGGGTCCATGCAATTAGCAGCGCTAGGCGGGTCTAAAAATCTGAGGAAACGGGGGGCCCACACATATTGTTGTTAGTCTCTCTCTCAGTTCTTCTCGACTCTCAAACCCAAGTTCGTTTAGGGCAGTCATTAGAATCACAACCTTTCCTTGAATGTTAAAAAAATAATAGTACGATCGTAATCCAATTAGAAATTAAGGGTAATCTAGTAAACTAGTATTAATTTACAACTAGTAATTAACTTGTAATCTTGTCCACTCACACGCTTTTCATTTTACCATGCATTTCCTTATGCATGGTTGACAGGTGTCAAAGTTTTCCTTATTCATGGTTAACAAATGTCAAAATTTTCTAGTGACTCGTTGTATACAGTTATTTGAAATTCATTACATATTACTGAATTGATCCATTTCATATCCACAATAGTCCAACTACATTAATTGGATGCTACTACAATATCATAATTATATTACTTCCTTAATAAATACTTTTTTTTTAAGTAAAATTTATAATACTTGGTAATTCTTGGTGATTTATATTGCTAGGATTTCTCGACATTGAGACATTGTTAGTATTTTTTTTTCCTAGGTTCTTAATTCAGGACAATATTAAGGGTATTATAGTAATTAACCTATAATCTTATCCACTCACACGCTTTTCATTTTACTTTGCATTACCTTATGCATGGTTGACAGGTGTCAAAGTTTTCCTTATGCATGGTTAACAAATGTCAAAATTTTCTAGTGATTCGTTGTATACAGCTATTTGAAATTTATTACACATTACTGAATTGATCGGTTTCATGTCCACTGTAACATCCCACATCGCCCAAGGGAGTGATCCTTATTTGTATATTCTCATCCCTACCTAGCACGAGGCCTTTTGGGAGCTCACTGGCTTCGGGTTCCGTAGGAACTCCGAAGTTAAGCGAGAAGGGGGCTAGAGCAATCCCATGATGGGTGACCCACTGGGAAGTTGCTCGTGAGTTCCCAAAAACAAAACCGTGAGGGAATGGTAAGCCCAAAGCGGACAATATCGTGCTACGGTGGTGGAGCGGGCTCGGAAAGTGATCCGCCCCGAGCCGGGATGTGACAATAGTCCAACTACATTAATTGGATGCTACTACAATATCGTAATTATATTACTTCCTTAATAAGTACTTTTTTAAAGTAAATTTTATAATACTTGGTAATTCTTGGTGATGTATATTGTTAGGATTCCTTGACCTTGAGACATTGTTAGTATTTTTTTTTTCTTAGGCTCTTAACCATGTTTAAAAAAAATGACAATTTGACATTGTACAAATTATACGTTTGTCTTTAGTATATACAAAAAATAAATTATCTAAACTACATTTTAATAAAACACTCGTTGTCAACTAAAATCCTATGAAATTACTAGTTTAACCCTCTAATTAGAATTGCACATGAATAAGAAATATGGGCAAAAATGTAATTCTACTCAACTGAAATAAGGCTGTTTTTTTTTTTTTTTAAGTCTCATATACATGTAATTCTAACATATCTCTAATTAAAAACTAAATAAAATAAAATAAAAAATAAAGCTCTCTCCCCACTCCCACCTTCTCTATCACTGTCTTCCTCTCTCCTTCTACTTCAAAAAACAAAAATAAAAAAAATTTCACACACACTTTGTGTGTGCCCATATGCTAGTATCTAATGAAGTTTGGTTATTTTAGATACAATAAGACTAAGAGAAGGAAGTGGCATTTAAGCAGAAAAGTAAAATATTGGTTACATGCGGGTTAAAATGTATTTTTATGTTAGTATATCTTGAAACTAATTGTTTTGGACTTTTCGAGTTACTCGAGTTAATATAACTTTATATAGGCGGTCAGCTTTAGCGCTCGAGAACATCTTTTTGTAAACCCCTTGGGTTTTCCTTATTTACATTTCAAATTCCAAAATTACCCTTCAGAATTCTTTCTTTGGAATCATGGTTATGGTGCTAGTGAAATTTATATCCAAAGATACAATCATGTGAATCGATAAGGGTAATTCTATTAACACCCCACAATTTTATGAAGACACCCCACACTTAAAATTTGTCACGTGAACTTCCTCTTTTACCTCTATTTGAATTAATGTGAGAAAAAGAAAATCCAACCATCCAATTATTTACCAACAGCCAAATACCTCACACCCATCCACTTACCATGGCACCACATTATCAAAAGTTCATCCTCTTGTTCAAAAGTTCATCTTCTTGTTCGTATGAATTCTCTGTAGTTGATATTTGGCATCAATTGTCAAGACAACTAGTGCTTGTTGGTTTTTATTTTTATTTTTTTTTGGAAACCCCTATTTGAATTAAGGTGAGAAAAAGAAAATCCAACCATCCAATTATTTACTGGCAGCCAACTACCTCACACCCGTCCGCTTACCATGGCACCACATTATCAAAAGTTCATCCTCTTGTTCAAAAGTTCATTTTCTTGTTCGTATGAATTCTCTATAATTGATATATGGCATCAATTGTCAAGACAACTAGTGCTTGTTGATTTTTATTTTTATTTTTTTTAACGATAAAACAAATATAAACCAAGAGATCAAAATTAACCCAATATCCATCAAAATGTTAATATAAATTGCAGTACTTCAACTCCGATACAAAGTAACAAAATATTCGGTTGACACTCTACTTGATCTTCTTCTTGGGCCTCAGCTGGTTGTTGTGGCCACATCTCTTCTTCTTGCAGTTCATTGGCCTTGGATGCAGACGAGGATAGCACTTCCTAAAAATCATCTTCTCCTGATTGTACGTGCGAGCCAAAGCCATCAGAGAAGGCTGGATAATCCCTCCACGGAGCCTCAGCACCAGTTGAAGAGTCAAGTCTTTCTGGATGTTGTAGTCAACTAGGGTTCAACCGTCTTCGAGCTGCTTGCCGGCGAAGATCAGGCCCTGCTGGTCCGGCGAAATGCCCTCCTTGTCCTGGATATTTTTGGTGTTTCATTTTGTTTTTGGGGTGGGGTGGCTTCAGAAATATGAGGGACAAAGTTGAAATTTTTGAGGAATTTTTTGGATGTGGAGTGGATTCATAACATTGTGGGGTGTGTATAAAACAACCCAATCGATAATCTCAACTGCGATTGTTGAGGTCAAGGTTAAATTGATGTTGGACAAAGAAAAGGTAAGATGGTTGCAAGGCCGACCTAGAGAATATGGGGGCCCTAGACGAACCTTCGAATTGGGGCCCCAATATTCTATGATCATATATTGATATGTATAAAAGGAATTCACTAAATACATAAAATAAAAAAAAAATCTATTTCCATGTTAAATATCATTAAAATTAATATCAAAACTCAAAAGAAGATAAATATACAAATATTACACGTCTCATGTATTTAGACGCAAATGTACTAAATGTTTGCAGTCAAGAGTCTAAGATTGAGAGTGAAGAACAATAAAACTTGATTGACGAGTATAATAACTTCAACAACGTCAATTGGTTCTCTTTGTTTTTTTCTAAAATCAACATCACACTAACGAATCGAATATTAAAATAATCCATTGAATAAAAATGTATTGAAAAGCAACATATAAATTCATAGTTTTGATGACCTTAAAGTACAATCTTCAAAACCATGTGATAGTTGATTTAAACATTTGATAGAAATGGAGAGTATGGAAAGTTGAAAGAAAAAAAGATTGCAGGGGGACTTGAGTAAATTGGGAGTTGGACATATGGATTGAGAGTAAATTTGAAAAAGAAGAAAAAAACTGGTGACTAAAAAGGTAGTTCCATGTTTCGAACTCAAGGCCCCAAAAAAAAAGAGAGTTGAACATTTCCACTACACCAACAAATAAATTATGATATTTTTTAGTTTTTTTTGTATTTAATTGTAGGATATAAAAAAAAAAAAAAAATGGGGGCCCTTCCGAAGTGGGGGCCCTAGGCAGGCTCCTACTTGGGCTACCCTGAGGGCCGGCCCTGGATGGTCAGTTATGATTTGGTGTACGGCTAAGATAATTAAGAAGGGTTTGGCATAAATGTTGGAAAGTTAGATCATTTATAACTTCACTGAACTTGCATAGCACCAATAATCGGTTGAGCTAATACGTCATGGTATGTAAACAGCTATTAAGAACAAGATTTGGCAAAGATGAATGTAGATAACGACATATCCTAGAGATTTTGAAACAGTGATCGAAAACGACAATTCGCAATGATTTTGGAATGATGATCATAAATGACAAATCTTGAAGATTATGGTATAACGATGAGAACATGAAAGAAACCTCGAGATTTTGGAAGTTAGCGGATGCCAAATATAGCCTAGAACAAGATTCTAACTAGGTTTACGAAGGAACTCCTATACAAATGAAGGTTTAGTTAGCAATAATTAATATTTAAACTTCATTAGAAGTTATCTCAAGTTAGGGATTTGATTTTCTGTTAACTACAATGTTGATATTGTGTTGTGTTATTTTTTGCTGTAAGGATCTCTACCTAAAGTTTTCAATTAAGTTTTTTACGTGATAGGTGTTGTTGATGCACCATTCATGTATTTATACTTCTGTATTGTCTTATGTCATTTTAAGGTTGAATTATGAAAATGATTGCCTTTTGATAAAATTAAAAATAAACGTAAGCATGAACCAATGTTTATAATTTAATTGCTTAAAAATAATACCAATAATACACATAAGTTTCTATTTTAGTATTACAAACTAGGAGCGGGCAAATGGGATCTGGACCCACGGGTCCGGGGTGGGTCCATGCAATTCAGCTGGGGTCATAATTTCTAAACTCAAAACGGGGCGGGTGGGTCCATGCAATTAGCAGCGCTAGGTGGGTCTAAAAATCTGAGGAAACAGGGGGCCCACACATATTGTTGTCAGCCTCTCTCAATTCTTCTCGACTCTCAAACCCAAATTCGTTTAGGGCAGTCATTAGAATCGCTACCTTTCCTTGAATGTTAAAAAAATAATAGTACTATTGTAATCCAATTACAAATTAAGGGTAATTTAGTAAACTAGTATTAATTTACAACAATATTAAGGGTATTATAGTAATTAACCTGTAATCTTATCCACTCACACACTTTTCATTTTACTTTGCATTACCTTATGCATGGTTGACGACTGTCAAAGTTTTCCTTATGCATGGTTAACAAATGTTAGAATTTTCTAATGATTCGTTGTATACAGTTATTTGAGATTTATTACATGTTACTGAATTGATCCTTTTCATATCCACAATAGTCCAACTACATTAATTCGATGCTACTACAATATCATAATTATATTGCTTCTTTAATAAGTACTTTTTTTTTTAAGTAAAATTTATAATACTTGGTAATTCTTGGTGATTTATATTGCTAGGATTTCTCGACCTTGAGACATTGTTAGTATTTTTTTTCCTAGGCTCTTAACCATGTTTAAAAAAAAAAACATGACAAATTAATATTTTACAAATTATACGTTTGTCTTTAGTATATACAAAAAATAAATTATCTAAACTACATATTATAAAACACTCATTATCAACTAAAATATGGGCAAAAAATGTACATGAATAAGAAATATGGGCAAAAATGTAATTCTACACAACCAAAATTTGGTTTTTTTTTTTAAAGCTTCGCCTACATGTAAGTCTAACATATCTCTAATTAAAAACTAAATAAAAAAAAAAAAAATTTCTCTCCCTACTCCCACATTCTCTATCACTCTCTTCCTTTGTCCTTCTACTTCAAAAACAAAAATAAAAAAATTTCACACACACTTTGTGTGTGCCATATGCTCGTATCTAATGAAGTTTGGTTATTTTAGATGCGATAAGACTAAGAGAAGGAAGTGACATTTAAACAGAAAAGTAAAATATTGGTTACATGGGGGTTAAAATGTATTTTTAATACACATTCATTTTTCAATTTTATCATCAATTACAATACGCATCGTTAAACTATGTCAAAGTATTGTAGTGATTTATCGTATATATGTCAAAGTTTTTTTAGAGATTTGTTGCATCTAGTTATTTGAAAACTTATCATACAACAATGAATTGAGTCATTTCAAATCTACAATTGTATTTTGCACATGAGAGTCACTTTACATTGTTTTGTGCATAATGTCAAGTAGGAGCAATTTTTCGGTAACCAGGAGCACAATTTACTACACGTGTCCTAATACTCATATAAATCCCAAACTCAAAAACGAAATCGAAATCAGTATTTGAGAATTGAGAGTGGAGCGGGAAAGGCACCACCGCCTTTTTAAAAACTGTTCCCAAAAATTCCCGTTTTCAAAATCAACTCAAACATCAATTCAATTCACTGTTCGCACTTTCCTTCCCTAATTTTTTTCAAAAATTTCCAAAACCCCTCTTTCTCTCTCTCTCTCTCATCCGACCTTTCAAATTTAGGGTTTTTCCCTGAGCGTCGAAATCCGTTCGATTCTCCGAGGATTCCGGCGCGATGCCGAAGTCAGCGAAGCGCGAACGGATCGCGAGTCAAACCCGAGGCGTTGACGATGCCGCGCAGCTCAGAGCCGTGAAGCGCGAGAAGGTCAACGCCGGCGACCGAGTGGATGACGAGTCGTCTCGCCCGAGTGAGCAGGACGCCGTTCGGCGGCGGGCGCTCCGGTCCGACTACCTCGCCGTCAAGAACCTCATCAGTGGTATACAATTTGAGCTTATCGCAAATACAAATTATTCTGAATGTAATTAATTTTGAATTTTTAAATGTTAATACTTTTGAAATTTATTTATTTGCAGAGAAAAGAGATGATTTGATGTGCCCGGATTCGGAGAAGTTCGGACTTCTCATCAATGAAGTCGAGAAATTGCATGAGCAAGGTATTTTATTTTATGTTTAATTTTCTGAGAATTCCAAATTCCAAATTTTGAATTTTGAATATCTTTAAAATATATGTTCCTTATAAGAAAAATTATTGCTTTATTTTATTTTTATTATTTTCCATTTTTTTTGTATTGCTGATTACTGAGAAGATTGACTATATTGTGAAGAAAAAAAAAAAAATTTCTGTATTTTTTGAGCTATAATTTTGGTTTCTGATGATAAAATTTGGATTGCCCATTTGGGGATTTTTCAGTTCAGAAGCCAAGGGAACAAGTAGCAGATGCAGAGGCACTGCTGGACATAACTAACACATTGTGGACCTCTGTTAAGTCACAGTCCAGTGCCGGGATTAGCCCGTCCGACTTTGTTACTGCTTTGCTTAATAATTTTAGCCAACCGAGAGGAGGGGATGACCATGTCTCAGTTAATTGGAAGGAAATTGGGTTGGCTGTTTTGCCCATTTTCAAGAATGCTCATGGGTGTTGCACTATGTGAGTTACTTGTTTCCAATGATTGCCCAGTTGTATAAGAATTTTTGTGCGTTGTCGCATTGTTTATACAAGAAACTCTAGTTCACTCATGGTTATGTTATTTTTTTTCTCTTAGGCTTGGACCCATGAGTACTGAGTTGAAGCAAAGGAAGGCTGTGGTTCGCAGTAAACGTGTAAAGCCTACCACAACTGATCGGCCTGATGAGGTAAAGCTAAAATGGTTGTACAGCTGATATAGTTTTGATTTTCATTTGTTTTAGGAACATCTCCTTCAGGTTGTATGGGTGTTTCTGATGTTATTACTCCTTTGTGGTTTATGCCATGGAACAGATAGATGATACTCAGACAGAAGAGAAAACTGATACTGACAAGAACATGTCAACGATATTTGACATTCTAAGAAGGAAAAAGCGGGTTCGACTTGAAGCTTTGATATTAAACAGAAACTCTTTTGCGCAGACGGTGGAGAACTTATTTGCTCTGTCGTTCTTAGTCAAAGATGGCCGGGCTGAATTATCTGTGGATGCAAATGGTTTTCATACTGTTTGTAAGTAGAATATAACAAAGCAAAGATGGCTGGACTGAAATAACCATTCTCTAGTTTACATTTGTGTTTTAATTTCTATGCTTTTGGCTTATTCAGTCATTCTTTCTCTTTTTTCAGCACCTAGGAATGCTCCTTCTGCTGAGGATGTGGCATCACGGAGGGTGACTTACCACCATTTTGTGTTCCGATTTGATTTCAAGGACTGGAAGGTATGTCATAGTGATCGGACGTTGAAATCATCTTGTCATATTATAACTATCAGTGGCCTTCTCTCGGGTCTTGTATTATGTGTACTACTCTCGTATTTACATCCTTTTCATGCTCGATCTTCTGCCCTTAAAAGACATACTTTCTTGCTTTGCAGGTAATGATGGATAGTTTGCCTGTTGGTGAGGAGCTGATGCCTCATAGATCACCCCCAAACACCACACCTGCCTCTCAAGAGGAACAAGCAGCATACGATTCCCAAACAGCCTTACCCACAACCCCGATTCGAAAACTCTCCAGAAACCGTGGTCGGGTTGTGCAGGAAGAATCTATTGTAGAAGAATCCCCTGAAAATGATGATGCTACTGGATCTAACGTCATTCGCAGGTCTAAGCGCAAGCTTTAATTCAGAAATAGATTTTGCCCCAATCACTGCCAGGTTTATGCAGGATTATTTTGTTCAGTTACATGCTGAATATCTGTATGTGTCCAATATTGTATATTTTGGATAGGAAGATTAGAATTCGAGTTAGAAATCTGTCGTGCAGTCGCACTAATTAAGTTAGGTTTTGACACTGCTGTGTGATCAATTATCAGTGTTGGACATTCCGCTACATTCGGATTGTAGGAATGTATGGCTTCTTGTATAACATGTTCCGTAACATTTCGACAGAAGAAAAGAGTGATGGAGTCAATTGTGCATGCGCGTGCGCGGTGATCTTGCGGTGATCTTGGTTGTTCTTGCGTTGCAAGTCTTACAAGTATGAATAACCAAGTGTGGTAATCTTGGTTGTTCCTGCGCTGTGAGTCTTACAAGCATGAATAACAAGATCGTGCCACATGCACGTGTTTATCCGTGTATTGTGCCTATCCCTAGTGGCACATGCTCAATGTAGATTAATGTAGATTATCGCTTTTAAAAGATAAAGTGGTGCATGCGTATTGAAAAATTTACACAATTGCATATGTAGTACAAAACCCCATGAATTTGAACTGCTCAAATACCAAAAGCGGGTTCGATTTATAGACAAGTGCTAACAAGCGTAAACCAGTATCAAACACAATTTTAAGCTAAACACGTATCGAATCAAGGTTTTTGGAATCTGTTTACGTCCCTACGGTAAAATTTCTCTCATGCTAAAATGGGGCCGTTGGCCACGACATCGGTGATTCAGTGACTCGAGGAAGGGTAGCACAAGCTAACTGCATTTAGTGGCCCACGGTACGATGCGTCACTTGGGATTACCGCTCGGCCAGCCAGCCTAACCATCCTCAGTGCTGAGCCTTCGGAATGTTGAGGTTCTCAAAAATTGGGCTGTCAACTCCGACGCCCATTGCGTTCAAACCATTGTCTACGTATATAACACCGCCAGTAATGGCGGAGGCCAAAGGTGATGCCAAGAAAGCAGCTGTGTTTCCTACCTCCTCTGTTCAACGAGATTTGAGACTTCAGTATCTATAACCGTGGAAAAAACGAAAAGGTACAAGAAAACAAAGAGGAGACCGGCAAATTACCTGCAGATAGTTCTTTTTCTAGAGGTGCGTTGGCTGATGAGTAGTCGATCATCATATCGATGAATCCAATCGCTTTTGCAGCACGGCTTCTTAGTGGACCTGAAGTTAATAGAAACAGAACTTGAAGCTTAAATTGGTCACCTTAACAGTGTATGTAGATAAACGTCGTTGATCCAAATGCATTCCACTATTAGTGTAATCCAAAAGAAATGTATGGTACCAGCAGATATTGTGTTGACTCTAATTCCCTTTTTTCTTCCCGCTTCAAAAGCGAGCACCTGAGTAATGCCAAGTCATGTCATAACACTTCTTGGAAGGAAATGAAAGTGGGATAAATTATATGTGCAAGTGCATGGAAGAAAAACTCACTCGAGTATCACTCTCAAGAGCAGCTTTTGCAGAGCTCATACCTCCACCATATCTGCAAAAGATAATTTAAGAATCCATCATCGTAAAATATTAGGAAATGTAACTCCATACAAACGGTGATATGCCTAGAAAAGATACCCGGGAATGATCCGCTCGGAAGCAATATATGTAAGAGAAATTGAAGAACCGCCTGTAACCAAAAAGATTATGTTAATTTGAGTAAAACACAAGTAAAAGAAAAAAAAATAGTGGATAGGTGACATGGAAGCTTGCCTGGATTAATTATTGGGAGGAAATGCTTGAGTAAAGAAACATAGGAATAACTCGATGCAGAAATAGCGGCGAGATATCCTTTTCTGGATGTCTCCAATAGAGGTTTAACAACCTATTAACGAGATAACTTAGTACGTGTCAGAAGATAAAGAATAGAAATTCTATTATGGTTACTACTGTACCTCTGGTCCGTTTGCAAGCGAGTGCACAAGAACGTCAATGCTGCCAAAATCATTTTTCACACATTCAGCAGCTTCCTGCAAACATAAACGCCAGATTCAAGAAAAAACATGTCGTTTAAAAAAGTCTCTGATGTGTATATTAAGCTGAGAACTGGTCACAAGCTCCAACATGCACCGTAAATTTTTTTCTACAAACATTTAGAAGCAAATATGAAATTTAATTTATACCTGGACAGTCCAATTACTGGATCCTGCGTAACGCTTATTTGTTTTGATCTGCATGAAATTACGCCCAAAAACATTAAGTATATGAATCCAATTTTATTTTTCATTAATATAAACTATATATTTATCTCCTTTACCTCCTCGGGGACATCCTCAGGGTTGTCAAACACAGCATCTAGGGGATATACTTTGGTAATCTCCATCAAAGAACCATCTGGTAATCTGTGGTATTAAATATCTTGTTAGAAACTTGGAAACTATTCGTCAATTTTACCAGCTAACAGAATTAAAACCAGATTAAACATCTTACACGCGTGATTCATCAAACTTTCCACGTCGCAGGCTGGACTCAAAAATGTTCAAAGCCTGCACATAGACTCATCATAGTCAGTAAAACATATCCAAAATGTAGAAGATAAAGGAAGATATAAAGTCCTAGCGATCGGGCCAATCAACTTACAGGCACCCATGTTCCCACAAGAATTTCAGCACCTGCAGCAGCTAGAGATTTTGCGATTGCCCAACCATACCCATTATCATCAGCTACACCAGCAATAAATGCCCTCTTTCCTGCACAAAGCACATCCATATGTAGTTGGAAAGGTATTTGCTCATCAAAACACAAGTACCTAATTGGCCTATGGACCTGGGAATATATGCAATATTCCAGATGAGAAACAATCTAAAAGCTAACAATTAAAGGAAAATTTTCTGCATATAAACCGTTGCCGGTTAAATGTAGCTAAACAAAATCTAATACATCATCTTGAGAGTAATGTTATTCCTCCAAGTACATTGGCTATAGCTACAGTCAGCTCTTCCAAGTGGATGCATCCGAGATTCCGAATCAAGAGTAATTATCTCAGTAGGGAACCAAAAGCTTCTTTATGATAAGTAGGTACGAACTTTCCGCTTTCTTTATTGCAAAACATTTTTCATTTGGAAAAAGTCCATTACCACAATGTATGACATAAAAGTGAATTACAAGAGAGAAATCACCAATATGAGCTTCGACAACAAGAAAACACTGCGTCTATTCTAGTGAAGAGGAAGAAATTAACTCAAAACAAATAAATACTGAGCAAGCGTGTAGAATCAGATAGCTAGAAAGAATATTAACCTTTCAAATTGATTGGTAACCCCGAGACAGGTTTGTTGTCACTAACCCCAGCCATTGCCTTTGTAACAAACTTATCCAATTTCATAGATGATGAAGTAAAGCACCTCTGGAAAGATTGTACAGATGATATGTGGCATGCACTCGAGAGTTTAGTCCATGAAGCCACCTTAAAATTGCCATTAAGCATTGCAGTGCTCAACCCGAAAGCTCTATGAGAAGAGGGAATGCAGGGTCTGGCAGTTGCCATTTGCAGGCTGGAAGCAGCAGTTGTTGCCATCTCCGATAAATGCAATCTCACGAAGGAGAACAGAGATCTACACATTACACTAAACCATAATTAACATCCATAAAACCGCGAAAGTAAAGTAACAATAGGTTCTCGAGAACACAATACTTTCGTACATTATAAAGGAATTCTCTTTTATCCTGATTTGGAGCAAACAAATTTTCGACTTTTATCCAGCATTTCCACCAAATACTTATTTTTTTACACTAAGATAAACAAAACCCTTTTGCGGGAACTCCCAATCCATGAAGGAAATCCCATAAATTTGCCTAAATTAAGCTGAACCCAGAAAATATAGACGCATATATCCGCCATTGAAGCTAAATCCAGAAAGTTTGGGTAAAAAAAAAAAATCATAAAACCAGAATAGTAAAACCCTTCTCCACCTTAAACCCCAGTAAATTTCAACACCATCATCTCACATCTGAGGGGGAAAATTTTCCAAACTTCAACTACATTTCACAAAAACCTCAGCACCCAAATAATTGATCTGAACCAGCAGCCCCAACAGCAATACCAGTAACAATTTGAAAAGATGAATGCAGCATAAATTTCTTACCTTTGTGCAATTGGGAGCGCCAATGTGGAGAGCGCAAACAGCAAAAGCTGTGTATTTTTTAATTGGGAAAGAGAAGGGGGAGTTGGAATTTGGAAAGATTCGTTCTTATCAGCTTTGCTCGTTAGAGAGAGAGAGAGGCGCTGAAATCTATGATATGCTTCTCAGTGAGGGTGAGAAGTGAGAACTCTCGAGCGAAGAGGAAGTCGTAGTGTCAATTGTCAAAGAGACCAGAAAAGGAGTTAATTGTAAATGTGGCCCTTGAGCTTTAATGGGTTTTCCACTTTGATCTTCAATTTTCTTTCTTCACAAATTGGTCTTTGAACTTTTCACTTTTCAGAGAAATGAATTGTCATAACCCCATTTTTGCCGCTTACACATTCTCTCTTTATTTTTCGATAAAGCATATCAAAGAAAAATCAACAAGCATAAGTTGGTATAGGAGCGTGCAAAAAGAAAAAACGGGTGTGTAAATTTATTTTCCCTTTTAAACATTTGTTAAATGAAGACAATCGTTACCTAAATTACAAAAAAATTAGCATAATCAATGGTCGGTGCATTTTGATTTGGTCGATTTTTGGTTGTTGGAACGCTGCGTGATGATTTTGGTGGCACGTTCCTTGTCCTGCAATTGGTCCATCTAGATGACTTCCTAGGTCCTATTGGTAGGATTAGGATCTCTAAGTGTTTCTTATCTGTCTAATTGATTGGAGTTTGCGTATCTAATTGTAAAATTGATTAGCCACTAGCACTATGCTTTAGTAGTATTACTGTTTTCTTTACAGTGAGATCTCAAGTTCGACTTTCATGCATAACAAGTTCGGTACGTAATTATGATTGACACGTATTATTTAGTCCAATTTCCACCCGAACATCTTTATATATAAAAGAAAATGTATAATCGGGCCTTGCTTCTGCAATGAATTGTTTTTTTTTTCAATTTTCTAAGAAAAAACTGTCACAAATTTTTGAAGACTTGTAATACTTTTTGTGATAATTATGTTACGCATAGTGATTAGTTACATTAAACATTTTAATCCTAGTTCTTCCAATTTAATCAATTTTAGTGCCGATTAAAAAAGAGTTTGCACAATAGAAATGTTGCTATTTTATAACCGAAAACCAAATACCTGAAAATCATAAATCATATCAGCTAAGAGGGTTAGTTCACTCAATCTCTTTCCTTACTTCTTCTATTTCTAAGTTCTCTAATTTTTTATCGCTCTCATTCCTATTAAGTAAAATGTAAGAAATCGAAATCACAACAACTAAGATGCCCAACAAATTTCTTTATCGTGTTTTGTTTTTGGTCATTCAAAGGCCAACCAACTCTATGTCCATATGTTGGAGTTTCACATGTTCCATCTGGACACGATGAAAAGGTGATCAGCAACGTATAGTAAATTGTTCCGGACTTCCATGCAATCCAGACACGACTAGAATTGTCTGTAATTAATGCAGTTTGTGGCCAATTTGGAATCTCCAACCTCTGTGTGTGTGTGTGTGTGTGTGTGTGTATAATTGCTGTACACCTGTAAACAACCCAAATCAAAATCCTCCTTTTTCTCTTTCTTTTGGTGATCTTCTTGGAATCCATCTCTCAAAAGCTCAAAACTTCACATTATATATATATTGCTATACACCAGCCAGCCAGAGCTAGATACGGAGCATCAGAGATAACTCAGATAAGCTTGATACGTTTTGGTCCGGTGGTCCTAAGCTTTAAATTCTATCAGTTCCCTTGAAGAGAATGGTATTGAGGTACTGTTTCCTTCGTGAAATCAATTAACAAGAAAAAAAAGCATAAATTAAATTTTATTTTCTCCTCTATTTCTTAACTTTTATAGGTTTTTTTTTTAATATATATTTTTTAAGTTTTGGTAAATAAATATATATTTTTTTTTTAAGGAGGAAGAGAAGAATATGTGGAATAGAAGAGTTAGGGTGCCACCGAAATGTTGGGGATTTCACAATCATTTTGTGGTTTAGAATTTATAGTTGTGAAAATTCTCTATTTGTTAATACTAAACAGAAGCTGAGTCGTAATGAACCTGTACTTGTTCATGAACTTAATTAATAAAAAAATTAAGCATAATAAATCTCCTAATTTTTTGGTCTAAAATCTAAGATCCGAAACTTCAAACTAGTCAGAGATAAGAAATAAAAGCATCTGAATATTACTAGGGAAATTCGTAACTGAAGCCTGAATATGTGGCACTTGTCATCACCAAGCCTTCAAATATATAAGTCGTTTGTTACACTCTCACATATCACATGCAAAAGCTTCGAGTCTTTTGATTCTCTTTGATCAAGAACTTTCTCTTTGTTTCTCTTGCGATCGATATATTTTCTCTGTTATACAGTCTCTCTATATAAGCTGCATTAGGGTTTCAGTCTGATTATGAGTTTTCGAGGTTTTTCGAGTAGTTTGGATTGAGATTTTGGGTTGAAAGAAGGGACTAATTAGCTAAAGGGCCATTGTTTGGGGTGAAATATTCTTGTTCAATTTTCCACCATAAATGACAAAAGGGTTTTTCGTGTTTTCTAGTTTTCCGGCAACTTTTGTGAACTGGCCTACTACATTGCTGTTTGTGATTACCGGTCCACGCTCTTCCTCATCACCGGAGTCCGGCTCAACAATTTCAAGAGCAGTGATTAAGTTTCGAAAAAGGTTGGTATATCCAACATATTTCAGCTAGCTTCATCATATATTGTGTAATAATGTAGCTTTAAAGTTAATTTGTTACTAGTAGCACAAAATTAACTTAGTCTCTCCTACAAAATCGGCAGATGATAAGCGAAGCCCCTAACCGAGACATTGAAGGAGCAGAAGTTGTGGATACAAACATCCATGAGATAACTCAGGAGTCCAAACCCACTGTCAAAAAGAGAGTAGGAGGATGGAAACTTGCACTTATCTTGCTAGGTACTCATCATCGATGATATTCACTTTTCCTAGCATATATAGATTTTTCAAATCAAGATTATTAATTTGCCATATCTCTCCAAATAGTATTAGGGAGAATGATATACATTTTTCTTCAGATATATTCATGTTACGTCTTATTCTGTGCAGCGAACCAAGGCCTAGCAACACTAGCTTTCTTTGGTGTAGGAGTGAACTTGGTTTTGTTTCTGATCAGAGTTCTTGATCAAGAAAGTGCCACTGCGGCAAACAACGTTAGCATATGGACTGGAACTGTTTATTTGTTCTCTCTAGTTGGAGCATTCCTCAGTGACTCCTATTGGGGTCGTTACTTAACCTGCGCCATCTTTCAAGTCATCCTTGTTCTGGTATAGTATATACTTAGCTTTTTGAGATTTCCTAGTGAATTTTTTGAATTGTTCTTCAAAGATACATGTACAACAAAACTTAATGTTCGTTAATCAGGGCTTGGGGCTATTATCCTTGACGTCTTGGCTGTGGCTGATCCATCCGCATGGTTGCGGTGGTGTAGGCAATTACTGCCAGCCAACATCCAAAGTAGGTGTGGCTCTCTTTTACCTATCAATATATCTAATAGCACTTGGATACGGTGGCCACCAACCAACTATTGCAACATTTGGAGCAGACCAATTCGACGAGAGTGATCCCAAACAACAATTTTCGAAAGCAGCTTTCTTTGCTTACTTCTACTTTGCACTCAACGTTGGGTGTCTTTTCTCAAACACCATATTGGTTTACTATGAGGATAAAGGTTTATGGACTCTGGGGTTTCTGGTGTCATTAGGATCTGCTATCTTAGCCCTAGTGTCATATTTGGCAGCATCACCTGGGTATCGCTACATAAAACCATGTGGCAACCCGTTGCCACGCGTGGCTCAGGTATTCGTGGCTGCCTTTAGAAAATTGAGTGTTGCTCCAACCAGCCCGGATAATCTTTATGAGCTGGAAGGAACAAAATCTGCAATCAAAGGGAGTAGAAAGATTCTCCACAGTAATGAGATTTTGTAAGTAATATTGCACTTTAACTGTATATGAGTTAATTAAGTTTACTGTTGTTAGCTCTTAAACAATGTCATCCTGCGCTTTTTATCCTTTTTATTTTATCATGCCAGGAGTGCAAGATGGCATCTTAAGTGTAATAGAAGCTCTCTGGTTTAATAGTTTTATTGGTTTCCTAATATTTCAAGTTCTTTTTGTTAGGTTTTTGGACAAGGCAGCGACAATAACCGAGAAGGATCAAACTGCAGACGAAACGAATCCATGGAGGCTTTGTACTGTAACTCAAGTTGAGGAAGCGAAATGCGTACTAAAAATGCTACCTGTTTGGCTTTGCACCATAATTTACTCAGTGGTGTTTACACAGATGGCTTCACTTTTTGTGGAGCAAGGTGATGTGATGGAATCCCACATCGGAAAGTTTCACCTTCCGGCCGCCAGCATGTCTGCATTTGACATATGCAGTGTCTTTATCTGCACAGGACTTTATCGCAATTTCCTTGTGCCTTTAGCCGGAAGGTTAAGTGGGAACCCAAAAGGCTTATCCGAGCTTCAAAGAATGGGTGTAGGGCTTATTATTGGATTGTTGGCAATGGTTGCGGCCGGTGCCACGGAAATTGCTAGGCTCAGAGGTGTTACACCAGGTGAGAAGGTAAGCTCACTAAGCATATTTTGGCAAATCCCACAATATGTTCTTGTTGGTTCTTCAGAAGTTTTTATGTATGTGGGACAACTTGAGTTCTTCAATGGACAAGCCCCGGATGGGATTAAAAGCTTTGGAAGTTCATTGTGCATGGCGTCGATATCTCTCGGAAACTATGTGAGCAGCTTACTAGTTAACATAGTAACGCATATTACAGCTAGAGGTGGAGACCCTGGTTGGATCCCAAATAATCTGAATGAAGGTCATTTGGATAGATTCTACTTCCTCATTGCAATTCTAACAGCTTTGGATTTTGTAGTTTATTTGTTTTGCGCTAAGTGGTATAAGGGCATCAACCTCCAAGGCTCCGAGCAGGAGATTGAGATCATGGAAGATCAGAAGGGCAATGATCTCCAAGGTTCTGAGCAGAGAACTCAGATCACAGAAACTCAACATGGAAGTTCATCAAATCAGGGAAAATCACAAGATGAGGCAGCGCTCAACATAGTTTAGACCTTAAGTTTTATGTTCCTTATTTTATGTTCTTTTGTGGCAGTCTTTCCCTTGTTTTGTGTTTGAATGTAAGCTGAAGTTTTAAAATAAAGATATTGCAGAGTAGAGGATGACTTCTCCTTTTTTCACTTTAAACCCTAGCAATTTCAACACGAGATCGAGTCACACTTTTGAACATTTAGTAGTCAACCTTCATAAAATGCTTTCCAATTAATGTGTTTCGAAAACAACTTGGTACAAGTGCTTGTAGTTCTATGCTTAAAAACGTTTACCATGGGCCTGAAGTTCTGTATTCGAATTCCCCTTCTCTAGTATCGCTTGTCGGATATTAGAATGGTTAGAGTCCAACTCAAACTAATGACAATAAGATTGATGCCATCAAATGTTTTTTCTTGTGGGCTTTGTAAACTTGATTTGAATTAGAAATGGACATTATGTAGGAGCAGAAAGCAACATCATGTAATATATATTGATGAGAGTAATATATTACCAAGAGAGAGAGAGGTAGGGGTCTTGGCTGGGACAATAAATATACACACACACACACACACACACACACACACACACACAAGCTATAGCAACAATGAAACTTTTGATGGATCGTGATGAAACTTACATTCCAAATTGGTGAGTTGACAGCCTAAAATAATCAAAAGTATTAGTACCCAAGAAATTAAGGATAATTTGGAGGAAAGAAAAACCCTAATAAAATGATCATCTTCTTCTCCAAGACAGTTAATTAATATTCACACCAAATAGCCTAATTCCTTTCTCCTCGGCTATGGATGCCCTGTGATCTTCACTATATTTACCTTCACCTTTTTGAAACTTGTAGCTGCTACACTCCCCCAAATTTAGTTCCAATTTTACCTGCAAATCCTTACACTCATTGGCCTCCTCAACCAAACATAATCTCTTGCTTTCACCTTCACTGTGCATTACATCAATTAACCAAAATGTAGTACTTTCTCTATCTTCCTCTCTTATCACTTGACCATCACTCTCACATGCATAAAATGTGATCACATCATTTGCCTTCAAATTGTTTTCCTTCACAAACCTATTCCAACCCCTTGTGAACACAAAGCTTTGGCTACTCCTCCAATAGCAATACCTAAACTTCCAAACCCTCATGAGCTTGTCATAGAAAACTAGCTCAATGTCCTCAGTCACATTTTCTTCCACATTCTCACAAATACAAGGGAAATACTCGACCGCGTATTTCTTTGGAATCACAAGCCTATTGAGCTTACCCACATCACTTGGAGTAAGTTCTTTTTGGAAGAGTTGCCGACACAGAACTTGTCCATCGCCATGCACTCTTATTGGGTTGGTGCCCTTGCTCATTTCCTCAATTCGAGATTGTGTTTGGGACCTCACAAAGGCATCAAATTTGGATGGATAGGAACCATCCCTAATCATTTTTATTATTGCATCTGTTGTGTAATGGTTTTGGAAATCAGGCTCTTGAATGGTGAAGTTGGTCCAAGGAAAATTTCTATGCAAATCTTTACCATTTCGAAGCTTGACTGCCGCACTATCGTAAGCCATGGCAGCTTCCTTCTCAGATTTGAAGGTGCCAAGCCAAATTCTTTGGTGGTTTGCATATATTTGTGCACCCCAGTGACCATTTTGTTGTGGCACAACCCCTTTGAACTTTGCAAATGAGACATCATTGTCGTGCCTCGCGCGCTTATTCTGATGTAGCAGCGCAAAATCGGTTTCGTTTGAATCTGAAGTCTCCAAACCCACATTTCTTTGGGCACTTGAGATCATGATTGATGCATCTTCTGCCATTGTGAATGATCTCAAGGGACAAGATAAGCACAATATTGACATGGATGTGAAGACTAATTGATCAAGTATTACAAAACTGCAAAGTGATCAATGGCATTCAAGAAAAGCATGATGAAGGAAACTTTTAACGTTGCAGACATGGTTAACTTTGGGAGAGTTTTTGAGGGAGAGAATCTGAAATCAGAGATTTGCATATGCTTCCGTTGCATGAACATGGTTTATATTTGAAAGGCTGAGGGTTCAAAATATTAAACTGAATTAGGCAAGTAACAACCAAATTAAGCACATTATTCTAGAAAAGATAAAACCAAATTTTCGAGTGAAAAGCCAAGGATTAATCGGACAAAAAATGAATTGAAGCGGCTTTATCTTAATTTAGGAAAATTAATTAGGTGTCACAGCCTCAAACTAAATAACCCATTTTGTTAAGCATATGGTTAATTACAAGTTACAAGTAGATAGCTAGGTGTTTCTTACGGGGGTTGGATCGAACATATGGGATAGCTGGCTAACATCAGAGAGATGTTATAAGTTATCACACGAAGTTTCCGATTATAAAGTCATTAATTGGATAAAAAATAAAATTTAATTCATTAGTTAATCACAATTTATATAGCCGACCCTACTTAGTGAAAAAAAACTTTTGTTGTTGTTGTAGTTAATCACAATTTATCTGCTAATTATAGAAGAAAACTGATGATGTGTCAGATGCTGTTCATATGTATAACTGGGATACATAAGAAAATAGAAGTGAAATGCAGATTGCAAACGCAAGATGTTTGTTCCACTTTCATTAACAAAGGATCCCGAGTATCTGCATTTAGTTAACAGGAGTGTTCGATTTCAGTCGAGTAAATTTGCAATATATAAGAATAAGACACGCCACAGTGATAATTACTTTCATTCTCAACAAACAAATATCCCTAAATAGGGATTATAGCTTCTAAAATTCCGCCTACTGTAACCACGCGTGATGAAATCCAACTTTGGAGATTTTCACCTCCTAGCTGCTAGCATGTCTGCTTTTGACATATGCAGCGTTCTCGTTTCATTTGCACCGGAATTTATCCCTCACTTCTCGTGCCGTAGTCAGAAAACTAAGGGGAAACCCTAAAGGTTTATCTGAGGTAAAAAGAATGGGATAGGTCTAATAATTGGAATGTTATCGATGATTGCAGCTGGTGTCACAAAGATTGCAAGGCCCAAGCATGTTCGGCTGGTGAGAAGATAAGCACTCTAAGCATACTTTGGTAAATTCTGCAGTATCGTTGGTGCTTCAGAAGTTTTTATGTATGTTGGTCAACTGGAGTTCTTCAATGGTCAAGCCCGAGATAGGATAAAAGCTTTGGAAGTTCACTGTGCATGGCTTCAATATCTCTTGGGAATTATGTGAGCAGCAAGCTGGTTAACATGGTGATGGGAATCACAGATTCACAGCTAAAGGCAAAAGCCCTGGTTGGATCCCGATGATCTGAAAACTTGTCACGTGGACAGATTCTACTTCCTAATTGCTGCCCTAACGACTTTCGATTTCATAATTTATGTGTTTTGCTAAGGGGGTACAAGGGAATTGACCTTGAGGGGTCTGAGATGGAAATTCCGATCATGGAATGTCGAGAAGATGTGGTGATTAGAAGAGTTTAGACCTAAGTAGCTGAAAGATGAATTTGGCATAAGTTTTTGAATAAGCTAGCTTATATCTTGCAGAAGATGAGAGCGATGGTCTCGTTTGGTATGGATAGAATTGGAATGGGCATGTATTCATCTTGAGTAACCAATGTCTTGGTCTCTTAATTATTTTCATTTATTCTTCTACTACACTTTGAAAAGTAATTTACTGATTCCAATCCAATCATCTGTATCGAGTGAGTGCTACATTCTCCAACACCCAATTACTTTAAGGTTTTTTTTGTTTTTTTTTTGTCAAAGACTTTGAGGGTTGGTTTAGAGTTGCTTAATTATTATATTTTTAAAAAGCAGCTTTTTTTTTTTTTAAAAAAAAAGTTAAAGTTAAAATTGTGTTTGGTAAATGAATTTTTTTTTTTTTTCAAAATCATGAGTGTAAAATGGCAGGAAGCAGAAACAATTCTACTCATACTTCTAAAAAAGAAAACGCTTTTTTTTTTTTATAGGGGGTAGGTGAACAGTACCAATTAATGAAACTTTCGTATTGACAATCCTACACCGTCATTTTTTGCTAAAAACACTTTTAGCACTACAGTTTACCAAACACTTACCTGCTTTTTTCACAGTTGTTTATTCTCATAGCATAATAGCAACAATTTAAAAAAAAAAATACAACAATCCCAAACAAGTCCTAAGAATATTAATTTACCTACAACATGTTGCATGTAAATTAACGGTGAGAAGAGAGAGAATCTGTTATAAGTCACCTCATTTTGTATATTAATCTGGCCCAGCCCAGGTTTAAATCAAACCCAAACCTATGAGCCCTTCTATAGTTTCAATGCAAAGCCCATTATAAAATTGGTAAATGCCCAATAATTGGATGCAGTATGCCCCACCTGGGAGATTCGGATACCAATGATCAAATGATAACGTCACACGAGGCACACGTGACTATCTATGACGGTTTCACACATGACAGACAGACAGTCGTTGCAAAGATAAATCGCCAAAAAAAAAAAAAAATATATATATACACACTTGCAAATTATTAACCGCATTTAAATTGCCATTTCGAGTCCGCGTTTCCCCTCTTTCGCGAACCCTAGACGGTTCAATTCAATCTCCCTCTCTTTCTCTCTCTAACTTTCTCTCTCCTAGGGTTTTGTTTTCTACAACTTTCTCGTGGTTTTGGCTTTCTGTGAGCGGTAATGGAGTTCGGAGGAGGTGGCCGGAAGAGAGGCAGGCCGGAAGCTGGGCACTTTAATGGCAATGGCGGCTTCAAGAAATCCAAGCCAGGTTCGTCTTCCCATTGCTTTCAAGCTTCAATCTTTTGTTCGTGTGTTTCCATATTTTTGTGTCATGTCGATATGCATATGCGTATGTATGTAAGTTGTATGCATTGAAGTTAGGGTTTGGTGCTTTGATGTGCTTGTTCTGCTTTTGTGCATTTAGCTTTTGTTTGTAGTCGATTTCGATAGTTCAGAAGGTTGGATAAAGTGATTAAATTAAGTTAAGAAAGCTTCCAGCTTGTTAAGAATGAAGGAAAAATATTTAAAGAACATTGAATTTTGCTGTCAAGTTTAAAAATATCGGAATTTTAGTTCATTTCAGTTTATGGGATATTCGAAGAGCGCGGTCTCTTTGTTGCTATCTCATGTGGGCATTCATATTAGGTTACCCAACTGATTATCATACTGTTTCTTCAAAAGATTGTGATCTTTAATGTCTTCAAGAAAATTGTTTGCTTGTTGGGTGAAATGTAATTGAAAGTTGGTTATGAGTGTTTGTGGTTCTATTATCTTCGTTTTTCAAAGCAGGACTTTAGTTGTAGTATGATTTGTGTAAAAGACACCCTTAAGACAACATGTTAAAATTATGGAATTTTCTCTCAAGTTGTAAGCCACTTACATTTTGCCCTCTTGGTTTTGGTTTTACTTGAGCTATCTGTTTTTGCATTTTGGTGATGTTACTCAAGTCAAAGATGGAGTCCGCTGTTTTAAATATTATTTGCTAATGACTGACGAGGAGAGAAGGAGATGAAGAATCCTCTGAGAATCGAAGCATCAACGTTTTGATTCAAAGTTAATAGATTGAAAACCATAATTTTAAACTATCTTTTTGTTTCCTCTTTGTTGGTTTAAAAAGTACAGGGTTTAGAGGTCTGTTTTTATTAGTCCGTATAATGGGGTTTGATCTTACGCTACTTTGATTCTGCAATGAAATTGGTGTTTTATACATATTTTTTTACTGCTAAAAATGGCAACATGGTGATGAATAATACATTGTTAAGGTTTTGAAGATTAATAATCCACTGTAAGTGTAACTGAGGGAAATTAATTAATGTTCTGCAACAGAAATGGAGTCCTTTCAACCTGGTATAGGAAGCAAATCGAAGCCATGCACAAAGTTTTTCAGGTTCTAATCTTAACTTATCTAAAATGAATAGCCTAAATGTAATCATGCATATTGACAAGTTTAAGAAAAAGTTTGTTCTTCAATTTTTGCTAGTAATTTGGACTAATGAAATGGGCCATCAAAGCTTTGATACAGGTTGAATCATCTGTTCTAATCATGATAACAAAGACTGAACAGATATCGTTGAATGACAACAGTTCGATTAAGTACTTACTGGATTCTATAACAAAGACTGAACAGATATTGTTGAATGACAACAGCTTGATTAAGTACTTGCCGGATTCTATCTAGTTTATCATGGTTATATGGGATGCAGAAGTTGTCCTTCATATCATGGTTATCTTTCTTTCTTGCTTTTGAAATCAAAGTGACTGAAGCTACAGAACTGGTCGCAAAGTTTTGAAACGGTTTCTTTATGTTCAAACTATGCAAAAAGTAAAATGAATTAAGAATTACTAGCGCGATGAGGTCAAGTCATGTTTTCTTTGAAAACTGTCTGGGACTCCTTGTGCAAACTCAGGGGGATATGTAACTTCTTTTTCAATTGTGACTTCATTGATCGTTTTCAAAAAGTTCCTGGTTCTCTTTCAATTTTTGTATTGGGTGAGGTCTAAGTCATGGTGGCATTTTTATATTGTAAACAGAGCCTTATTGCGAATTATGTACGTTTCCAACCTCAGACTTAACTCTTAAGAGCTGTGATAGTCCTTTATGATAGTGAACCATATGCAGTGTTAGTATGTTATTATTTTCATTTTATTATCAGGTAAGGGTGGTAGTGATGTAGTTGGATAATAGAAGATTGGCCTTGCATCATCTTTTGGAAGAACGCTATTCCATTACTAATGAAACATGATTGCCTGAAATATAGTTGACTAAGCTTTAAAAATTCCACTTAGTTTCACAACTTCTAGGATGTTGATACATTTCTAAGAAACCATATGTTTTTAGCCCGTTGGGCAGTGATTCTGGTGAAGAATCTATTTTAAGTTTCGTGTTTTTTGTTTTCCTATATGTTCCATAACACAACCTTTCCTCAACTGAGCTTATGTATGATATTTTCTCTTTGGCCCATTTCTGATATATAGTTTCAGGATTCTGTGACATTTTCTGTCTGTCATATTTGGGCTCAGGAGTTTTTGTTTTATTTATATGCAGCACTTCTGGGTGCCCTTTTGGTGAGGGATGTCACTTCTTGCATTATGTTCCTGGTGGCATCAAAGCGGTGTCTCAGATGACTGGTAGCAACCCAACTCATCCTCCTCCTCCTAGAAATTCAGCAGCCCCACCATCATTTCCAGATGGTTCTTCTCCTCCAACTGTCAAGACACGGTTGTGTAACAAGTACAACACAGTTGAAGGTTGCAAGTTTGGGGATAAATGCCATTTTGCACATGGTGAGTGGGAGCTTGGTAGGCCCACTGCTCAATCCTATGAAGATCCTCGTGCAGGGGGAGGATTTCCAGGCAGGATGGGAGGTCGGATGGAGCCTCCCCCACCAGCACATGGAGCTGTAGCAAGTTTTGGGGCCACAGCCACAGCTAAGATCAGTGTTGACGCTTCACTTGCTGGAGCCATAATTGGGAAAAACGGTGTGCACTCAAAGCAAATTTGTCGCGTGACTGGAGCGAAGCTTTCTATAAGAGAGCATGAAACAGATCATAAGCTGAGGAACATTGAGCTTGAGGGAACCTTGGACCAGATTAAAGACGCCAGTGCCATGGTTCGTGAGCTTATTGGGAACGTGAGTTCAGGTGCTGGAGCTCACAACATGAGGAACCCTGCTATATCAGCCTCATCTCCGGCAAGCAACTTCAAGACTAAGCTTTGTGAGAACTTTACTAAAGGTACATGCACCTTTGGGGATAGGTGCCACTTTGCACATGGACAAGAAGAGTTGCGCAGGTCGGCGATGTAATTTCTTTCAATACCTCTTTCGTGTTCTCTTACCGTTCTGTCGTAGGATACACTTATTACAGCATTAATTTTGTGTTTGTTAAATTTTTCCAACAATGCAGTTTCCTTAGTTTTCTAGGGTTTAATATTCGGAAAATTTAGTAGTTTTTCCACCCGTCTTTCGGAGTCAAGTCGAGATCTCTTGGTTGAACTAATCTAGTGAATGGTGATAAGTATAGGCTGCCGGTTAGCATCTGCAGTGGCAAATGCTGATCCTGGCTGCTTGAATGTGTTCATTTTGTTTTATCAAATTAAAGGAAAATGAGATGTTGATTTTGTGCTCACATCTGTTTGGGGTTATTATTTCAAATTTTTTTTAAGAATATTGTTACTCCTGCAAAAATGACTCGCCGAATTCACAAGAAAATATTTTCCTACACCTTTCGAACTGTAATATTTTTCTTTGTTGAATCTAGAAAAGATGATAAGATTGGGGCAAAAGACCCTGTACTTGTCAACTAAATCTTTTAGGCCCAATAAAAGTTGTTTGGTGGTGTATGTCAACTAGAAATTAGGAGGTTTTAGGGTTTTCTTCTTTAAAACATGATTTCAATACTAATTTATGACTCATTGTGCGGATTAACTAAAATCGCTAATCCCTACTATTGTTGCACAAATAAATATAAAACAAAGAAAGAAAAGAAAATGAAATAACACAAGGGAGCTGTATTGGTACAAGGAGCTGTATTGGCACTCTAAAAAATTCGTTGTGCACTCTTGTAGCAAAAATATTAAGGGTGGATTGAGTGCGTGATGACTTCCTTTCGTTAATAACAAATCCCTAAAGTGGATCGCATTAATAGTATTGCTCTTGGAGAAGAATTACTAGTATTTAGAGTAGATAAAAGAAGATTGCAAATATGCAAATATGGGATAAGTTAGTTGATCAAGACGGCAGTGTTTCTTCTTCCTTGTAGCCAAGTTCAAATCTCTTTTTTAGAAAGACGAATGCACTCAACAGGTGACTCGGCCCTTTTTCTTTTTCTTCTTTTAGTCAATTGATTCAGCTTATGTCACTTCTATTTAATTAGAAATTCCTAGCTTATCGGTCGAAAGTTCAAATCGATGAGATCAAATCATCTGCACTAAAAAAGAGTTATGGCCTTTCAGTGACCTTCCGAAACACTTGTCCACGCAATTACTAACCGTAACTCTCTTCGTTAAGTCCTTTGCACTCTCACGGATTCCCCTTCTCGCTTTGGCTTCTGAGATTTTCAGCTCTCGCCCAACCACCATGTCCAAGCACTGAACCATAAAATCATAATCATTATGGATAACCAATTCATTTTCAAATATAGTTGGGAGACTCTACCCAAGAAATGGGTAAAAAAAAAAAAAAAGGAAAGATCAGGGAATAAGTTCTTCCAACTGCAGAGTTTGCCTATAAAAACGATGTTAATCGGCCAATGTCTAGAAATGGACGACGTCACTTCGAAACCTCCACAAATCTCCGAAGGATTTCACAAATTTTCTCTGGCTTTCAAGACCAAAACTTTCGAGTTCTTCACCGCGGAGGAAGTTGACGACGCCGACAGCTTCGGGCTGAAGGATTCTGCCGAAGAGGTCATCATGGACCAGAAGGTCGTCGTCATCAAACCAAACACAGTGGCAGCGAACAAAACCAAAAATCAAAATAAATTATGTAACTAATCAGCAAATTAGTATCAGATATAGGAGAAACAAAACCAAAAATCCAAAATAATTAACCTTAACTCGAAAAGGGAAAATCCATTATCCATGGGTAAATTTACTAATCTCATCCCATATTATTAAACCCAAATTATTAAAGCTTAAACTGTCTTAAGCTCATCCATTATTTTTAACCCCAAACCCAAATTCTTAAGGCTTTCATCTCAGCTGCTCTCTTTCCTTCTTTTCCATCTCCTCTTTCATCTTCATTTTCCGGTAACGGATTCCGCAGCGGTTGCAGAGCGACTGCAATAAAAAATTTCCACTTAATTATAAACGCTTTTATATCAGTTAAGTTACCCATGAAGAAACGTTATGCATGCATGCATGTACGCATATAAAAAATATAAAGTTAAATTTTCTTTTCATAAACCTATCGGGCACGAAGTGCTAAATGGTGCTCTATGATCAATAGAGCAACGCCAACAAAGGAAACAGACAACCATTTACTGTGTGCAAATTTAGAGGTGGCAAATTAACCTAGTGAAATGTTAATGGGTACCCGTTAAGACCCGTTTAGTTTGACATCACCATAATATAGAAGTGAGAATGGTAATGGTGATGATGATGTAAGGTGAAATCAAATTAAATAGGTCATAATGAGTACCATTAATTAACAACTCAATGGATTAATTTGTCATCTTTAGATCCAAAAGACACAACCCAATGCCTAATTGTTATATTAAATCTGTGGTGTCTTTTCATCATATAGAGTTGTTTCTCTTAGTCGACATGCCGATAATGATATGCGTATTATATGGTATTTAAGAGTTGAATTATGAAATAGATTAATGATTCAAAAATGCTACTTTTATAATCTAATTGTATAACCATTTGTATTATCTTTCTAATAGAGATAAGACTCACATACGTTGATGAGTCATATTTCTTAGGGCCTAAAGAACCTTTGCGCTAGTCTACTAATTTAAAAAAATAAAAAAACAAAAACAAAACTTGATAGAGTGGTGTGAACATACTTTAGGGCCCAGAGGACCTTTGCGCCACATTGGCGATTTGGTCACGCGGCAGTTAAAATTAGTGCATATTAGGTTTTCATCCGGCTTGACAGTGCGGACCTTTGTCAGGTTCCTTTTGCGGGAGCCGCCGGTTCTCGATGTTTTGTTCGTTATGTCGATGTCGCAGTAGTCATCGGGTTTTGGTGGCTTTGGGACATTGTATGCCTTCGAAGTAGTACCGACAGCAGGGTTGGTATAGTTAAACCTGATCTGGTTACTGGCCTGTCAAACAACAAATAAGATGGAGCAACGTTAGTATTAATTGACCATGCATACATGCTTGAACCCACGTAAATATATGAGCACTCGAAATAACAGAAAGAAAAAGAGGGGACAGTCGAAAATTTTGGTGGTATTTATCACACTGTTACAATTATATATATGCACACATACGTATATATAAACTAAGAACAGTGATATTGCAAGCCCCTTTAAGATGAAATTGCGTTCACCTTCTAAATTTCTATCTTTTCTTTTAGTCAATGAATTGAATAATCAAAGAAAAATTAAGTAATAAGCCGTGATGGTTTAATTCCCTTAAGCGCGGATAATCACGTTGGCTTTTGGGAGGATATATAGGGGTACTTTAGAAATATTGGATTTTGCGGGTGACTGACTATCTTTATTAAAGAATAGTAGAGAGCTTTAACGAAAAGTCCAAAATACTGTTCATTTTAACAAAAAATCACATTTTTACTCTAAAAAGTCAATTCAAAAACCAATTTTTACACTAAAAAGTCAATCATGGTACTATTCAATTTACCTTTTATTTTGTTATTATCATTAAAACTCAAAGTTTTCAAACCCTTTTTATTAGTTTTCCTAAAAATTTATACAATGGAAACACGTAAATGGGGGCATCATATGGAAATAGCACATTACTCTAATAGAACAGTATTTCTTTTGACGGATGTTCTTATCTGACATTTCAAGTGAGAATAACAAATATTTAATTTAGACGGATCCGTGGCACAATTTTTTTTTTTTCCACAACTTTTGACACAAGGTTTATAAGGTCCATTTCGTAATGTATTTCAACAATCTGAACTGTTTATATTTTAGGTCTTCTCTAACAAATTATATCTACAAAAAATCACTTAAATCTGAAACCATATATATGACCATTGGATTAAATTTAGTTTTTCTTTGTAGATCCGTATTCGTTAATTTCCTTCTCTATAAATGGATGTCTTAATGATTTTGAATTTGTTTAATTTTTTGCAAGGATGATCATAGGATGATCTAGAATGATGTTTTAAAAGATAGACGGTGATCAAATAGTTAAAGTACATTACAAAATGAATCCTACAAAAACTTATATCCAAAATTGTGTTAAAAAAATAGTATCGCAAATCCATCTCCATATTTAATAGCATAAATAGTGTTATTATTAAGGTTCATAAGAGAGTGCTACCTACTACTACACTCTAATGCGAGAGAGTGTACTCTACTATTATACTTTATGAGAGAGTGCGAGCGAATAGCTCTCAAATAAAAACTTTGAAGCACTCATTTGATACTTTCATCAATTAAATGATGAATGGCTAGCACCCCTCAATCATATCTTAAACAAAAACAACGGGAGCGGAAAATTAAAAGCAAAATGATTATCAAATAAGAGATTGCACCTTACAAATATCGATATCAACTTTGACAATTAACAACCATTTCTACGTAAAATAACTGAATAATATATATATATATATGTATATATATATATATATAGGTATATAGGAAACAATGAAAGGTGATTTACTCTATAGCTATTGCTAGAATAAAAGGGTAGAGAAATACCCGAGGCAGTGCTTCATTGAGGTATGGGCGAAAATGATCTCCACCATGGTTGTTGGACGATAATCCCAGTCGCAGGGTTAGGTCCAAGCCAGAACCCGTGCCTTCCATATTGAATTGATTTTGTGGAGCAAAGTTCATCAGTTGAGATCGGTGAACACCTCCGAAATCCATTTTTCTTCTTCTGGAAATTCTACATATCAGATATCAAAGTGGATCACATATGTAACAGTACAGAGAGAGAGAGAGAGATTCATGCATGAAATTTTTAAATGAAGAACATGAAGGCAGGATAACACAGAATCATCTGGAAGGTTGACAAACAACAAATAAACAACAATTTTCATACGTAGTTAAGAAGGGAAAAACATCACTGAGACTGCAGAGTTTGTGAGAGAGTGGTTGTGTGTGAGAGGGATCAAAGATCAAAACGATGATCTAAGATCTCTCAAACATCATGAGGGAAACCAACCATATATGTTGATCCGATCTTGTCCCAAATTATAAACACATACATACAAGATTAAAAGTTTATTTGACGGACATCTTTGTAGGGCTCACTAGATACTGTAGCTTAACGATCCGGATTGTTTAGGGCTTCTCTAAAATATCAACTGCGAGAAAAAATAATAAATTTAAAAACTTGAAGTAGAAAAACATTAACCATTTGAATAAATGGTAGTCGTTTTAGTGTTTTTCGGAAAACTGGTTTTGTCTATTTAATTCATTACAATTAAAAATCTCAATATATGATTTTTCAGTAAAAAAAAAAATCAAGAATGTTCTATGAATGAAAACGCAGAAAATTGGACGGTTCAAACCATTGAAGCGAAATCTTAGCAAACCAACACAAATCGTTGATTGCCTTGATCAACGATTCAACCCGTGGATCATGAAAAACCAACATATACATAAATAAAAGTTAAAAAATAAAAAATAAAAGGGGACCAACAGGTAGTTTTGTCACGGCAATCCACTCTTCCGGTGGTCGGGAAGACTCACAGAGCATTTCAATCTCCCCTGCCACCATCATGTGATTTACCAGTGCCAGGAATCGAACTTAGGACATGCCGTATAGAATACAGACGTGAAATTCGTCCCTATTTGACAAAAATAAACCAAAACTAACAAATAAAACAAAAAAAAATATATATATATATATATATATATAACATTTTCACAAATAAAAAAAATTAAGAAAAACACGCCAAAAACACAAGCTTTTCCAAAGGAGATTATCATGATCAAGATAAAAATAAATAAATAGATCTCCCCTTTTCCTTTTCGATCTTTATTTATGTATGAAACACATACACATAGATCTGATATTAATATAGATCTTTTCATACAAAATAGAGAGAGAGAGAGAGAGAGAGAGAGAGAGAGAGAGAGGGATATGATCATGGGTAAATTGATCTCCTCTCTTCGACTCTCAAGATCATCAGTCATATATGGGTAGCTAGCTAGATAGCCGACATACACATGAAGAAAGACATTTGCACACCCAAGGAGAGATGAAAGATCAAAGTTTCGGGGATGGAAGAAAGGAGAGGAACTTACAAAGGGTAGCTAGGGCACTGCTCAGGTAGTAACAAATGATGATTGAAAGATACACACACACACACATATATATGTTGGAATGACTATAGAACACTAAAAGGGAATAGGATAACTTTTATGGGAAGTCCAACAAAAATATTATTGGAAATTTATTATTTAAAATCTAGTAAGCTTCACACATATAATTCTACTATTTTTTTTTTTTTTGGGGGGTTGCATATTTACCATAGATTAAGCTAGCATAGTACCCTACATATATCACCGTAATTTGGAATTTTGGACCCTTTTTTATGTGAAGTGTAATAAACCAAATGGCTTAATCCCTTCTAGACTGTATTGTGTGAGAGTTGGTGTGATTGTTCATTTCATATATGGAAAAAGAGCGGGACAATGTGCCCGTACATTGTACCTTCATCGTATGTAGACTGTTCTTATATATCTGGAGGTTCATACCTACCCTATTAAGTAATTGCCTTCATCCCTATATGGTAAATAATCCCGTGTAACATGCGATAGAGCGGTAGAATAATCTTAGGTAGAGTGCGTTGTAAAATTGTCAAATTTTAAGTGGTAGGACCCACCAATATAAATAGGTTTCACTTTTAATCAAGAGGTAATACAATGTAGATGGACAATTTCTCGATATGTTTTATTTATATTTACACACAAATATATAAACTAAATTGTACGCATACATACATACATATATATATATGAAGGATTCATTGTGAGACACTGAGACACGTATAAATTTTGCATGCAAAAATCACCTATTTTTCCTGAAATACGTTGACCCTATTTTAAATTAAAAATTAAAGAAGCCAATTGATAAGTTAAAAGAAGTCAGCTCTCAACTACAACTACGCACGCACGCACGCACGCACGCATATATATATAAACAACATTTTATACCTATTAATTTGGTGGTTTATTTGTTAAATTGTCGAATTTTAAGAGGAAATTAATATTGCCACTTGTAGAACTCAAAACTCATTAGTGCATTTATAAATAGAAAAGCTATTAGAAAAAAAAAAAAAAAAACTGAACTAAAAAAGTAACTAATTTACTGCCTCTGTCTTATTTTGGAAGAATATTTAATCGCTTAGATGTAGTCTTAGAGACAATACAGCATTTCCAAATTTGCTTAAAGATGGTTATCCAATTAATAAATTTCATTTATTTTTTAAAAGAATAATTAATATTTTCTATAATTACTTATTACTATAACAGTCTTTTTTTTTTCTTTTTTGCTTTAATAATTACTATAACATTTGGTGAAATTAAGCTATCCAATGTCATAGTATTCGTTTTTTTAAGGGTGTGGTATTTATACATATTTTTTTACTTCTTACACACCCTTCTTTATTTTTAAACATCAAATCAAATGAATTGAGAAGATCAAATGACATAAATTAATACAACAATATATACACTAAGACAAAGGACTGGGCAAAGCTATAAACAGTGTAAAGTTACTATTTTGCTTCTTTTGAATTTAATAAGTTCAATAGTATAATAGAATTTGAAATGTAATACAATCACTATCTATTTTTTCACAGATAATAATTAGGTACTCACCGGTGATATCTCATACATATACTTGTTTTTTTATTTGGCTCAATCAAAAGATGTCACGTGTACTTTGTTTTTTAAAGTTAAAAAAAAATTACATAACATTTGTTAAAATATCATTAAACCAAACTAAAATGTGGCTATATAAAATACTCACTAGTAAGTACGCTCCCACATCCTTAATTTACAGTTTTTACAAGCAATATATTTATTTTTTTAACTCGTACCACATGCATCACATGTGGTACTTTCCTAATCTAAACGATTTATTAAGAAAATTCTCTATGTCAACCACAAAGAAGTGAAAATACCAAATTAATCTTGCCAACCAAATTAAAGAAAAATAACCAAAAAGTTATGGGTGATATAGTAAATTACACGCAAAATATATATATATATATATTTTTTCAAAAGCCTTATAAGCATGTATCCATATCAGTTGCCTCGTTATTTTCTTTCATGTTTTTCTTTCAAATAAAATAAACTTTTAGTTACAAGATTAGCTAAAGATATGATTGGCCTATTCAGCAACAAAAAATTGTTTAAAGGTCATCACCTAAAAGATTTATCGACCCTTTTATGATTCCTCTTTTTGAAAATATGTTAGGGTAAATTATACAAAATTACCTCAAATATTGGTCGAACTACAATCTCATACCACATGTTTTAAACATTACAATGTCATATCTCAACTTATGAATTCGTTGCTATGTCAGACTTCCGTTAAATATTCTATCAATTTGGCTGTTAATTTCTAACGTGGCAAGCAGTTGGCCCACACATTCATCCAACTAGATTGATAAATTAATAAAATATTAAAGAATTAATAATTTATTAAAAAATTAAATTTTTAGTAACAACAAAATTAAAATAATAAAAAAGGTCCCACCACTAAGCTTAGCAATTCCTTCCCGTCACCACCGTGCAATTCCTTCTCCCACGCCACCAGACACCACCCTCACCTTCACAACTCTGGCGAAGTCCTCTTCTTCTCCGGCCACCTGATTGGGGGTTAACTCAGCAACCCACACCTTGAACTACAAAAATTGATCACACTCACCCACAGCTGCAACTCGCAGCAACCTCAGAGCTTGAAAATAAAATAAAAAGGAGTCACGTCCTATGCAACCATGGATTCAAAATCTTTGCCGTATGATCCTTCCCGCCACCAGAGCTTAAAATCAACGCTTGCCACTCAACCACGAAACTAGCCACTCACGATGTCTCTCTCTTCGCTCTTCCCCTCCAAAAATGTCGTCTTCTTCGATATTTGCAGATCTGCAACAGCAGCCACCACGAAGTCCTGGGCTTCAGCAAGGCCTGAATTTTGATGAACGTTGGTCCTCTTCACGACCGGCTTGCAACTCGTGTCCTGACCTGCGACACCCCACCTCTCCGCAGCAGCGATAGTTACAGATCCCCACCTGCAGATCGAGACCGAATTCCTGCAGCAACCCATGCAAATCATGAAGCTCAAAACCTTCAATATCTTCAGTCCCCACATGCCCATTACCACTGCAGACCCGACCCAGCACCTCTCTCCTCCATGCCTAGTCAACTCGCCTAGCACCTCCTTCTCTCTCCTCCATAACCTTCAAATTTCATAATTAGACAAGCCCAGAGAGAGGAGAAATTTCAGAAATAATCGCCAGCGGGGAAAATCCAGTGGCCGGAGAAGAAGATGACTTCGCCAGAGTTATGAAGGTGAGGGTGGCGCCTGGCCTCGATGGGGAGGAATGACTAAGCTTAGTGGTGGGACCCTCTTTATTACTTTAGTTTTGTTGTTACAAAAAAAAAAATTCTTAATTTTTTAATAAATTATTGATTTTTTAATGTTTTATTAATTTATCAATTCAATTGAGTGAGTGGGTGAGCCAGTTGCCTACTACATCAACAGTTAACAGCCAAATTGATAGAAAATTCATCGGAAATCGAGACATTGCAACGAATTTATCAGTTGAGGTATGTCATTATATTATTTAAAACATAAGGTATGTTATTGTAGTTCGACCAATATTTTACTTTAAATTTTTAAGAAGCACATATATAGCCATGTGTGCAATTACTAGTATCAATTATTCGAACTAGATATCTACTTTGCGGTTGCCTTGGCTCTAGACTTCACCAAAACAATAATAATTGGGTGGCGTTATTAGAACTCACACTCAAAATACAGTTAGCATGCATTTCTCATTAAGGGAATATTGTCTTTGGACCCCATGACCTATAACACCAGGTGAAATTGATGCTCTAAACTAGTTTAGGTGAAATTGATGCTCTAAACTAGTTTTTTAGTCAATTTAAGGACTTAAAACTTTTGAAAACTAGCTTAGGGGCGTCAATTCACCCCTTGTTTTTAGATTCCATCCATGTCTAACTTAGGGGGGTCAATTTAAGTTCTTAATTCAACTGGTGTTACAGTTCAAAGAGTTAAAAGACAAAACTTGAGAAAACAAAAAAGGCATATATCTCTAAGAAATCTCATTCAATTAGATAGGGTAATTAAAAAATAGGACACCAAGAGAATTTGACCGTTGAGCCGTATGAGGTTGGAAACTCTCAAAAGGATTCGGGGCATGTCAAGCCTTGGTAAGGTTCTTCACTTTGCGTCGAATTAAACCACATGCTCCACCGCTTGTGCAGGTTCCTGTCAATTCCTTTGAGTTATTCATCCATAAACAGAACTAATTGTGACATCCACATCTAACTTGAACAAATTAATCTTTCCATTTAGGAAACACGCCTGGTAGTAGTAGTAGCTTAGGTTAAAGTCTAAGTTGAAATTCGATCCCTCCATAAAATGTTGAGATTTGTCTAACAAATATTTCTTGCAATTCTACTTATATAAGAGGGAAGAAAAAACACAAAATAATATCTTGACATTGATCAAAAATGAATTTCATGCATAACTTTCAAGAAAGCTGGTTTCCACAAGCTCTTCAACACACCATTAGGAAAAGAAAAAAGATCGACAAAACAATGGAGACTGTCGGACGGGCACGCACGAGATACTTGTGTCTCTTCAGTTAGCCGCCTTGCTCTTCTTTGACCTTTTTGCTTGAGGTTTTGAAGAATTCTTTGATTTATTTGTTGAGCGTTTCGGCTTCTTGCTTTCCAGCTTTGAAGGAGCTTGTTTCTCCTCTTCATCTTCTTCAGCAGAAAAGGTGTCGCTTAAAGACCCATCTTCTTCATCAGAACTGAGTACCAACTCCTGAACAATATCTTCATCCATGGCTACTTGGTCCTGGCGCTCGGTCCTTCGCTTCCTTTTCTTCTTTTTCACATCTTTGGGTGGCTCAGCTCTGCAAAACCAATAATGTTTCAACACAAATACCAAAAACAAAATTGCAAAGAAAACTAGAGAGAGAGAGAGAGAGAGAGAGTGACCATACTTGGAACCCTTTCCTGGTAACCAGGATGAACTAAAGACAGCAGTGCCTTCCTCGTCCCTGGTGTCATCTTCTTCATCACTTTCTCGTCCTTTACTTCCAAAGACAGATGAATGCTCGCCCACAAGAACACTGGAATCCTTTTGCATGTTAGAAAATGGAACACTAAACAAGATGTGTGAATATGAACTCAATAGACAACACGATACAGACCTGGTTTCCGATAACGAAGCATTTCTTTGTTTTGCTACTTCACGTAGAGTTGCAACGTACTTCGACAGAGGGCTAGCCCCTGACTTTTTCTCCTCCTATGACAATAACAAGGAATTCAGGTTCTCCAGATGATATCAAAATGAAACAAATTGTAGGAAAAGCATTCGAGATATCTCACGTAACCAACGAATTACATCACAAATATCATTTGTGCAGGCTTGTCAATGAAATACATCACAATAGACCTTTATTCAGATTAAAGAAAAGTTTGGTAGTTCAGTCAGGAAACATCTTTCCAGATTTGGTTTAGTAGCTTTCACCGTCCAAGAAATAAACTCTTATGGTTATTGGCTAGTGGCAATATGGTAAAGTACACAGACATACAATACATTGATGGCAAAATCACATAAGAATAAAGATAAATTATGGAAGTGCAGACCTCAAGGAAAGACGCAGCTGCAGGATCATTTGGCAGAAAAGAAATTGACATACGCCTTTCATTTGTAAACTGACAATTAGCCTCGACCTGGGACATAGAAGAGCTGAAACATTAGCTATGTACAACAGGGCTTTCCCACATTTAGATGTAATTATTAAAACACTAGACAATAAAATTAAAAACTTCTTTCAATCAATCAATAGTCCACACATCTCAAGCTCGGGCATGGGAGCAGAGCACATATGGTCACTAGACTCGCCACTCTAACCACATACCTGACGAATGAGCTCCCTCATTGCTTTCCGAAACCTCTCAACCTTGGTGGATTTGCAGAAGGTACGCAACCGTACAGCTGGAATAAAAGACAACTCTGGGAAAGCAACAGAATAGCTCCACTGAGCTAAATGTTCAGCAAGCTCATCTACAACAGATAACACACACGCCTCCTGAAATGCTCTGGTCTTCAGAGTTGGCTTGCTAACCTGAAAGAAAAATTATCCTCAAACTCCTACAAACAATAACAATGTAGTGTTGAATTTGAAGCAGAGAAGAATGTCCCAACTAAAACATACCTTCAGTACTGTGCGCAAATCAATAGCTTTGCCAACACCACCAGTGGTGGGTCTGTTCAACTCTTTCATCTCAAGCATGTCCAAAAGCAGCATAGAAACGGGAGTGAAAGTACCAGTTGAAGCAGCAATGCGATTAAGCATTCTAATACACCTCAACCTAAGGGGAAAATATCTAGCAGTTGGAACTAGACGAGCTACCCCATAAATTACTTGGGCCAGGGGATAGGCAACAGGCCTAAACTCAGGTTCTGAGCCATAGGCAGAGACGGCTCCAGTCCAGAGCTCAAGACAGTTCATGAACTTCCACTCATAAACCTTTCGGAATGCTTCCTGCAAAAAGCAAAAACAACATAAGTGAAATGCCAGATATATTGGGCATCTGACGCGTTTTAAACTAAATACAACTTCTAGAGTTAAAAAAAGAAATTGAGAAACTAGAATTTGCAACAGGGAGGCAAAAGCTAACATTTGTAGTCAAAGATACCAAAAAAAATCCAATTTTTTCAATGTAATCAATGACATAAAAAAACTTTTACGGGCAGTTTATCTAGCCGCTCTTGCCACAAGTACAACTAATTCATCTAGGTTAATCTATCTCAGTTGGGTAGCTAGTGTCATTGGCTTTTGTGATCATCCTTAAGTTTACAAAGATGCATGCTAGCCTACAAGAGACAATGCAATAACTAAACAAAAGGTAAACATTCATATTTCAAGGATAATAGTACCTTAGTTTTTGAACTAAGTGCTTCTCGCAGAATCATTGCTAACTGTCGAATGAAAACGAAGGCCTGTTGATATGCAGTGGGAAGGTCTACTCCGTAAAGTTCAATTACACAATTCGCACGAAATTGAACATGTTGTAATTTCGCTGCAGTTATAAACTGGCAGTTCAAGACATAGGCTTTGTATATTCCCTTGAAGGATTCATCTAAGCAATCAGATCCAAGCCGAACACATAAATCTCTCAGAAATAGAAGGGAGACAAGAGGGAGGGAACCTCCCCCTAAACCCCATAAGTCCAAGGCAGTCTGTGAAAAGTAATACAAATTATTAGTTCCCAAGTAACCAACATAAAAAAGAGAACAAAACATTGTAAAGAGAGATGCAAGGTAAAAGTGTAAAACCCAATAACAGATATCTATTATGAATATAATCACCACGGCTTCATCTAAAAAATAGGATTTATGGCCTTCAAACTTGCAACACACAGTCATCATGCTCTATATTGGCACACTATAAATGAAGTTAATTTCGGAATGGGAAATATATAGAATTTATTGATTGCAGTGCAAGCAACCCAAGGTAAAACCAGTCTACAAGCAGTAGAGTATTAAAGAATAACTGCAAAGAATAAGGAATTTTAAACGGAATATATAATTACGTGTATCTCTGCATTTACCTTAATGTACTTCCTTAAGAGAACTGGAAAAGCAGTCAAAAATATGGATGAATATTGAAGACGCCGTAAAGTAAACGATATCATTTCAGTGTCAGTCATTTGACGCAAGACGTGCAAGGCATTTCCAAGATATGACTTCACTAAATGGTTGTAGTTCTTCCATCGTTTTGTGTTCATCAGATCTAATATGGTCTCTTTCTTCCCACCAAAAGCAGGGAGCTCCAACAATTTCCGCATTATTCCATCCATTTCCTTAAGTACAAATATCATCACTTTGTTAAAGACACTGCTAGACATAACACTAAAGTCTAACAAAGACTCATCCTCCTTATCATCACCATAGTGGCAGGCAGTGCGGAAAGCTTTCATTAGAGAATGAATAGCACTCAACTTCCCATGTTCTTTAATAGCGTTGCACCAAGAATCAACCATTTCACTAGTAACAACTTTTTTAGATTGTTTCCTTTTCTTTTGTGCAACATCATCATCGTCTTCATCTGCTTCTATCTCATCATCTTGTGTCTCAGATTCTTTCAAGTCAGCATCTGAATCTTCCTGTGTTAAATAGGGACAGACTTAATTTTAATATTAATACATAGCTTCGCTGAGTAATATTGAAAAGTTAACAGCTTTTGCATACTCACTTCGATGTCCTCATCATCAAACTGTAGAAGTTCCTGGTCATGCTCTTTCAAGAAACCATAAAACTCAGGGTCCTGCAGGTTAAGAATTATGAATAATTTCATTACTTAAACTCCGATACCAGAATGAAACACGGATATAAAGTCAGAAAAATCAATAAGTTATACACCATCTCACTTTACATAGTTGACGGAAAATGCAAGTTTTTCAAAATCATCAAATTTAAAGATCACATTCAGCATTTTATATTCGGGCTGAAGCAATCCATCGTCGAGCCAATCGACCACAAAATCCAGAAACACAGTTGTTTGGGAACCACAACCAAGAAAAAAAAAGACAGCGAATTACAAAATGTAGATATTATCGCATATATCAAATCCAACCAGCTGAAAGTTTCTAATCCAACAACCCGCTGCAAACTACGAATAAAATTCGAACTTTACCAGTGTAAAATCCATATAATTGCACAAATATCAAAGTTCTAACCTTTTCGCGAAGTCTTTCAAGTTGGTCCTTATGCTCTTTCGCCTGACCCGGAGACTTGGAGCTTTTCCCAATTTTGCTTTCACCTTTGTTTTTTCGACTTTTCGAAGTTTTCACTGAGATTGCAATCAAAGCAATGAAATTTGAAAAATTAAAACTAAAATTCAGCTCAATTATCTATCAAAGCACAAACCCAGATAGAAAACAATTAGAGAGAGAGAGAGAACCTGAGCGTTGCTCTTCCATGGCGAGAAAAGATTGGCTAAGGAGGTGTTCCTGTAAATGAAAAAAAAAATGGCAGCTGAGAAGGTTAATTCAACCTTCGATTGAGAACCTGAGCGTTGAAAACATACCAATCCAAACGCGGCCTTATAGAATTTGAGGAATTTACCTTAACCACTTCGCTTCGCTCCAACTCTCTGAGAAAAAGCGACCACCAAAAACCCTAACGTTCACTTGCGAGGTTTTGACTAATGCTTTGACTTTCTTTTTTCTGTTCTTTTTTGTTTTGGGCTTATGTCTAATCTTAAGCCCACCAAAATGGGGTTAGCCCTTAGCTACATCTTCTGACATCACACCCTTGGTTGTTTTTACATTGTATGATGTTATGAGTTTGATTTCTAGCGTTGGTGAACTGCACGATGATAATTAATAGGAGACTAAACTATTTGTGAGGATTCTCAGCCACAAAAGGGTAGACTATAGTGACAAAGCCACCAGCTGGTTCTTTTTTTTTTCAAAAAAAAAAAAAAAAACTTTATATTCTTCCTCGATGACGAATATTGTAGTTTAGTGGTATTTCATTCGTATGTATGTGGGAGGTCTGAGATTTGACTTTAATTGGGGCATAGTTCAATACTCAATATTAATTGATTCATTGTGGGACTCGGCCCACAATTCACACTACCTATATCGTTGCACAACAAAAAATCCTATATGTTCCGATCGTTTGACTACTTTGTCATTCATTAATTCGATGACTTGGTATGTGTAACATCTACTTCTGGATTGACGTGAAGGTCACGCTTGGCAAACAAAGACTAATCATTGTGGGGATTCAGTTTCTCCTCAATCATGTTTTCTATCCTACACGAAAAATCAAGTAGTTTGATCTCGGTGATTCTCGATGATGCAAGTGTGGCTTCTACGTCATGCCAAAAAACAGATTCAACACATGCCACACCATCAATTTAACAGAAAACTAGATAATCTAAACAAAATGTAGTTGGCCATTTTCTTCCTCTATTCACTTATTTGGGTTTCAGCCTAAAAAAAAAAGGAACTTATTTCGGTTTGGGCTTTTTGAGTAACCAGATTTTGTTCACCGTTAATGCAAGGGGTACACGTGAGAATCGCGTGCGTAACGCCCGCAACAAAATAGAGCCAACTTGCTGACTCCCCTGCGGGTCCCACGCTATGTTGAGTGACCGGAGTGTTTGACGAGTGTATGGAGTAGTTTCACTACACAGCACAAATCCCATGCAATGCATGCAGCCCGCTGACTTCGCCCTTCAATTGTAACCGAAAAAGGAAAACCGTCCTTTTAATACAACTTTATCTTATTAAGTGAGATTAATCGTATGAATTCTAAAATGTGCTCCATTTTATAGTAAGTATTCCCACAAAGTGGGGTCCCTTTGATGCCAAGTTGATTTAATTATTTCACACACACTTTAACGTATGGAGAACCAAAAATAAAAAATAAAAAGTTAACTTCAAGCATTTAGTTTCACTTATTAATGTAGTTTAACGGTATTTCTCTTCATTTATAAATTAAAGGTTTTAAGTTTAAATCTCGTAAATAACAACTTAGCTATTAATCAGTTCCCCCACTCCTTATTATAAATATACACAACAAGGACCACGATTTAAATCCTGTAAATATGAGATCTTATGTTAAGATCTCGTAGATGACGAGTTCGATACATAATATATGACGATAAACATGAATATTCATGTACTACATTAAGAAATATATCCATAGGACAATATTAACCTAGGCAGTATAGAGAACTTATCAGAGAGGGACACAAATATTGTAACACTTTTTCTTCAATAAGTCAAAATTAAAATAGCAACATAAATACATTATTTTGCTTCTTTTCGTGGATACAGACAATAAGAATCACGAGTCTCTTTCGATTACTCTTTTACTTTATCCAGTCAAAATGCTCAAATTTTGATCTTATCAAGACATTACTCGTATCTCCTTTTTTGACATCTTCTGGGGTTACGGTCCACATCCTCTGTGACAAATTTGACATCTTATGGAGATACGGTCCACGTCCTCTGAGGCAAACTTAAAATTACCCTTGCACCCAAATTCCCATTTCCGTCAACCTTCATCCCACTTTCAATTTCCTCTCATCCTCACTTTTCAAACTCCTCCTTGTATGATGATGCTTAGATCTCACACACAAACTCCTCCTTGTATGATGATGCTTAGATCACACACACAAAATATACATAGGTTTACCCAGATCAGGCTACACAAACAGATCTCATTTAATAAGGAAGAACGATATCTCTCAAGTTGTCTTTCTTCGATGTGAGACAAATTCCCGTTTGTAAACTTCACATGAAATTACTTTATGTAATCTCATTCGATGTGGGATTCTTGGGAACCAACATGATCCAAATACATAAAATTAAGAAAGAATTTTTTTTATTTTTTATTTTTACAAATAATTAACAAAAACTGAATTTAGTAAACCATCACGTTGAACAAAATGATAAACAAGAAAAATGCATCAATAGGGGCACTATTAATAAATCTAGTTTACTAAGGAATGATCAATTTATGAAAATGACACAAATATATTCACAATTTTTCTTCTATTGGAGCACCCCCATAAGTAAAAAATAAAATCGAAATATAAATACATTGTTTCTGGCCGTTAATGTCCATGAGTCTTTTTTAGATACTCTTTTACTATATGCATTCAAAATGCTTAGATTTAATCTTATCGAAATATAATGACATTTCCTCTTTAGGCATCTTTTGTGGGTCCAATCTCTGTCATCCGTGTCAAACTTGAGGTCATATACGTTCTTACGACTGTTATCACGTCCTAAACATGTGTAGATCCATGCATGGCCTTAAACGTCGTACCACCAATGAATCACCTAGGAATCTCAAGTCGATGGATCGTTCCCACTTAAACATTGTGTCATGAAACTCCTTCCCTTTCTAGGAGTGGTTTTTTAACGCGAGGTAGAATACCAAATGTTAATATATAATTGGAGGTTTTTTTTTCTTTCAAGTTACTTTAATTTTATAATATCATGTGGTGTTCTGCTTCATATTATGTGAATATTGAAAAATATTTCCTTTTCTAGACAAAGTAAAAAGTCATTACCTTTTCAAACCACATTTTGTAAACTGTTATGTTATTAGTTGGCTCCATCGGGTGAATGATATATATATTGGGCTCGATTAAGCATACCTACAATATGAAAATGTTAGCATGTAACTACTTAAGTGCAACAACATTTTCAGAAAATAAATCAGATTATTAGCTAAAGAAATAAAGCAATGTATATTAGAAGCAACAAAATTTAAGCTTCAATTTAAATTCCCACCATCATAAAGAGTTGTCTTGAAATATTTGTACTTAATTATTCCGCTTTTGTAATAGGAATTTTTAAATTATGGTGGTAAACACGAACTATCATCTACTTATTCACTTTTTTTAATAAGAAAAGTCGTATGTATGAAGGTAAAACGAACTATCATCTACCTCATTAGAAATCATACATTTGTAGGAGTAACAATAGCACAAAAGAAGCTAGATTTAGAGAAATAGTCGACTTATGAAGATGGCCCAACTATTTTCACAATTTTCATTGGAGCACACAAAGAAGCCACAAATAATATTAAAACGTACATACATTGTATTTGCCATCACTTCTTTTTAGAAATGAATTTAATTTTTGCTCCTCCTTTGGAGATACTCATCATGAGAGCAAATTTGATCTTATTGAAATATAATGGTCTCTTTTCTTGTGGCATCTTTTGTTGGTACAATATGTATTGTCGTAACAAAACGCATCGTTCCTCAGTTTAGTGATATTTATCTTTATTTATAAGTTTAAGATCTTATATTCGAATCTCGTTAATGACAAATTCGATATCAATTTATTCCCTCACCCTTTAGTGTGAATAGTTGACCAATAGTATTGGCACCCTTGCAAAACTTGACCTGAATTAAATGGAAAGTGTGGAATATGCCATATATGAAGCTATCAACATTGTAACTAGTCAAGTACTAAAATGAGTACACTTCAATTACCAGATGATGCTTCATTGCAGTAGCGGAAAAAAATCATGTCTATGCATTATAATGCAGGTTCGATCCTCCTTGATTTCACTTTCCCTTAATAACTAACAATTTAACTCACTAGCGTTATCGTTTGTCCCAAAAAAAAAAAAAACAAAAGACTTCAACTCACGCATGCCTATCCAATGAAGGATTTTAACAATAATTAAGTTTATTTGATCAAAATTATAATAAAAGCACAAATTTAGGCTTCCATTCAATATATATGGCATTGTCATGAAATATTTGTACTTAATTATCCTATTTTTTAGAATAAAGTCTTAGCGAAATATGATAAACACCAACAATCATCTAAACATATTCCACTTTTTTTAAAGAAAGTAATACAATAGAAAAATACATCAATAGGGGCAATATTAATTAACCCAGCTAGCAGAGAAATGATTAGAAAATTATAACACAAATATGCACAATTTTCCTTCTATTGGAGCACCCCAATACGTTAAAGATAAAATCGAACCATGAATACATTGTTTTTTGGTCGTTGGTCCTTTTAGAAACGCATTTTATTTTAGAAAAATTAATGGAAAATGTTTGAAAATTTTGAATTTTAATGAAAATGAAAAAATAAAGGGTAAAATAAATAGTACCAGAATTGACTTTTTAGTCTAAAAATATAATTTTTCATTAAAGTGAAAATACCGTAGACTTTTTCGTTAAAACGCCCTTTTATTTTTGCTCCTTTCTGGGGAGACACACAATAAGGATTATGGGTCTCTCTCAGTTACTCTTTACCCTATGCATCCAAAACGCCCAGATTTTATCGAAAACATAATGACATCTCCTCTTTTGGCATCTTTTGCGAGTCCAATCTACATCTTCTGTGGCAAACTTGAAATTACTGTTGTACCCCAACTTCTCTATATATCCTAACACAACATAGTTTGAGAGTGTTTCAATTAATAATTGTAGGGGGCGTTTGTTTGCCCTCACTAACTCGGACTGGACTGGACTGGACTAGCTATTAGTCCAATACTGTGTTTGTTCCATGCTGGGACTAACATTAATGAGACTAAAGGGGACTAGCATGGACAAAACCCTTCACTAAGAGGTCTTAGTGAGACCCCCCAATAACCATGGGACTAGCTAAGACTATCCTCTATTTCTCGTCCTTGTCATGCTCAACGACCACTCTCGACAGACTCCTTGTCATCGCCGGTCACCTAGATCAATCATTAACTTCCCGACTCTCTTTCAGATCCATTTCACAACCAACTTTCATATAAAATATACCAAATTGAAGCTGGGAGTGACAAGATTACGATTTTACTTGAATCGAGGCCAAAATGTGGTCAAATGTGGCCGGAAAATGGCCTGGAAGTCTCGGCCTGTTTGGGCTTCTTCAAATCCATGACAAATTGGAGCATGCAAAGCTAAGATCTCGGTCCAGGGATGGTGATGAATTTTTTGGCGGTGCTAACTTCATCCAATTTAATGAGGGTTGGCCAAAAAACACATCGGGAAACCTGCAACTCGTCGGGAAAATTGGAGCCGTGAGGTTCCGTTCGAACAACGCATAGCTAGAGAGGGAGGGAGGACAGAGAAATAAAGACTGGAATCAATAAGGAGTTTGACCAGGAATGAGAAAGAGACATGAATTGAGAGGTCTAAGAGGAAAAAAAGAGGGAGAGGGTGGGACGATGAGAGAAGAGGAAAAGAGTGGAACGGAAATGGTAGGAAAAGATGTAGAAAAAGATAAGATCATAATAAAATATTAATAATTTATATATTAAATAAAATAATATTAGAATTTGTTATTATCCAGCTTCTTAGTCCAATACTGCACCAAACGCTTCACTAAGTTAGTCCAGTTTAGTCTAGTCTAAGCCAGTCCAGCTTAGTCCTTGAAGCTAATCCAGTCCGAGATAGTCCGGCGCAACAAACGCCCCCGTAGAGTCTACAAATCTCGTTTAATAACGACGAATGCTAGCTCTCAAGTTTCTTCGATATGGGACAAATTCCTGTTTATAAACCTCATGTGAAACTTTTTGTGATCTCATCTGATGTGGGGTTTTAGTGGGACCAACATGGTACAACCTCATTAAATTTAAATTTTTTTATTATTTTTTATTTACAAATAATTAACAAAAACTGAATTTATTAGTAAACTATCATATGAAACAAAATGAAAAACACGAACAATTGTCTACACATATTCCACCATTATTAGAGAAAGTCGTAATATATGTTCGTAAATCTGAAGTGCATAAGAAAAATACATCAATATGGGCACTATTAATTAATCTACCTAGGAGAGGAATGTGTTGTGGCCTATATTTAACTGATAGGGGAAGGGGAGGGCCGGCGGCACAAAGAGAAAATATAGAAAGACATGTTTGTAGGGTTGTGTAGATGAATGTATATTTCCCTCTAAGCAATGCCTTTATTTACAATAATAAGAGAGAAGAAATCATTTTCTTTCAAAGAATATAAGTTATAATATGAAAGAATAACTAGAATCAAATCTACCTTAGAATTTACATAATCACACTTAAAAAAAAATTTACAACAAAATGATCATTTTATGAAAATGACACAATATATTCACAATTTTTCTTCTATTGGATCACCCTCCTAACTCAAAAATAAAATCAAAACATAAATACATTATTTTTGGCCATCAATTTTTTTAAAAATGCATTTAATTTTTGCTTTTTTTTTTTTTTTTTTTTTTTGTGGATATGCACAATAATGACCACGAATCTATTTCAGATGCTCTGTTACCATATGAATTCAAAACGCTTAGACTTGATATTATCGAAACATAATGACATTTCCTCTTTTGGCATATTTTGTGGGTCCAATTTCCGTCGTCCGGGATACGCTTGAAATTTCTCTTGTACCCCAACCTTTAGCCAACTTCCCTATATTTTCTAAGTTCCTCACAGAACAAAAGAGAAAAGAAAAGGAAAGCAGTCGCGCTTCACCAAAATTCCAATTCCTGTCAACGTTTATCCGACCTTGAAATTCTTCTCCTCATCCTCAGTTCCCAACTCCATTTCCGTCAAGAAAAACGATGGATCCGGCAAACCCATCTACGGCGCCACAACAACCAGCAGCAGCAAGCCATCCAGTCCACTCGGCTGATCCACTACTCAGCTTTCACTGAGAACCTCCACCACGTCCCTATGTGCCTGCTGATACGACGCCGTCCAGGAGGGGCTTCAGCCGCTTGATGTGGAAATTCTCTCTCATCTGGGAGCTGATGGGCAGATACACAGCAAGACCCGATGGTACGAATGTCCGATATGCCACAAAGTGTACGAGTCGGCACGGGTCTTCTCTGCTCACACCGGCATTCACTACAGGGCCCTGAGCACTGCAGCGAACGTAATATGACTCCGTCGGAAGCATGATAAAGAGCTTCAAAATAACAAACTCCAGCTCCTGGAATTTGACGACGGCAACTCCTACCAGCCTTCGCCCTTCAATTGTAACCAAAAAAAAGAAAACCGTCTCGTTAATCCAAATTCCCATTTCCGTCAACCTTCATCCCACCTTCGATTTCCTCTCGTCATCCTCATTTTCCAAACCCCACCTTGTATGATAATGCTTAGATCTCACACACACACACTCACAAAATATACACGGGTTAATTACTCAAGTCAGGCTACACACACAGAGTTGGACTGTATTAAATAATTGTAGACTTCACAAACCTCGTTTAATAACGAAGAATGCTAGCTATCAAGTTGTCTTTCTTCGATGTGGGATAAATTTCCGTTTATAAACTTCATGTGAAACTATTTCTGTGATCTCATCCGATGTGGGATTCCTATAAGACAAACACAGTACAAACACACAAAATTAAGAAATCTTTTTTTTTCACAAATAATTAAAAAAAAAACTAAATTCATTAGTAAACTATCATGTGTAACAAAATGAAAAACACGAACAATCATCTGCACATATTCCGTTATTATTGGAGAAAGCTAAAATATATGACCATAAACCCGAATAATCATGTAGTACGTAAGAAAAATACAGCAATAGCAGCATATTAATTAACCTAACTAGCAGAGGAATGATCAATTTTTGAAAATGACACAAATCCATTCACATTTTTTCTTCTACTGGGGCACCCACATAAGTTAAAAATAAGGGTAAATATCAGTTTACTACCTTCAAGTTTCGTGGTTTTCAACATTTGGTACATAAAATTTTTTTTCGTTCCAAAATCATACCTAAAGTGTTAATTTTGAGACAGTCTCATACATCCATTAGTCTGATTGTTAAATCTTCCGTTAACTGATGACGTGGTGTCTATGTGGACAATGACTGGGCACCACATGTCATTAAAGGATCCACGTGGAAATTAAAAATTCAATTTTTTTTTTTTTTTTGGGTCTTCTTCCTCCTCGACATTCACTTCCTCCCTTATCCCTCCATTCTCTCCTTAAAACGAGTCCCAGATCCCGCAACGAGTCTGTAGCTGATAACCTAGATATGCACCAACCCACCAAACTCTTAGCTCCGATTCAACTCCTGCAAGGTTGGATATATGCACCAACCCCACAAACCCCCACAGAACCTAGATCCCGCAACTGCCAGACTCATTCAATTCAACTATCGGCTCCGATCCATCATCGTTGACTAATTAACGACCATGGTTTGGACCAATTGAAGAACCAGGAGGAGATGAACGTGAGCCATGGGTCGATTCACCAAGTTGAAGATGTACCCACCATAGAGAGGGCAGGCCCGAACCCGCTCCGGGTCCGAATGAAGGATCTTCCTGGCATGCCCGGCACCCTGGGCGGCCTTGTCTTGCGCCTCGCCCAGTTTTTCTTCTCCGCCGCCGTGCTCGTCGTCATGGCCACCACCTCTGACTTCCCCTTTGTCATCACATTTGGTGGGTAGCCACCACAACTAAACCCATATTTTTTTTTTTCAGCTTATTTTTTGTTAATTCTTTTAATTATGCTTAAATTTAAATCTGATAACAATTGGGGTTTTTGAGGAGGGTTTGGTGGGTTGGTGCAAAGGAGAGAATGGAGGGATAAGGGAGGAAGGGAAGGTCGGGGATCTGGAGAGCTTGGAACGGGTGTGGCGAAGGGAGGACTGGAGGGCAGCAACGGAGGATCGTACGGTGGAGAGGGTAGAAAGCTAGGCGTGGTGGAGGGAAGACAGCTAGGCGAGGAGGTTGGAGTAATGGGGAGGACCTTTAGCAGAGAGAATAGAGGGTACGGGAATAGAGGGTACGGGTTGCAGAAGGGAGGGGGTTGGGGGAGGTAGAAGACAGACGGGTGGGGGTTTGTTTTTGTTTTTTTTTTTTTTTTTTTTTTTGAATTTTTTTGAATTTTGAATTCCCACGTAGACCCTTAATGACATGTGGTGCCCAGTCATTGTCTACATAGACGTCATGTCATTAGTTAACGGAATACTTAACAGCCAGACTAACGGATGTATAAGACTGTCCCAAAATTAATACTTTAGGTATGTCTTTAGGACGAAAAAATTTTCATTTACTAAATATTCAAAACCACAAAACTTGAAATTTGTAAACTCATATTTACCCAAATAAATCGAAACACAATAGATTGTTTTTGGCCATCGGTTTTTTTGAGAAACGCATTTATTTTTCACTCCTTTTTGTGGATATGCTCACTAATGACTACGGGTCTCTTTCAGATACTCTGTTACCATACGTGTTCAAAACACTGATTTGATCTTATCGAAACAGAATGACAGTTCGTCTTTTGGCATCTTTTGTGGGTCCAATTTTCATCCTCCTTGGCAAACTTGAAATTACTCTTTTACCCCAATCTTCAGCCAACTGCCCTTTATATTCTAAACTCCAATTAACAGAACTCACAGAACTAAAAAAGAAGAAAAGGAAAACGGTCGTGCTTCACCAAAATTCCGACTCCCGTCAACATTTACCCGACCTTGAAATTCCTCTCCACTCCTCATTTCCCAACTCCTTTTCCGTCAAGAAAAACGATGGATCTGGCAAACCCATCGACGGCGCCACCACAAGCAGCAGCAGCAAGCCATCCAGTTCACTCGGCTGATCCACTACTCAGCTTTCACCGAATATCCCCACCACGTCCTATGGTGCATGTTGACAACGACGCCGTCCAGGAGGGGCTTCAGCCGCTTGATGTGGAAATTCTCTCTCATCTAGGAGCTGATGGGCGGATACACAGCCTGCACCGAAGCAGACCTGGCGAGTGGTACGAATGTCCGATATGCCACGAAGTGTACGAGTCGGCACAGGTCTTCTCGGCTCACACCGGCGTTCACTACAGGGCCCTGAGCAATGCAGCGAACGTAATACGGCTCCATTGGAAGCACAATAAGGAGCTTCAAAATAACAAACTCCGGCTCCTGAAATTTGACGACGGCAGCGTCGCTCTGGTGCCTGTAAATCCTACAAGCACCGAAGTGAAGAAGAAGATCAATGTTCTTGATGGTCGGGATGATGCACTCGGTGGAGAATCAGATCACCGGAATGGAACCGATCTGGTCGTGGGTCGGCATGATCACCATGCGAGCACTTCCGGTCAATGCCACGAGTCGATGAGAGATAAGAAAAAGAGATCTCGGGCATTGGGTGTTGGTGGTATTGGTGCGCCACAGTCAGGAAGGGGACGTGATGACAATGTCAAGTCGTCTCCAGTGGTCGCTCCTCAAGAGCACTGAGGCTGCCCATGAATCCATATAAGAGCCAAGAAGAAAAGAGCTCGTGCAATGTCGTCAAGTTAATTTGTAACAAAACTGACGCGATATTGACCATTGTATAGAAGTTTAAGTGTAATTTAAATTGTTGATAATGTAGACCGTTTATGTAGAAATGAATTGAGTCATAATAAAATTGGCGCGTAATGTTGATATATTAAAAGTTCGTTATAATTTAAATAATGCGCGCAATAATCGTTCTACTTTAAATTACCGACAATGTAGATCGTATATTTCACAGAATTTCAATATAATAAAATTGACGCGTTATTCATATCATTATTTACCCTTTGACCGAAATTAGCTATCGAAATATATATCATTAAGTACAAAACTATTATTAACTTCCATGTATCATTTTCCTTGTTAGGGCTAAATGATAATTTGCACCAAACTAGTATTAAATACAAAATGATGGCTGCCAATGACCAAGGCTGGCAAGAGCTTTCTACATAAAAGTTCGGCTCGCATAATACATGTGACTAGCCACGTAAAAGCATTAAATACGTTCCAACTGAAGTCATATACGTTTTTTACGACAGTTATAACGTTGTCTTTATCCTAAACACGTGTAAATCCATGCACGACTTTAAACAGCCTCCCACCAATAAATGGATTAGGATCATTTCCTGAGCAAATGGTAAGGATCCTTCTGACCAGACTCATCGAGCTGTTTAAATTTTATCCAACGGCTATAAACAGGAGGCCCTTCTAAAAGTTGTAATAATTGTAACCGTTGGATGAAATTTGAACGGCCCGATAGGCCTAATCAGGAGGATCCTCACTATTTACTTAGGAGAGGATCATGATCTCCAATAAATGACTTCGAAATCTGAAGGCAATGAATTTGAGAAGACCAAAATTTTATATTAAATTTGCAAAATATTTGACATTATTGTTAATGATTGAATCATTACATAATATTGATTAATGTATTTATTTGTTATTGGTGACACTTTATTTGGTTTGCAATTTGGTTCATTTGGTCACCCTAGCATTATCTCCACTTAAGGCCATCTCCAACCGAAGGCTGGTCAGAGGGCTCGTTTTAGTCATTTGACCCCCCAAGATATTAATATTTTAATGAACAGTACATGGTCATATTTGCCTCCATCTCCAACCAAGGGTCATAGGGCTCATTTTAGCCCTGTCACAAAAAATGGTCTCCAACCGAGGGTCATAGAGTCAAACATAATTTATTATTTTAAAACTACAACTTAAATTCAAATCCAACAGCTAAATTATAGGAAAAAATAGAATGTAAAAAATATAAGAAACAAATTTTGTAAAATAGAAGTTATAAAAAAAAATAGAATTTAAAAAAAATTATGAAACAAATTTTGTAAAATATAAGTTATAGGAAAAAAATATAATTTAGAAAAAATATCAAACAAATTTTGTAAAATAGAAGTTATAGGATGTAAAATAAATAAATAAATAAATAAAACTGTAAAAAAATTTAAAAATTAAAAAATAACGGCTAACTGACGTCAGCTAGTCGTTGCATTTGAAATTTGGCCTAGAATTCCAGTCAGTTATATCCGATAGAAATGCTAGAATATCTGGCCAGCCCCTTGGCCCTTTCAGATTCTATGGAGCCCACGAGCCCTTTGACCTAGCCCTTGGTTGGAGACTGTTTTCAGGCTATTTTTGGCCCTCTGGACCCTTCAGTTCGAGATGGCCTAACATTGTGTCATGAAACTCCTTTCTTTTCTAGGAGCATTCTTGAATGTGCCAGGAACATGGGCCGGACTACCAAATGTTTTTATACAATCGAAGAAAAGTTCTTTTCTTCAAGTCCCTCTAATTAAACAATGACATGATATTTCGTTCAGTGTTCCAAGAACATTGAAAAATCTCTCAGTTTCAAGATCAAGAAGAATGTCATTACCTATTCAAACCACATTTTGTAAAGGGTTATCTTATTATTTGGCTCCTTTGGGTGAATGAGAAAATATTGGGCTCCATTGGGCCTACCCTACAATATGAAAATGTTAGCATGGTAACTGGTTAAGTGCAAAAACATTTTTTAGTAAAGAAATCAGATTATTAGCTAAAAAATAAAACAAATTATATTAAAAACAACAAAATTTAAGCTTCAATTTAAATACCCACCATGTCACATCCCGATCCGGAGTCCGCCACATCCCAAGCCCGCTCCACCACCATAGCACGATATTGTCCGCTTTGGGCCCCGACAACGCCCTCACGGTTTTGTTTCTGGGAACTCACACGAGAACTTCCCAGTGGGTCATCCATCATGGGATTGCTCTCGCAGGCTACTCGCTTAACTTCGGAGTTCCGACAAAACCCGAAGCCAGTGAACTCTCAAAAAGCCTCATGCTAGGTAGATATGGGAATATACATATAAGCCTTACATGATCCACTCCCCTAGGCGATGTGGGATGTTACAATCCATCCCCCTTAAGGGCTTGACATCCTCGTCGGCACACTTCCTGCCAAGGATTAGCTCTGATACCAAATTGTCACATCCCGGCCCGGGGTCCACCACATCCTAGGCCCGCTCGACCATCGTAACACGATATTGTCCGCTTTGGGCCTCGACCATGCCCTCACGGTTTTGTTTATGGGAACTCACACAAGAACTTCCCAATGGATCACCCATTATGGGATTGCTCTCACGGGTTACTCGCTTAACTTCGGAGTTCTGACGAAACCCGAAGCCAGTGAGCTCCTAAAAGGCATCGTGCTAGGTAGAGATGGGAATATACATATAAGGCTTACATGATCCACTCTCCTAGACGATGTGGAAAGTTACACACCATCATAAAAAATTGTCGTAAAACATTTGTACGTAATTATCCCACAGTTTTAAGAGAAAATTTTAACTAATTATAACGATAAATACGAACAATCATTTACATATCTCACTTTTTTCAATGAGAAAAATTTGTACGTATAAAACGAACAATCATCTATCTCGTTAGAAGTAATATTGTAGGGGAAACAATGACACAAAATAAGCTAGATTTAGAGAAATGGTCGACTTATGAAGATGGCACAATTATTTGTACAATTTTCATTGGAGCACACACAAAAGCCACAAATAATATTGAAATGTACGTACATACATTATATTTGCCATCGCTTCTTTTTAGAAATGCATTTAATTTTTGCTTCTCCTTAAGGATACTCATCATGTGAAGAGGATCCTTGCTGGATCCTCTTTGTGAGGATCTAGGGGATCTTCCAATTACATATATTTATCGTATATCGTGCGATCAGTTTTCGTCATGTACTGTTTGTATTAAATTTAAATAAAAAAAATTACAATGATTTCTGACCGTATGATGTACCATGAACGGATGTGATTTGAGGATCCCCGATCTCCCTCAATCCCCCTGACAACTAACAATTCAACTCACTAGCGTTATCGTTTGTCCAAAGAAAAAAAGAAAAAAACTTCAAATCACGCATGCCTATCCAATGAAAGATTTTAAAAAATAATTAAGATTATTTGATAAAAATAATAATACAAATTATATTAAAAACAACAAATTTAGGCTTCCATTCAATTTATATTGGCATTGTCATGAAATATTTGTACTTAACTACCCTATTTTTAGAATAAAGTCAGAGCGAATTATGATAAACACGAACATACATCTAAACATATTCCACTTTTATTAGAGAAAGTCGTAATATATGACAATAAACACAAATAACCTTGTAATACATTAGAAAAATACATCAATAGGGGCAATATTAATTAACCCAGCTAGCAGAGAAATAATTAGAAAATTATGACACAAATATACACAATTTTTCTTCTATTGGAGCACCCAATAAGTTAAAAATAAAATCGAAACATAAATACATTGTTTTTTGGCCATCGGTCTTTTTAGAAATGCATTTAATTTTTGTTCCTTTTTGTGGATACACACAATAAGGATCATGAGTCTCTTTCAGTTACTCTTTTACCATATGCATTCAAAACGCCCAGATTTGATCTTATCGAAGCATAGTGACACTGACATCTCCTCTTTTGGCATCTTTTGCGGGTCCAATCTACATCCTCTGTGGCAAACTTGAAATTACCGTTGTACCCCAGTTTCTCTGTATATCCTAACAGAACAAGATGAAAGTTACGACAACCAAATAAATAAATAAAATTAGAAAACAATCGTCTGTTACCTGTATTCCCATTTCCGTCAATCTTCATCCCGCCTTCTTTTCCTCTCGTCATCCTCATTTCTCAAACTCCACCTTGTATGATGGTGTTTAGATCTCACACACAAACTCGACCTTGTATGGTGATGCTTGGATCTCACACACACACTCACTTGCAAGATCTATGTGATTCACCCAAGTCAGGCTACGCTCTCAGAATTAGAGAGTGTTTCCATTAATAGTTGCTGAGTTACAAATCTTAAGATATTGGCTAGGACAAATAGCCATAAGAAAACACTTAAAATATATACCCGAGAGAAATCTTGTTTAATAAGGAAGAACGTTAGCTCTTAAGTTGTCCTTCTTCGATGTTGGACAAATTCTTGTTCATAGACTTCAAGTGAAACTACTTTCTGTGATCACATCCGATGTGGGATTCATGCGAGACCAACACAGTACAAACAGATAAAATTAACAAAGTTTTTTTTTTCTACAAATAATTAACCAAAAAACATAATTAATTAGTAAACCGTCATGTGGAACAAAATGATAATTTCGTTCTTTTTTATAAAGGATTTCACTTTTAATCTATACGATAAATAGGAGCCGGATCAATTAAGTTGGTTGTGGGTATATATGTCTTCGGAATTTAGTGGAAACTCTTGTTTTTAATTCATAATCTGCTCTCGATGGTGCAGATGATGTCACTGATGGAGTTCGTGGTGTGGTGCTATTGTGCGGAATGAACAAGGATAGATGGTTGGTGCATTTGCTGTGAGAGCTTCAAGCTTAATTTTTGCCTTCGCCACGGAGTTGTATGCTCTCAACGTTGGGATCGAGTTTGCCTTGGACCCAATTTTGTTCCACTTGTGGTAAAGTCTGAAGCACGGTGGTATCATATGACACGATAATATGAAAAGTCTCTAAACACTAGGATACGATACGCCATGAACACGACAATATAAATAGAGTAAATTACATTTTGCACTCTTAAATTTAGGTGCAATTGCAACCTTATACAATATTTTAAAAACATTTCAATCACTTACATTTTCTTTTATTTCATTTCAATTTCATACCGCCATTAGAAAATTTGTTAAGTTAACGGTTAAGTGATATTGTGGCAAATATGGGAACCGCATTTGTGCTAACATGGCAGCTAATTTTGCACCATGTGAATAAAAAAGAAATAAAAAAGATTAATTAATAAAAAACAGTTTTTTGTATAATTAAAATTTTGAAAAATATAAAAATAAAATAAAACTCTTTCCTCTCCCATCCAACGCCCCGCCGTCCTTCATCCCCTGTCCTACCATCGCTACCTTCATATCAAAACCTAGAACATCATCTGCATAGTCGAAACCCATTCGCAAACCCATCTCGAAACTCATCTCGGAAATCCCTTCCCTCACAACCTAGATTCGGTGAGACGCCACCCACAATCCCTAACACTCACAACCTCATATCCAATCTAGAATCTAAAACCTAAAACCCTTCGTCTGTCTCGGCATCTCCACCATGGCGACCAATGGAGTCGTACATCCTCCAAACTGCACCACTGCTATTCTTTCAAACCGCACCACTTTTAGACTGTTGAATTGACAGAAAAGAACCCGAAATACAAATTTTCGAATGAATACGATTAATAAAAACATCATCCCACTAATGGGTCTACGAGTTATGTTTTGAAAATTCAATTGTACATCTCATAGATCATCCCTTAAACATCATCATTGCCAAAAATAAAAAGAATACGAAACTTTTAAACTGTTGAATTGAACGAAAAGAGCCCAAAATACAGATTTTCCAATGAATACGGGTAATGAGAACATCATCCCACTTTATGAGCCTAGGGGTTATGTTTCAAAAATCCAACTGGACAACTTATACATTATCCCTTAAGATCATCTCTGCCAAAAATAAAAAGAATATGAAACTTTTAGACTGTTGAATTAAAAGAAAAGAGCCTGAAACACAGATTTTTGAATGAATACGAATACTGAGAACATTATCCCACTTTATGGGTCTACAAGTTATGTTTTGAAAATCCAATTGTACATCTCATAGATCATTCCTTAAAGATCATCTCTACTGAAAATAAAAAGAATACGAAACTTTAGACTGCTGAATTGGAAGAAAATAGCCCAAAATACAGATTTTCGAATGAGTACGGATAATGAGAACATCATCCCACTTTATAGGTCTATGAGTTATGTTTCAAAAATTCAACTGTACATCTCATAGGTCCTCCCTTAAAGATCATCTCTACAAGAAAAGAAAAAGAATACGAAACTTTTTTATTGAATACAGGTAATGAGAACATCTTCCCACTTTATGGGTCTACAAGTTATGTTTGAAAATTCAACCATAAATTTCATAGGTCATCCTTTAAAGATCATCTTTGCAAAAAATAAAAAGAATACCAAACTATTAGACTCTTGAATTGAAAGAAAAGTGGCCGAAATACAGATTTTCGAATGAATAGGGTAAAGAGAATATCATCCCACTTTATGGGTTTACGAGTTATGTTTCGAAAATCTAACTGTACATCACATAGGTCATCCCTTAAAGATAATATCTACCAAAAATAAAAAGAATATGAAACTTTTAGACTATTTAATTGAAAGAAAAGATGCTGAAATACAGATTTTCGAATGAATACAAGTAAAGAGAACATCATCTCACTTTATGGGTTTACGAGTTATGTTTCGAAAATCTAACTGTACATCACATAGGTCATCCCTTAAAGATAATATCTGCCAAAAATAAAAAAATACGAAACTTTTAGACTATTTAATTGAAAGAAAAGATGCTGAAATACATATTTTCGAATGAATATGGGTCATGAGAACATCATCCCACTTTAAGGTTCTACGAGCTATGCTAAAAAAATCTAATGGTACATCTCATAAGTTATCCCTTAAATATCGTCTCAGCCATAAATAAAAAGAATACGATACTTTTAGACTGTTGAATTGAAAAAAAAAGAGCCTGAAATATAAATTTTCGAATGAATACGGGTACTGAGAACATCATCCCACTTTATGGGTCTAGAAGTTATATTTCGAAAATCCAACTGTACATCTCATAGATCATCCCTTGTTGTGCTTGACCCTCTGCGAATCCTCCTTCACTTTGGTTCCTACATGGCTGTCACTCCGGTAGTTGCTGGTGAGAGTTTGGCAACGGTGGGCTGCTTCTCCGGGATGGATGTTCCATTTTTTGTCTTTGTTGTCTATTTTCAGTTTTTAGGCTTCGTCGTTATGATTTTGGGCCTCCCACTATTTATCTTGGGCCGCTTTGTATTTTGTGTTAAAATTTTAATGAACTCTAACTTTTCGTCCGAAAGAAAGAAAGAAAAAAACCTAAACCTTTGTTTCTTACTAATTTTTTTCCTCTTAATTTTCAATGTAAAAGTATCCTAAAAGCTAGATACTTGCATACCAAATGTTGGATATGTGTTCCATCAAGCGAACTCAGTATACGTTGATATGCATGTTACATATCTGACAAATATCTGACAAGTATCATAACCAATAGATATCTGATGCGATACAGGACCAAAGTAAAATATATATACTTCATCGATGCAAGACCTTGAACAACCTCACAACAATGAAAGACTTTGAAATTTGAATTCTATGGATGGTTCCCGCTTAAACATTGGCTCATGAAAGTTCTTCCTGGGTTTAAGCAAGAAAAGAAAACTTCTTCCTTTTCAAACAACACTCTTTAGAGGATTGTATTATTAGTTGGCTACGTCAGGTTATTAAGAAATGAATAAACACGAACAATAATATTCTAAATTTAGTACTACTGTTTAGTGATATTCTTCTTTATTTATCCTCTCAACTGACCTATAATATTGGCTCCCTTGCAAAACTTGATCAAAATTAAATTATACTGCAAGCGTGGAATGTGCCTTAAGCTATCAACATGGTAACTTGTTAAGTACTAGATTTTTTTTGCCATTTAGTATTAGGGTTTAATGGTATTTCTCTTTACTTGTAAGTGAGAGGTCTTAGGTACGATTCTCGCCAAAGGTAAATATGAATCACATTATTGCTAACACATTGTGAGTTTATGCCCATCTTCTCATCTTAGGGTAAATAATATCGTTTGTCAAAAAGTAAAAAAATAAAAAAATCAACTACAATCAATATCCAATCATAATCAGTTGGCTTCTTACCCTTTAATCCTTCTATCCTCATCCTTTATGTCTTTTTGCGAATTTGGGTTGCATTCTAGACCTCATGTTACCTTTTTGCGTCCAATCTATTATTGTTATATATATTTTAAGGTATTTATTGGTCCTTTTATATACGAACAAACTTGTAATTAAAAATTTCATCAAAAGTGGATAGAGAGATAAGACATTGACATTTTCTTTTGTTGCAGCACCCAATTAAGTCAAAAATAAAATCAAAGCATAAATACATTGTTTTTGCCTATCGGCTTTTTTTAAGAAACGTATTTAATTTTTGCTCCTATTTGTGGATACACATAATAAGGACTACGAGTCTCTTTCGGATACTCTTTTACCATATGCATTAAAAATGCCCAGATTTAATCTTATCGAAACATAGTGACATCTCCTCCTTTGGCATCTTTTGTGAGTCCAGTTTCCATATTCCCTGGCAAACTTAAAATTATAGGTTTACCCCAACCTTCATCCAACTTCACTATATATTCTTAGCACCTAACGGAACACTACGACAGAACAAAAACTCTCATATTCTAGTCAAATTAGGATTTGACAGGATTTTAATGGACTTTAAAATTAGAGAGTAGTCAATTAGGGTTTTAGAAGAGGATTTTAAAAAACTTTGAAATCATGCTGTAGTCAAATTAAGATTTAAAAAAATTTAAAAAATACATCCAAATCCAGAGGTAGTCAAATGAGATTTTAAAAGACATTTTTAGAATGATTCTAAATCTATCTGCATTCAAAAAATAAAGATTTGATAGGATTCCATGAAGAATCGGATTTCGTTGGATTTGAGAACTTGAAGTGAATATACCCAACACCAAATACAATCCCACCTCATCCCCTAGGATTTCTTTCAAGCTTATGTTTCATGCACCTGAAAATTCAATTGATTCACTCGTCGATGCCCCGAATTGAATTTGAAATAAAACCAATCATTCTTCGGGAAGACAGAAAATGAATAAGAAAATCTACGAATAAAATCCATACAAATTCATAAAAACCTATAGTATAAATCGATATAAATTTGTCAAAATCCATATATAATTATTAGTCCATTAAATTTTTTTAAAACCTTTCACTTAAAAAAAGTCTATTAAATTCTCTAAAATCTAAATTGACTGCACCCTTAAGTTCCTAACAGAACGTTTCTAAGTTCTTTACCCGAACTCCCATTTCCGTCGACCTTCATCCCTCCTCCAAATTCCTCTGGTCATCCTCGTTTCCCAAACTCCATTTCCGTCAAGCAAAACAATATATCCGGCAAACCCATCAACGGCACCACCACAACCAGCAGCAGCAGCAAGCCAGCTTGGTCACTCGGCTGATCCATTCAGCTATCACCGAGAAGCTCAAACCACACCCTCACCCCGTCCCGAGGAGGACGGACTGTAGCCGCTTGATGTGGAAATTATTTCTCATCTGGGGGCTGATGGGCGGATACACAGCCTGCACCGTAGCTGACCCGACGAGTGGTGCAAATGTCTGATATGCCACGGACAGTACGAGTCGGCACGTGTCTTCTCGGCTCACACCGGCGTTCACTAGAGGGTCCTGAACACTGCAGCGAACCCATTAAGACTCCGTCAGAAGCACGATAAGGAGCTTCAAAATAACAAACTCCAGCTCCTGGAATTTGACAACGGCAGCGTTGCTGTGGTGCCTGTTAATCCTACAAGCACCGTGGCAAAGAAGAGAGGGCGGAAGAGGAAGATCAATCTTCCTGATGATGCGGCTGCAGCGCTCTGCGGAGGAGCGCATCATCAGAATGGAACCGATCTGGTGGTTGGTCGGCATGATCACGAGGCGAATACTTCCGGCCACCAATGGCACGAGTCGGTGAGAGCTAAGAAAAAGAGAGCTCGGGCATTGGGTGTTGGTGGTGTTGCAGCGCCACAGTACGGATGGGTGCATGACCATGTGATGTCCTCTGATGATCACCAGAACCAAACCGCTGCGGTGGTGGCTCCTCAAGAGCACTCAGGCTATGTTCGTCAACTTAATTTGTGACAAAACTGACGCGCCATATTCACCGTTGTATAGAAGTTTTAGTGTTATTTAAATTGTCTAATGCAGACTGTTCATGTAGAAATGAACTGACTTATAATAAAATTGGTGCGCAACATTATTGAAAGTTTGGTATAATTTAAATAGCGAGCGCAATGACTGTTATAGTTTAAATTGTTGGTATTGTAGACTGTTAGTTTAATACTGTTGGCGCGCTACTCATACCATTATTTACTACTTGACCGTAATTATCTATCGAACTATATATCATTGAGTACCAAACTATTATTAACTTCCATGTATCATTTTCTTTGTTAGGGCTAAATAATCATTTCAATTAAGATGAACTTGCATTCTTCTTCCAATAATATATTATTGAATTTCCTAAAGCAGTGAAGAAAAACACAGTGAAATTTGTCAAATTTTTTGTTAATTTTATTCAGTTTGTATCTCTCTTTTTTTATTTTCACTTCAAAAAAATTTTAAAATTCAACTAAAGATGTTAAAAGAACACATCATATGTCCAAAGACACTTTATCGATCGAATTATGTTCTTAATTAACCCTTAAAATATACAATTCACAAGTACAAACTTGCTTTGGATGACCAAAAGTTACAATTAAGTTTATATAACAAAACATTTATACACAAAGTTTTCTTGTACCAGAAGTTACAATACATCACTCGCTATAGCAGTCTAAAAATTCCCTGGCAAATCAAAGACTGAAGGAAAGCTGCAGATTTGCTCCAAGAAAACGTAAACGCCTGCACAATTGTGAAAATTACAGAGGAATAATACCGGTAAACGTCTTTCGTGCTAGATTAATGATTTTCTTCAGAAATAATGTCATGTAGTAGTTTTGCACTCCAAGTTACTTCAGCAAGGTTTTCTAGAGGAACTGCAATGTCTTCTGTGTTTTCTCTTAAAAGCACCCTGCATTCTGCAACAAACAAGGAAATATAGTAATTAAAACTTATCATCCACGCATTAGTAAAATCATAGAAACTCAATTGTGCACGTCCGTCTGATAATGCACCGCTGAGATCCTTTTGAGTTCACAAATGGAAACTTTGTAGGTTAAATATATATTTAATGTTAAACGCCGTCTGTTATTCATTTGTTATGTAAAATGTAGGGAAAATACGTTTGTGCTGAAGTTGCTAACCGGATATTTTGCTGAAGTTGAGCATGGACATTGAAGCAAGGATCTTCTGCTCAACCTGCTCGCTGGTCTTCAGACATTGTTTTAGTGAAAAAATGAGAGATGAGAAGGCGGATAGCTGAAACTCAGAACCAGACAATGAAGAAAGTGCGCGGCTCAACCATTCCACGGTGATTAGGCACATTCTAATCAATTCCAAGTTTTCGGATCCTAAACACTTTGAAAGGGTTTCTACAAAAGACTGCTTTCCATAACCGAGTAGTGACACTGTCAAGTTCCTCAACCAATCTTCACTGGAATTTTCTCCCTCATCCTATATATTGCAGCATTAACACATTTGATAATAAATTTTCAGTTTCTTGTCACTCAATTTAGAAGGAAAAATGAACACAATAAATTATTTTTGGAGATGCTAGAGATATAAGTGAGTATGGGGATAAAAATGTACCAATGGAGACATGTCATCAGCTAGTGAAATGTCTTCTTCGTTGTCGAGTGAATTCACTTCAGAATTGCCACTACAATCTTCTTGCTTTAAGATCCAACTTTGTGATGATTTTCTGGAGCAAGAGAAAAACCTTCCCAAGATAAGAAGTGCTGTGCAACAATTCTTTTGGACGTTCTCATCAGTTAGGCTGCAATCAAGAGCCTCTGTAATGGCGTCGACAGCTTCTTCTCTGTGTAATGGCGTCGACAGCTTCCTCTCTACCTGTAAAGCATGGTTGTCTTAGCCAAACATACATTTTGATCATGCAGAATCAAGATGGAGACGTTTTCTTCTAACAACGGAAATGGAATTTCAAAATATTACTGAATCATCAAATGTAAAGTACCAATCAAATACAGATAAGCCACCACCGGCAACCAAAACAGATTTTCTTTTTTAAATTTTATTTATTTATTTAAATGAAGTTATTCACCTCTCACCCAGCAGCAACCAGTGCTTTTGAACCGCGCGTCCGTAGAACACATGAATACAGATACATTATACAGAATTTACATGAGCAACAATCACTAAATTTCTAACGTTACCAGCATTCACAACATTAAGCATGTAGGAATACTATTTCTACAAATCAGAAACTACAATTCACCAAGTAAAAAGAATCAAGTTGTCGAAAATTCTCTTTTCATACAGCATAGATGCCTTTCGTTTTAATTTTAGGTGGCATCGCTGATGCAAGAAACGGTCGAGCAAAGTAGCATGGCATCAAGAATAAAGGAAGATATTTAGGACGAAACCATTAAAAGTTTCTGTAAACTCTTAAAGTTATGCTTAATGAGAATACCAGAAGATCTACGTGCAACAAAAGCACGGCAACCAGGGGTCTGTGGTTGGCTGGAGAACTCTGGAGACACGCAAGCAGAACATCCATTGTATCCACCATCCCCTCAATCTGCAAGCCACTGAGAAATGTTGTGACGTCTTTCTTCCTGCAATGGGAAAGAAAACAACATGGAATTAGTGATGAAAATACCAGTAGATACCAAACTAATCACTAACAATTACAGTTATACGGTCCCTCATTTTTCAATAGACATTTATCATTTGCTTCAAGAAGAAAAATAGGTGACGTATATATTGTTTCTACATAACCCTATAACAGTATGTTTATGCACATTTCCGGAGGCAAGGTTCTCACGGGGACATAGAGTCGATGATGAATCACTCACACGCACGATCAATGAAGATGAAAAAGACGATATGATGGGGAATGTTGACAGGCTCATTAAGTAGTGCAACTCCCACGAAACTTTTTTCACGAATAAGTAAACTTTACGCACCTCTTGAGGCAAATCAATTCCGTCAACAACAACACTGCATTTGTTCTTATTTTAAATTGCTGGCTTTGGAGCATCTCCATAACATACTGTTTGTTAATGTCTCTTGCTATTTGATTCCTACAATCTGCATCTGCTTCTATGCAACACAACAGTAATGCTGCCGCACGCGATTTCTCTTCAACTTTTCCGTAATGAAACCGCTGAAGAAGAAACTGCAAGCCTCCAAGAGAGATCAGGTGCTTGGCATTTTCTGTCCTTTCCTCATTGCTGAAACAAGTGAGAAGCTGCTCTAGCACGGAAATAGCAGTCTCGTCGCAGTGACTGGACACATCTCTCACCAAGGTCCCCACTACATGAGAGGCAAAAGCTAAGAGTTTCCGACAATGTTCAGATTTCCAACTACGAATCACACGCTTTAAGATAGAGTTAGGAAGAGGCAACACTAGACATTCCAAAGCTTTTCCTGTCACCGGACATGTTCTGTTTCCCTGATCAAGCCACGTCTTGATGGCCAAACGCTCAAAGGTTTGTCCCGTCTCTAGGGTCACTGGATCTTCAAACAACCGTCCATTTAGAGGGCAAATGAAGTCCTGAGGAATGCCCGAGAAAGTGACTCCTTCTTCAAAATAATTTCCATGTAAATCTGTGCCAAGGAAATGTAAATATGAGCAACAGATCCAGATGTGCACTACCAAACTATATAAAACCTCAGACGTTCCTTTTGACTCACCATCGAACGAAGACCTTGCTTTGATTGGCTGCACAAGAAGAGAAAAAACTTAAGTATCATAAACTAGAACTGACATTTTACAAAGTTAAAGATTTTAGAGAGGGTGCAGTACGTTTACAATAGAACTGGCAATCGAAGGTTCACTGAAATTCGATATAGTAGATAAATTGTGATTGCTGGAATCCTCCATGGGCTTCTGTTCAAAAACGGAGTTTACATGGATTTTGAGGGTGAGCTTATTCTCCTGTGCATCCAGCATACGGGGGCCTTCTGAGTTTTCTCCAGACATGTCACCTAACTGATGATTTAGGTTGCTTTCTGATAGATCACTCACTCCATGATAACCCCATTTTTGCTCTTCTGTCGCGAAGAGTCCATTTTCCTTCAAAAATGTTTTTGAGCATGACAATGACACCTAGCAGAACAACGAAAATCTCATATAAATTTATATGCCAGACAACAAATAACCAGATACAATATCAAAGCTCGATAAAAGCTTGCAAAGATGCTAACTGTATTCTGTACAATACTTCGTGTTTGTGTGATAAACTATTATGTTGAATCAAATTGCAAATAAAAACTTAATTGCAGTAAACCAGTGCTAATTACTAAAGAAGCTATTCATAAGATTGTCCCAGCATAGAATACAAAAACGTCTATTGAATCTAGATATTGCTAGATGTGCTCAGAAAAAGAATTAATTAACAAAAAAAGTCACTTACAGAAAGGGATCCATCTCCCGGTGCACTCTTAGAGTAATCATCTTCAGTGTCGTGGTACTGATATTGAACTGTTTCGGCAGAGTCCTGAGTTATTTGTTTCACAACAAATGAACCATCAGAACTTCTCGTACAAGTATCCAAGTTTTCCCTCTCTCCGTCATCCTCGGTAGGATTAGGATCAGGTTTACTTGCACGGCTAAACACAGAATCGTATAGTTTTTTGCTGACCATTAGCTGTGGACCGCCTGGACTAGGTGCTTCCGAAGAATGACTTTCAGAACTTCCCTGCTGAGCTTCCTGAAGAGATGTTACAGATGGGATATGGATAGCAGGAGTGGGAGGAGATTCAACTCCTTCGGTGAGCCAGTCCTTATAGTAAACGGCAAATTGGTAAGTCCCAGAATCCAACATTTCATTGTACATTTTTCCTAAAAGCTTCAGCTTCCTCGGCTTGTTTTGTCTATCCGCTATTGAATCAGCTTCCTGATCATACCACGTCTTTAAATGTGTCAAATGTGGAAGAAATAGTCGATCCCATAATTCAGGCAACAATGTCATTCGTGCGTGAAAGGGCGTATCACAAAAAACTTGCAAAAGATGCTTTGCTGATACACGGTCTTTGTTCAGTAACTTGTACACCACACTGAGATAGAGATGAGCACAGGCTGACAGTTTGTAATTAGGAACTCCGGCTGTCAATCCATCTGTCAAATCGGCATTGTTCAACCCGGTTATAACACTAAACTGCAATGAAGCTCGTTTTAAATCCCATTCGCTTGCTGACTCCTCTGCAGCCTTTTCCACTGTTTCGATTGCCTGTTCAAATCTGGCAATGATTCTGCTCTCAGCATTCCCTTCTTCCGGATCAACAAAGTTTAGGAAGGAGATACATTTGTCTCTGAGTTCATGCCGGAAATTCTCATCTTTGAGAAACTGCTTAATGCATCCACTCAGAATGGAAACAATGGCTTGGATGGCAATTTCATCAAGAGCACGTTCAGGAACTCCCCGTAAAACTTTATCATGCCTTTGTCCGCAAACATCTTCCGAAGTTTTGCCATATGATGAATCTCTCCTTGATCTGTCATGTGAGGTCTCTGGAAGTTTCCTGCTTTGTCTATTGCTGTCGCTAAAACTCGTACGTCCAGGAACATATTTGTTTGAACTGTGGCCATTCCTCCTATCAAACACCGTGTCCTTCTTTGACCTCTCTTCAAGTCCATCATCTTCTATACTTCCGATCAAATACTTATCCTTTCTATTTTCTGAGCTATACAATTCGTTCGAATATATATCCTTGTATCTCTCAAAATCTTCACCTTCAACCTCAACTATCTCATTTCGTGGCACACTCCGCGGAAAAGTTCTATTCAAACTTCTAGCTTCCCTCAACCTAGTAGCACCTGTTTCTCTGAGTCCATCCCTAACTTCTTTCTTTGATCCTCCATCAACGGATGGTCTCCTACCTGCAACACCATCACCCGTTGGAAGATAATTATTCACAGCAAACCGAGACACATCAGACCTTGTTTTCTCTGTCCTAATTCTATCCCCTGACATGGAACGTCTCTTGTGTGGATCTGAATTAGCCAAATGACGCGAAGTTGAACCTGAGTGGAAGGAGGAAGCCTTTGATTTGCTCAACAATTTTTTTCCCCTAAATCCATCTTCTGCTAAAAGATCCTGCAAAGACGACGCCATTTGTGTTTGTGCTGAACTGCTGATACCAAATCCTTTTCCTTACACTGAATCATATGCAAAGAACGAAAAACCAAGTTTAACGGTAGAAGCTGAATCTTAAGATACAAAACCATGTAATAAAATACAAGCAAGTTAAAAGCAGTACAAACTATACTTCAAGAAAGCACAAAAGCACAATATCCTCTTCAAATTTCCCCTCAATTGGATGTAAATTTTGATCAATGGGTTGCTACAAATAATTCGAAACATATGTAGAACAAACTATGATCTCGTTCGTCTAGTCGTGTAAACTATGTTTGTTTCTTAAAATCCTACAGATCACAACGCAAGTTAAAAATCTTTTTCTTCAAATAATGGTGAAAAATGAACAGTAATTAAGAGGCTATTCATCCAATGGGATCAAATTTCATTTCGTAAAAGATAGAAAACTTGTAATGTTGGGATTCATTAAGCTTGAAGACATGATTCAATTTCCTTCACTCAGAAACCATAAAAATTGGAATATGAATTGAACCCGAGACAAAAATAAAGCATTATTTGGAAGCAATAATCTAATTTACAGAAAATTTTCCTCCCATCAGGAATCAGAATTGGATATTTGCACTCGTAAACTACGACAGGAAAATTGATGCAGTTGACGAAAAGGACTAGGACTGCAACGCGGACTATAAGTTTATAATTCAAGGACCGTTGCCACAATTAAGCCCATTAAACTTACATTCCGTCCCACAACACAGAGCCTCGTACTCAAAGGCACAAGACTTTCCCACCCTCATGAACCAAAACTGGAAATCTGGAATCATAAACTATGAAAGTAATCAAATTGTGAACACATTCGTGTTTTCGGTCAGTCCAAAAGCACAATCAGCTTCGTGCAACGAAATGCTTATCAAATGGGCCCTTATATATTCTAGTACAAAGACATTTGAATCATAAACTACAACATCAAGCAAATTGTAAACAGATGGAGGTGGATTGTGGTAAGATTTTAAGAAAAACCATAACAGAAACTGTGCAACTTAAAACCATGTGATATGCTTAAAAGTTAAAACGCAAAACTCGTCAACTCCCTTTACTAACCATTTAAAAGCCAAAAAGCGCGTAAAGCCTAGTGGAAGCGAAATAATTATCAAACGGACCATCATAAATTCTGTAAAGACATAATTTTTCTCACCTCAAAGCTCTTTTCGGCGAACTCAGGGCAATCCCGGAAACTTCAGGCAAAACCCAGTTGCTGAAATGCCAAATAGCACATTAACTATTGAATGCCTGCAACTCAAAACTCCTGTCAGTTGGCAACTGGCACAGGAGGAATACAATCCAAGAAGAAGAAAAAGGTATGGTTTTCGATGTTTGACGAGGAAGACGAAGAGGATGGAGGGAATCTGAAGAAGGAAGAGGGAGGAGGGAATGAAAGAGATGCTGGTTAAAGAAAAACTAGGACTGCAAGACAGAGTAAAAAACAAAAAGAAAAGGAGAGAAGATAGTGATGGAGAATTAGAGCAATATACAACGAGGCAATCAATCAGAGGAGGCTGACATATGGAAGCTGACAGATATGAGAGAGAGAGAGAGAGAGAGAGAGAGTATGAGGTGTGTGTGTGGTGACTCTTTCAACACAACTATGTATCTGCAGGCTAACTGATGTTTTCAAACTCTTTCAACTGCCGCCCTCTCGTACTTAGTCACTTATTGATCATTGGTTTCAATCAACATCTACACAAAAAAAAGTACATGGAGTTTGTGACTCATCAAGAACATTTATTCTTGCCTTCGAAATTCTATGTTCGATTTTGCTCGCAGGTCTTCTTTAAGCAATAGCCGAGTGTAGATAGAAACTTCAGACATCTTTTAGAGTTAAGAAGAGAAATATCTTTTAGATTAAAAACTAATATGTTTGGACTTGAAATGACCAAGTTAATCCCAATAACTTGTATTTTCTTTCAATAATCTTTGCTTAGTCTAATAGTGGATTTAATTGAGTTGAGAATCACGGCAACATGTTGAAACAAGTGATTGAATATACGGTTGTTTCGTTCCCTCCATATGTAATACACGATAACAAGAAAAACATAACTTCAACACTATTGACGATAGAGACTTTCCCTTCCATCAACTAGCAGCCCACATCAAAAAGAGGCCCAAGGGACCTTAGCCGAAGGATGTCAGCAGGTCTACTGTCCCCAAAATGGTGTCCCTTATGTGTCTCCTCCTTCATTTTTTTTTTTTTGACACATGTCACCACTTAAACTCTAATTTATTAAAAATTAACAGAGATTAAGTAGTACGACATATGTCAAAAAATAAAAAAAGAGACATAAAGGAGACACCATTTTAGGGGACATTAGATTATGGACTAAAGGGTCACCGCATTTGAGCAACATCGAAGAACAAAAGACGTGCTCTTAAAACCCAACCCAGTGAATTTGAACTGGGCTTCCTTTTCATCTCTCAATCCATAAGAAGGGACCCTTGGGCTAAAGTTTCCACGAGGCCCATAGCAAAAACCTTCCACATTTGAAGATGGAACAAAAAATTATATAAACCTTGGACCCACCAAAAATCTAAAACAATTTTACATGTTACATCGTACGGAAGCAGATACTTTCCGGACTAACACCTCCGGAGCCTACCAATCAAATAATTCTAATCTTTAAAATTTGATCTGTGGCAAAAAATTATTGTAATTTTCAAAAACAGTAATAATTTTGACATCATGATTAAATTTTAAGGAGTAGAATTATTTGATCCTAGACTCCGAATGTGTAAATCAGGAAAGGATCTACTCTCACAGAACTGGATCCCTTCTGAACTTAAAGGAACTAATCACTCATCAAATGATTCAGACCATTTAAGTTTGATCTAACTGTTACAAATAAAAGTCTCTAAAAGTTATAATAATTATAACTGTTGAATTAAATTTCAATAGTCTAGATTATTTGATTATTGGGTTCAATTTTTTTGAATCCGAAGAGGATTCGATTCCTACTCCCACATCGTACTACTTATATATATTTCGTTATCCATGTGACGTGGACCATACCAAAAAGTGTATTTATTTTCCTAATTAAACACAGAATAATAATTTTCTTTTCTTTAATATTTTGAGGTCAAATAATTAATACTTTTTTTCTTTTTCCACCGCTTTTCAAACTTGCTGAGTAAGTTCAATCGCTCATTGGTCGTTCCGGGTCCGCTGTGGAGAACGGTCTCCATCCCCTCGCAGATCGTGTCATTTGTCAGTCACGGTCGCTGGTGCGGTCCCGCGCTGCTAAATTCGGCACTAGAGACAAAAAACATACCGACATTTCATCTCATATCCCATTACAATTTGACTGTGTCAAAAAGTCCTAATTGACCTTACGCCTTTCCTATTTGGTATGAATTTTTTTTCTTTTCAAACACATTCATATTTTTACATTAAAAGTTAGAAAATTCGGTTAAATTGCATAATATGTAACTTAATTTGGTATTAAATTTATCATCTACGAGAATCAAACTTAAAAACTCTTACTTTCAAGTGAAAAAAAATATTACTAAACTAAGTCAATGACTCTTATTTAATGTGATTTGATAAGGCAGAAAAACACTAGAGTAAAATCTGAACGGATGATCAATATTATCTGTTCAGGTTTTGAAAGGGCTGCTATTTTACTGGATTACAAATTTGACCCCCCGAAGAAGCGCAGAGGAGTAAATATCCAAGGGTATAGCGGTAATTCTGAACCTACAAGATGGCACGACGCAAGGGCCATGCATTTGGGCCCACAAGTGGAAAAAGTAGGGAAATTTTCTCTCTCCTCTCTAGGATTAGAGCACTACAGCAGCAGTGGGAGAGTATCACTACTACTGTCGTCTAACCTTATGCTTTCCCTTCGTTTATAGCTTAAACTTGCAGGCACCCCGCGCCTCTCTCTCTCTCTCTCTCTGCTTTGCCGTTTCTCTCTCCTAGGGTTTCTCCTCCGCTGGAAACCCTCACTGTAAAGCACTCGTCTTTCTGCTGCTTCTGTAAAGCTCTCTTCTTTCCCACATTGTGTTTCCACTCACATTCTCCCTTTTTTTCCTTAGTTTTTTTCAAATTTTTAAAATAATTATTAGCATTTAATCTCTCTCTCTCTCTCTCTCTCTCTCTCGCATGTTTCAGATGCCGGATTTCAAAGCTTAGCTTCTCTGCTCCGCCGGTAATCGCTTTCTCTTTTTTTATTTATTTATTAATTTATTCGAGTTTTAAGCTTTATTTTTCTATTTTTAGTTCAAAATTTGATTTATTATTGCTTTTGGATATTTTTTTTTATTGAAATTTTGTGTTTTTAGTAGGAAATAGGAAGAACCAGTAGTGTGATTGAGCTCTGAGGTTTTGATAGGAAGTGAAGGAGAATGGCGTCGTCGTCGAGAGGGGGTGGTTCGGATCAGCCACCTCAGCAGCCACTGCAGAGGCGGATAACTCGAACACAGACGGCCGGGAACCTCGGGGAGACGGCTTTCGACAGTGAGATCGTGCCATCGTCCCTTGTCGAAATCGCCCCCATTCTTCGTGTTGCCAATGAAGTCGAAACCAACAATCCTAGAGTTGCTTATCTCTGTAAGTTTTCACGGCGGTAACTTTTTACTTGCAAGTGTTTGTTAGTGAGTTGCTTGTTTGGAATTGCATTGAATTAATGAGCATTAAGAATTTATTTGCATCTGGGTCTGTTTCTTTATATGCATTTCGGAGATTATTCGAATTTTTGTATGCAGTTGGTACTTGGTACCTATGTCAAAGAAACTGGCGTTATGTTTTCGCTTGCTCATGTATGCATTTTGTGCTCGGTTTAATTGCACATGTACATGCGGTTACTTCTGTGTTTTTCCCATCTAATATTTTCGAATAGAAGGATTCATCCATGTATTGATGATTTGGAGTTTGTCTACTTATGTTAGAAGTCTGTTATATTTTTCAGAAATTCTTTCTTTGCATGTTATACGGGCATGAGTTGAGTTATGTTGTCTGATATGTGGTTCATTGTCTCACTAAAGGAAAGGATTTATAGTAACTCGCCTTTTCTTACACCCGTTGTGGCAATTGGAAATCGGTCTGAGAAACAAGGGCTCACTGATAAATTGATAATATCGTGGTTCTTTCTCGATATACACCACCTTTAAATTATTCCACTAAGACAATCTTGTTTCTTTCATTTAAATGTTCCGGGTCTTGTTCTCACTTGTCATTTCATCTAAATTTCTTAAATCAGTTTGTTATGATATCCACTTTATTTTGTTGGCCATATGAGATATAATTTCGTGCTGGATGTTGTTGTAGGTCGATTTTATGCCTTCGAGAAGGCTCATAGGCTGGATCCTACTTCTAGTGGACGTGGCGTTCGTCAGTTTAAAACTGCCCTTCTTCAACGTCTTGAAAGGGTATGCTGTATTATTTAGTAATCTTCGATTAAAGCTCATAATTGTATATTTTTCTAGCTATAATGCTTAAGACCTTAACAAATTTGTTCCTTTGTATAAGTATCAGTTATTTTGTAGCCTTGTGCATAAAGTTTTTCATATCTCAGTACAAAAGCTCATAAACAAGCTCTTCCTCATTTTTGTACACTGTTCTTTAGAAATTGGTTTCGTTGTACGAATCATCAGTTCTTTGTAGCCAACTTTAGATGTCTTCTACTGAATTTATTTTTTTCTAACAAAGGGAAGAAAGGAAAGCAAAATGATGTATATTGGGCTATTATGATTTTGGGATGAAATTTAGAAAAACTATGTCTTACAGATCCAATAAGCAAGTTATTGATTTCTAGTCATATTTAGCCAACTTTGAATGCTTGCTTAATACAGTTTTCTGGGTGACTAGCTTTTTAAAGTTCTCAAGCTGACAAATTAAACTGCCATCTTGGCCTTAGTGGAAAATTTGCGAAGCCTTATTCATAGGGGGAAATTCTTTATCTTAGGCTCTGTGGAAATAAACTTATTTTCTGTTTTCAAGTCAAATTGGTTTCTTTATTTTTATATAACAAGTTCCGGCCTGGAACATGTAAGGCCCCTAAGAAAATTTTCAGTGGAGCACAGTATGGTTTCATGTCAAAGAACCATAAAGCGTAACGTGAAATGTACTAATGAATTTATGTCAATATTACGTAAAATTTCATACGGACTTGAACTTCTCTATGTTTTTTAGGTAACTAACCATGGACTGTGATGGTGTTTTGTGTTTATCTGAGTTCTACTGTTCAATAACCACACACACATACAATGCCAGAAAAATCTTGGTTTGAGAAAAGTGAGTCTGTTCTATGACCAAGTTGTTAAATCCATGAACCACTCCACCCAAAACTAGAAGCAAAAGTTGCTTTTCTGCAATGTTGATATCCTCCCTAATGAGATTAACATGGGATCTTAAAAACCTTATCTAAGTTAGTTGTTCTGGTTAGTGTTAACTGTTCTCTAAGCAAAGTTTTCTCTATTTTTCAGGAGAATGATCCAACACTCATGGGAAGGGTTAAAAAAAGTGATGCACGTGAAATGCAGAGCTTCTACCATCATTACTACAAAAAATATATTCAAGCTTTGTCAAATACTCATAAAGCTGACCGGTGGGTTTCATTGGCAGATTATTGGCCTTGTTAGGTGGAGTGCTTAGTATAATTGCTCCTATTGTTCCTTTGTCTGATAGTGGGTTTTCCTTCTATGAAGTGCACAACTTACCAAGGCATACCAGACTGCCAATGTTCTCTTTGAGGTTTTAAAGGCTGTTAATATGACACAATCTATGGAAGTTGATCGTGAGGTACAACTCTGTTACTCTTCCCATTTCTGATATGTAAAGCTTTTCTTTTCCCCCTTTCCCTCAGCACTTTATGTGATGGTGATTATTTTTGCAATGTCAAGATTTAGCCGCTCTTGTACTGTACTAGTTTCCTGTGTGTTTGAGTGTTCTTTGACAATGGACTCATGTTTGACACTTGCAGATTTTGGAAGCTCATCATAAAGTTGCAGAAAAGACACAGCTCTTGGTCCCTTACAATATCCTTCCACTTGATCCTGATAGTGCAAATCAAGCAATTATGAAATATCCAGAGGTCTATTCTTATTATTCTTATTTGTTTGTCTAGCTCCGTTTTCAAATTTACTCAAATGGTATGTTGTTTGCAGGTACAAGCTGCTGTTTTTGCCCTTCGTAACACCAGGGGTCTTCCTTGGCCAAAGGAATACAAAAAGAAAAATGAAGAAGACGTTCTGGATTGGCTTCAGTCAATGTTTGGGTTTCAGGTAACGTAATCAGACAGCTTATGCACTTCGAGAGTTTAGCTAAGTCCCTTGTGGCTGTATTTATTAATGCAATTCTTCTTCAGTTGGAGCGCAATGCATTTTTTATTTTTTGTAACCAATGTTTATTGACTATCCTAATCAATTTTCAGAAGGATAATGTGGCAAATCAACGGGAGCATCTGATACTATTGCTTGCAAATGTGCATATAAGGCAGTTTCCAAAGCCTGATCAACAACCCAAGGTATGTATCTGGCATGGATGTTTGGTGGATGACATGAATATTAGCTAGCATATGTGTTAGCGTAAAATTTGTAAATCAGTTTTGCCGTTTCACATTTTCCCAAAACAATGTGAGGCTATGTTCACCTCATTGCCGACAATGCTACCACCGAGTTTCCTTCAATGAACTATTTTGAGAGTCCCGATGAGTGTTGCCAGTGGTCCACAGTATAACCAAGAGTATTATTTTTTTGCTCAACTAGAGAAATAAAAAATAAAAGTTTTGGGTGCAAATCTATGAGGTACCCACCTTTCTTAAATTGGGGAGGTGGTGCTTCTCAGAAACGTTGGTGGTTTGACTGATGAAACTCTCAAAAGCTTATTTTAGAATGCCACGATTCTTGCACTAATGTTGTTGCACTTAAATAAGGGGGACTTTCTTCTTAAAGGAAAAAACTGGTGGCTTTCTGAACCATTTTATCTTAGAGATATGTCATAACTAAATTTTGGTGGGAAATGTTTAGTATCTTCTATCTTCTGAATGGGGTGGGGAATGCGAACATTTCGTTCATTTTTAGTGTTACTAAGCCTCACAGAGAGACAATTCACAGCTTGATTGAAACAGAATTTGTTTGACATATGAGATAACTAATTTGTGAAATTACAGTATATTAATGTATCCTCTGTCTAAATCTGAGAAGAGCTGCAGGTAAAACTTTTAAGTTGTGCTTTCTTGGAATTAGCAGAGATCTTTTCTTCCTTGTTTGTGTCATAATTTTGTGCTTTTTCTTGTTAGTTGGATGACCGTGCATTGACAGAAGTGATGAAGAAGGTTTTCAAGAACTACAAAAAATGGTGCAAGTATTTGGGCCGGAAAAGTAGCCTTTGGTGAGATGTCTTATACGAATGTCAGTTGACTGATAATAGTTGCTTAGTTATCTCATTGAGCATGTAACCTGGAATTCAAATAGGACTGCCTATACTCCACAGTATAGTTGTGTGGGCATGTTGCTGGTTGGGTGTGTGTGTTCAGGGGGTACAACTGATACAAGTCACAAATAAAGTGGTGCTGCTCTATTTTATGTGTGGTGATTGACACAGAAATGGGTTATCATTTAAAAAATTAGGAAATTTCGTGTCGGTGTCTTAAACTTTAATGTGAATGGGAGCGTGTATATTCTGCTTCTATCACTTCCCCTGCCCCAAGAAATTCACTTTATTTAATTTGATGTTATTTTGGTTCTTTTTTTTTTCAGGTTACCAACAATACAGCAAGAGGTGCAACAGCGCAAACTACTATACATGGGTCTATATCTTCTGATATGGGGAGAAGCTGCAAATTTGAGATTCATGCCAGAGTGCCTTTGCTATATCTATCACCACGTATGTTCAGTTGTAGTCTTTTGTTCATTACAAGTGCGACAACTCTGTGGCATTTTTTTCATTACCAATAGTTGTATTTGTAGGGTTGTATGGTTGTTAATATTTTTATGTGAAAATTGTCTCTTTATCAACCAAAAAAAAATTGATTGATAGCATTCAAGTTGTAATAGCATGCTATACTATTTTTTGTGGATATGCTTTCATAGGCTCACAGAATTTTTCACTCCAGTGCACAGGAATGGATGTTTATTTGTTTCATTTGTTTCTGTAGATGGCATTTGAATTGTATGGTATGCTCGCTGGGAATGTCAGTCCAATGACGGGAGAGAATGTGAAGCCTGCCTATGGAGGCGAAGAAGAGGCTTTCTTGAGAAAAGTTGTGACTCCTATTTATTTAGTGATCGCAAAGGTATTTATTTTATTTTTACGTATTTTTTTTTTAAACTTAAGTAAGTTTAAGAGTGGTACCTCAGTCCTAAACAATGGCTTACATCCTTGTCTTTCTTAAATCCTGCATGGGCAGGTGGAGAGAGCATCATGTTTTAGGGTGTCCTTCTAAACTAAAAGATGAATTTTTAGTGTTGCATATTGCTTATATCTCATCATGTTTCTGTGGTTTTTCTCGACAGGAGGCTGAAAGGAGTAAACGAGGGAAATCAAAGCATTCCCAGTGGAGAAATTATGATGATTTAAATGAATACTTCTGGTACAAACATATAATTTCTCTGTCTCTCTCTCTCTCTCTCCCCCTTTCTCTCTCCCTTTCTCTCCCCCTTTCTCTCTTTCTCTCCTTTTGCCTCCCCCCTCCCATTCATTTGTATATCTCTAGTTCTTATGCTCTTTGTTAAACTGTAGGTCGGTGGATTGTTTCCGGTTAGGCTGGCCGATGCGTGCAGGTGCTGATTTCTTTTGCATGCCTATTGATCAGCGTCATTGTGATATAAGTAATGAGGTAGGTCATGTTTGTTTTACTCTTTCTTCTTGCTTTCCCTTTCCATGAGGCTATTCTAGCCCTTTCTAAGTCGAAATCAAAAGAGAATCTATATTTTTGGGAATTTACAATTTTCTTTTGTGGAAGTTTAATTTGAAGTTAGTTCCGATTGAATGGAACTGCCATTCTAATACATAGAACGGAAAAATTTCTTCTCAAAAAAAAAAAACATAGAATGGAAAAATTAAAATCAGCAACTGACAGTATTGATACAGTTAAGTGTTAAGTGAGTTTCTAAACTGCTTTTAATTTCTCTGTTGCCTGTTGGTGATAGATGGGCATCCATGTGGCTGACCGTAACAGTTGAGATCATGACTGAGATTGATAAGATTGTTATTTAATAGACCGTATTTGGAAATTTGTTTAGACGGTATTCTTGATAAGAGTGATGATCATATGTGAAAAAAAAATCATATTTTTGTTCTGCTGGTGATACAACTGCTGTTCAATTTGAGAAAGGCTTTTCTCACCCGATGCATAACTTTGCTTGATATAATATTCAGGATAAAAAGCCAGCTAGTGGAGATCGATGGGTGGGGAAGGTTAATTTCGTTGAGATACGGTCATTTTGGCATATTTTTAGAAGCTTTGACCGCATGTGGAGCTTCTTTATTCTATGTTTACAGGTTCTGTCTTTCCTTCCATCTAATCTTCTGTGAGCTGTACTTAATTCTATGGCACTGCTGAAATTGACTTTTGTTTTTATAAGGTTATGATAATTGTTGCTTGGAATGGCTCGGGGCAACCTACTGCATTATTTGATGGTGAAGTATTCACGAAAGCATTGTCTGTCTTCATAACTGCTGCAGTATTGAAGCTTGGGCAAGGTAATTAAATTTGTTATAGGTGTTTGTAGCTGCAAGTTCATTATTGTTTTCTCTGTTTTCTAGGCCTCAGTATGCTACTGCTTCCCTTTTATGTAATACCTATGTGAGATTTTACTATGTTCAATTAGAATTAGAATTTGATAGTTTCTTGTCCTTGTTTTTGAATCCCACCACTCTCTTTGTTAATCAAGAAGTCTAATGTTCCACCATAAAACCAATTGGCAATATGGGAAGAAGCCTAACTTACGTATAAGCCCATGCAAGGTCCATTCCTCCTATTAATGTGGGATTCATTCTCAACATGGGTGTAAATAGATCTAATGTTGCTATCTAGAAATTCACTGTTCATTGTACGAAGTTGAATTTGTTAAATAATGATTGCTTGTTTTTCTTGGCTTGTGCAGCTTTTGTGGATGTAATTCTTAGCTGGAAGGGTAGGCGGAGTATGTCATTCCATGTTAAGTTGAGATACATTTTGAAGGTCATTACAGCTGCTATGTGGGTGGTAATTCTACCGATTACATATGCATATAGTTGGAAAAACCCTCCTGCGTTTGCTCAAACTATCAAAAGTTGGTTTGGCAACGATGGACATCAACCAACCTTGTTTATCTTGGCTGTTGTTATCTACTTGTCACCAAACATGCTGGCTGCGGTGCTGTTTCTGTTCCCATTTATTCGTAGATTCCTTGAGAGATCAAATTATAAGATCGTGATGTTTATGATGTGGTGGTCACAGGTAAGTGAAACAGGTTCTGATATTTGTATACATATTTTGCATTTATTTTAATCACCTAACATGCGCTGAATAGCCTGAATTTATTATTATTTGTCTGTAGCCTCGACTTTATGTTGGGAGGGGAATGCATGAGAGCACATTTTCCCTTTTCAAGTAAGAATCCATTAGTCCAAAGAGAAAAAGAAGATATATGGGATTGTTTCTTATCTGTTATCATTCTCTTCTATGTATAACCTTTGTTTCTATCTGTTGAAACTTTTCAGGTACACAATGTTTTGGGTTCTTCTTATAATTACCAAGCTGGCTTTCAGTTACTATATAGAGGTGTCTCCCTTAACCACATTGGACTTTTCTTGTTTCTCTTACGTGTTATATGTTAGTACACGAATCATCAAAACAATAAATGGTGGAATGGGAAAACTGGGTGGGTATAAAACGTAGCCCAATGCTTCTGTTCAGTCCATTTCTTTATTCTAATTATTCTGTTACTTTCCAGATAAAACCTTTAGTTGGTCCAACAAAGGCCATCATGAGTGTACGTATAACCAATTTTCAGTGGCACGAGTTTTTTCCCCGTGGTAATGTATCAAATGCCTTCTTTGTGTTTAATGTTATCTTGTTCCACAACATGTTTATCATGTATTTATTTTCCTTGCAGCAAAGAACAATATCGGTGTTGTGATTGCACTCTGGGCTCCAATTATCCTTGTATGGTTTATGTTGTTTTCATAGCTATTGTTTGCTTGTCATCCGGTCCAGTATATTGTAGATTCTTTCTTTCTTATGCTCAAATCTTTTCAGGTCTATTTTATGGATACCCAGATTTGGTACGCCATTTTCTCCACAATATTTGGAGGAATTTATGGTGCATTCCGTCGCCTTGGAGAGGTTGGTGAATTATTGATCAAAATAGCTCTTTAATTCTACTTTTTCAAATTAGCTCATTTTTAAGCTTCATATGTTTATTACTGATCAAACGAACCACTCCGGCCCCCCCCCCCCCCCCCCCCCCTTTTTTTTTTTCCTGTTGCAAGTGTTGTTGAGGTATTCAATGTCTATACAAACTGCATGAAGTTCTGAAGTCTTACATGATTTGCAGTTCTGATGGTTTGTCTATACAAACTGCAAGTAAGACTTCATTTAAGACTTAATGAAGTTCTGAAGAGTAGAATTTAAATTTCACAAGGACTTCACGAAGTTCTGAAGAGTAGAATTTACATTTCACCTTTCACATTTAAATGGGATATATGTATAATTTGTAGCTCTTTCTTTTGCTATACCTATATCCCCGTATTTATATTCTTTCCAGGGGCTTAAACATGACAACTCACTGCTGCATTTAATATTATTCTTTATGATTTTTGAACTAATTCTTCTCAATTTTTTCTTAGATCTGTATAAAAAAATTATGTTTGTAGTGACTTTGTACAATATTAGTGCTTATTCTCAAATTGGTTGCAGATTCGAACATTAGGAATGCTGAGATCTCGTTTTCAATCACTTCCTGGTGCTTTTAATGCCTGTTTGATTCCGGCGGAAAAGAGTGAACCAAAGAAGAAAGGACTGAAGGCTACTTTGTTTCGCACCTTTGTTCAGGTTAACTTTGTTTTCTCCGTGTAAAACTTGTAACTGTTATTTTCCCCTTCCATTAGTTGTATTAATTTATTAATGCTTCAATTCTTCCAGGTTGAAGTCAACAAAGAGAAAGGGGCAGCAAGATTTGCTCAATTATGGAACAAGATAATAAGTAGTTTCCGAGAGGAGGATCTTATAAGCAATAGGTGATCTGGCAATGGATATATTTTTATTTGCAGTAGTTCAATGCTATGTTGCTGCTTCTTTTCCAGGTTCTTTCCATAGTGTTCTTTCTTTTGGTTGTGCGCTAAGGTTTTTTAATTCTCAGGGAAATGAACCTTTTGCTTGTTCCTTATTGGGCTGATCGTGATTTAGGCTCCCTTACGCAGTGGCCTCCATTTTTGCTTGCTAGCAAGGTTAATTTTAGCATACATTTTTGGGAAGTTTTGAACCCCTATATGCACATAATGATTGTGTGTTGCTCATCAGATCCCGATAGCATTAGACATGGCCAAGGACAGCAATGGCAAGGATAAAGAGTTGAAAAAGAGGATTGAGGCTGACAATTACATGTCTTGTGCTGTTTCGGAATGCTATGCTTCAGTTAGGAACATAATTAAGTTCCTGGTTCAGGGAGAACGTGAGAAAGAGTAGGTTTTTGTTTATTGTAAGAAGCATTCCATTATAACATTGGAGAAAATAAAACTTCATCTAAGATTTGTGCCACAGTTTTCAATTAGTGAGAATTAATTTTTTGTATACCACTTGCTAAGCTAAATTAATTGGGGTTCAGGGTTATAGATGATATATTTTCTGATGTTGACAAGCACATAGCAGCGGGTGACCTGATGGTCGAATACAATATGAGTGCTCTTCCTAGTCTCTATGGCTATTTCGTTAAGCTCATCAAACATCTGGTAAGATTTTAGATTTGGTTTAGCATGTGATTTTCTCAGCCAGTTTGATGAATGATCATAACCAAGTTTGCTTGATTTTTGCAGATGGACAATAATAAGGATGAAAGGGATCAAGTTGTGATTCTGTTCCAGGACATGCTGGAGGTAGTTACAAGAGACATAATGGAGGACCATATGTCCAGGTATCACACCGTTGATGTGATTGCCTAATAATTTATTATTTACATATACAAGCGTTACTTAAGACGATGTCATTTTTGTTGTGTAGTTTGGTAGATTCAAGCCATGGTGTGTTTGGCCATGAAGGGATGATGCCCCTTGATCAACCTCAACAGTATCAGTTGTTTGCGTCTTCTGGGGCTATCAGGTTTCCTATTCCACAAGTAACAGAGGCTTGGAGGGAGAAGGTGTGTCATTGGTAGAGATATAATTACAAATTTTAATCTTCAATATGTCCTATAATCCTCATTAATTACCTTTTCTTTGGCAGATTAAACGTCTAGATCTTTTGCTTACAACAAAGGAGTCTGCCATGGATGTACCGTCCAACTTAGAAGCTAGAAGGCGGATTTCTTTTTTCTCAAATTCATTGTTTATGAACATGCCTCCAGCACCAAAAGTTCGCAATATGCTCTCTTTCTCGTAAGTTATCTTGCCTCATTCGTCTTTTATTTATTTTTGAAATTTCATTTATAAACTGGCTCGAGTCATTTTCTCTACCCCTTCTTACCCTGAAAAATCAGGGGCACCTAGCGTCCTTGAACCAATAACCATCTTTCGGCTAACCTAGCCCTCCCCCGTCCCTCGGAACCAATGTATTAAAAGTGTGAGGCGTGGGCAAGACGTTTGAGGGATAGCCAGGCCTTCGCCTCATGGGACCCAAATTTTTTAATATATACACTGAGCGTACACATATATTATATTAAAAAAAAAAAAGATTATTAATCAATAATCACCCTGAGCACACATATATATTATAAATATATATACACATATATATACATATTATATATATATATATATAAAATAGAGGATGAAAAGCACAATGAGCACACATTTAACAATGCATGCAGACAGCACACACATCCATTATATAAAAAAATAAAAATCAGAAGAAAAAGGCAGACAGACGATAGTGCAAGGAAGTGGTATGAAGCAGTTAAAACCCTACCCAAAATTTGGGATTGGGAGTTTGGAAAAAAAATAAAAAACCCTGAGATGTGCCTAGGCAGCTCCGGCGAAGCCTTTCGCCCACTCCAGCAAAACAGAGGCGTTAGCCTTAGCGCCCAGCCTCAAAGGCGCCCAAGGTGCGGCCCGAGGCTAATTTTTTAAAACATTGCTCGGAACCAACACTTTTTGCGAAATTTACAATGACGTAATCTGGTTTGTACTTTTAGGACATTGTAAAAATGAAAAAAAAAAAGGGGGGGGGGGGAGGGGACATTGAGTCTTGAGAATTTAGAAGATTAGGACTATGGTAAAGTCATCTCTGCGAGCTGAGCTCTAAGGAGGATACATGATTGGTCAGAAGTTTTATACGAAAGGTTTCCGTAAACTAAGAAACTTGCTGAAACCTTGCAAATTAGATGGTGTGCAGGACTTCATATATTCTTAAGTGTTTGTGTGCCATATAATAGTTACTCTCCTTTGGTTGTACTGCCTTCTAAAGTAATAATTTTTCTTGTAGTGTTTTAACTCCTTACTACACCGAGGAGGTTCTCTTTTCGCTGCGTGACTTGGAAGTGCCAAATGAAGATGGGGTTTCAATTCTCTTCTACTTGCAAAAAATTTTCCCAGGTTTGTTTTGGTTAATAAAATTTCCCAGGTTTATTTTGGTACTCTCTGATATTTCAAGCTAATGTATTTGTATCTCCTATAGTACTTTGTCCTCTACTGATTCTATGTTGGCAAACAGATGAGTGGAACAACTTTCTTGAGCGTGTGAATTGCACCAGTGAAGAGGAGCTTAAAGGATCAGACGAATTGGAAGAAGATCTTCGCCTTTGGGCATCATATAGAGGGCAAACTTTGACTCGTACTGGTATCTCTCCACCTATGTGCTGATATTTTAGACGCGTTTTCAAAGCATAATGATGGCAATATATTTTTTATGGACATTGTTCGACTCTGGTATTTACTAAATTTCATAACTGATGATAGTAAGGGGAATGATGTACTACCGAAAAGCTTTGGAGCTTCAGTCTTTTCTAGATATGGCCCAAGATGAAGGTACCTAATTTTATATCTTTTATTTTAAATAAATTTCCTAATGTTCACACTTCTTTTGAAGTGAGATATAAAGAAAACTAAGAAAGTATTGTTTGCTTTGTACACATGGCTTAATATCACCTTCCAGATTTAATGGAAGGCTATAAGGCCATAGAATTGAATGCTGAAGATCAATCAAAGGAAGGAAGGTCACTGTGGGCGCAATGTCAAGCAGTAGCTGATTTGAAATTCACATATGTGGTATCATGCCAACTATATGGGATACACAAGCGATCTGGTGATGCTCGTGCGCAAGACATTCTGAGGCTTATGACAACGTATGTTTCAGATAGGATTCTAGTGGTATTTTCTGATTGTCATAACTTTTAATTGGTGGTGTTATTGTTGTGCAACAGATATCCATCACTACGTGTGGCATATATTGATGAGGTTGAGGAACCTAGCAAAGATAGTTCCAAGAAGATCAACCAAAAAGTTTATTACTCTACTTTAGTCAAGGCTGCTCTGCCTAAGTCAATTGATTCTTCAGAGCCCGTTCAAAATCTGGATCAAGTAATGCTATAATCTACACTTGTGAATTTTAGTCTATGAAAGTGAAATGTGTTTATGAATTATATTGTATTGTAAGACATGTTTTGTTGAATGTTTGATCCTCAATGGCCATACTGATAATCAAACCTGTGTGTTAACAAAATTAGGATACCACCTGGCTTAGAATCCTGATTTCTGTATATGTTTGTGACATTGCTAGTCTGTGAGGCAAATAAGTTATAGTGTCATAAACAGATTATGGTTATGTATCCGTCTCAAAGGTAGATTAATTCATTTTTGTTCTCACATTTATTGTGAACATTGGCAAGATGTATTATTTACAAGGGCAATTGCCTTAAGGTAAATAATGATTAAGATTTGTAGCTTGTGAAGGGTGAGGAGGTGGTATACTTGTGAAAAAGGCTTCTATTTCTTATTTATGGGCGTCTGTTGATTTGGAATTTAGGCTGTTCTTTTCTATTATTTTATCAGATTGGTCACCGGCTGTTTTTACTTTTATTGAGCTGCTGTTCGTGTTTTAGAGTGAATTTTGTAGATACCATGTTTTGGTTTTGTTTTAGAAGTGGACTCCTTGTTCACTTAATTTGTACCTTTTTTAGTATGTGACAGTTTTGTTTCGTATTTAAACGTAAATTGTGGAACAGATTTGTATTTCTTAAGTGGTCAGTCCACTTTTTGAACCTTATTTACATAAGTATTTTGAATTTTGGAACTGTTATCCTTAAGCAGGCCATGTCACATATAATTGTATGCTATTTACTTTTTAGGTTTTATCATATTTAAACTCTTTAACATCCTTTGCTAAATTGTAGTGTTATCTATCTATACACAGGTAATTTATCGCATAAAGCTTCCAGGACCTGCTATTTTGGGTGAAGGAAAACCAGAAAATCAAAATCATGCCATTATTTTCACACGTGGAGAAGGATTGCAAACAATTGATATGAACCAGGTATAGTGGTTGTTATCAAAATACTCTGGAATCCAGGATTTTACTTTCCTAAGTAGCAAGTTTAGACAATGATGATTGGCTGGACTGAACAAGTTTTTGAAGTACAAAGTTAAAATGTTGGTGGATAATATATTAGTTCAATACTTTTGCAATGTGCGTGTATCCCAATGTGCAATGTTAATTAATTTGACCCATCTTGTAGGATAACTACATGGAAGAAGCCTTGAAAATGAGGAATTTGCTGCAAGAATTTCTCGAGAAGCATGATGGGGTTAGGTATCCTACAATTCTTGGGCTTAGGGAGCATATATTCACTGGAAGGTAGGTGTTGTGTTGTTACCAAGGGTGTATTGCTGTATTGCAAACTGATGATTGCGAGTTATCACTAACATTCTTTCCTGATCCTATGCAGTGTTTCTTCTCTAGCATGGTTCATGTCAAATCAGGAAAACAGTTTTGTCACTATTGGTCAGAGACTGTTGGCCAATCCGCTCAAGTAAGTTATATTCCCTCATAATGTCCACTTTCAATTTTGGGAAATGAAAATCTTGAAACCAAAACTTATGGCAGCCAAATATTGAGTACTGGGTTATTAGCGTGTGCACGAGTGTGTGCTTGCATTTGTTTAATTTCTTTACCTTTTTCATTTTTTCTTTTCAGTTTGCTAACTTTTCTGCTTTTTATGATTTGACTATTCTTAAGTTTTTCTAATTTAATGTTTCTGCTCATCCAGGGTTCGATTTCATTATGGTCATCCTGATGTGTTTGATAGGCTCTTTCACCTTACCAGAGGAGGTGTCAGTAAAGCATCCAAGGTTATTAACTTGAGTGAAGACATATTTGCCGGTAAGTTGGAGGCATTTGAGTGAACATCATCTGTTATCACAATTATGAGTGGGCAATTATAATATAACTATGGGATGGGATGCAGGCTTTAATTCCACACTCCGTGAAGGCAATGTAACTCATCACGAGTACATACAAGTTGGGAAGGGAAGAGATGTGGGCCTTAACCAGATCTCTATGTTCGAAGCAAAAATAGCTAATGGAAATGGGGAGCAGACACTCAGTCGAGATATATACCGACTTGGACACCGTTTTGACTTTTTCCGAATGATGTCTTGCTATTTCACCACAATTGGTTTCTACTACAGTACTCTGGTACGTTGCCCTTTAGTTTCAATTTCAACTTTTATGTACTTGGGTCTTTAAGAATTAAGAATAAAATTAGGTATTTTGTCAAAAGTTCTGAACAAGGAAGTATGTTTTTCTGGCAGATCACTGTGCTTACTGTGTACGTCTTCCTTTATGGACGCCTTTATCTGGTTCTTAGTGGACTTGAAGAGGGTATGAGCACGGAACGGGCAATTAGAGACAACAAGCCTCTGCAAGTGGCCCTTGCTTCTCAATCATTTGTTCAAATAGGATTTTTGATGGCGTTGCCTATGTTGATGGAAATTGGTTTGGAGAAGGGTTTCCGAACTGCACTAAGTGAATTCGTATTGATGCAATTACAATTGGCCCCAGTATTTTTCACATTTTCACTTGGAACGAAGACCCACTATTATGGAAGGACATTACTTCATGGTGGTGCGAAATATAGATCTACAGGCCGAGGTTTTGTGGTTTTCCATGCCAAATTTGCTGACAACTATAGGCTTTACTCCCGCAGCCACTTCGTTAAGGGCATTGAGCTCTTAATTTTACTCGTTGTGTACCAGATCTTTGGTCATACTTATAGAAGTGCTGTTGCGTACATTTTGATCACTGTGTCTATGTGGTTTATGGTGGGCACCTGGCTGTTTGCTCCCTTTCTGTTCAATCCATCTGGCTTTGAGTGGCAAAAGATTGTTGATGATTGGACGGATTGGAATAAGTGGATAAGCAACCGTGGGGGTATAGGTGTTCCACCTGAAAAAAGCTGGGAATCATGGTGGGAGGAGGAACAAGAGCATCTCCAATATTCTGGAAAACGCGGTATTGTAGCTGAGATACTGTTATCCTTACGGTTCTTTGTTTATCAGTATGGGCTCGTGTATCACTTGAACATCGCAAAGAACAACAAGAGTGTTCTGGTAAATAATTAACCTGGTCACTCTCTCAATTCCTCTTTCTTTTCTTCTAGGGATTTGGCAATTGTGAACTTATTATTATATTGTATTTACTTGTTAACAGGTCTATGGCATTTCGTGGCTGGTGATCGTCCTCATTTTGTTCGTTATGAAGGTGAGTGTCAAGTTTGCATAATTATTAATATTTACATAAAGGCCACAAGATAAGGTCGATTCACGAAATTGTATTCCCATTAATTGTATTTAATTGTTTATGTTTCTCTGCAGAGTGTATCTGTTGGGAGGCGAAAGTTAAGCGCAAAATACCAACTTGTGTTCCGGCTGATCAAGGGACTGATATTCATAACTTTTGTGTCCATTTTGGTCACTTTGATTGTGCTGCCTCACATGACCCTGCAGGATATCCTCGTCTGCATTCTTGCTTTCATGCCAACTGGCTGGGGAATGCTTCTGGTGAGTGAATGCTCCCGTCTTGCCTTAATTTAATTCAGTATATGTATCCACTCCCGATATAGCGACAGTGCTCTTGTGCATCTCTTTGTCCTTGAATTTCCTAACGCGATTTTGTGCTCCCTGTCTCGTCAGATTGCACAAGCTTGCAAGCCTGTCGTGCACAAGGCTGGTTTATGGCCATCGGTTCGGACTCTTGCTCGCGGCTTTGAGATAGTTATGGGCCTGCTTCTATTCACCCCGGTTGCATTCTTGGCCTGGTTTCCTTTTGTTTCTGAATTCCAGACTCGTATGCTCTTCAACCAAGCGTTCAGCAGAGGCTTGCAGATTTCTCGTATTCTTGGCGGGCAACGCAAGGATCGCTCATCCCGGAACAAGGAGTAACCTTACTAGTAACAAGAGCGAAATTCGAGCGAATTTTTCGATTGCCTCACCACTGCCAGGCTCATCTAAACAATATCTTGTTCATATGCGTTGTAATTATTTGTGTGTTGGGTTGCATTTTTGTTAGGTCCGCTTGACTGACTGCAACCCCGTCAGTTTTCAGATCTTAAGATGCATATATCTAATTTATGAAAAACTTCTTCGCTGAATCATCAATCTATTTGCACCCTTGCATGTTTTTGATATAGTATTCCATTTTAACCCATTACGTTTCGGGTTCAAATCCGGTATGATCAAGCAGATGGAAGACCGTATCCCCTAGCAATGTGATCTGGAGACCCTTATGTGGGCTAACATGCAAGTCAGATTTGCTCTGTATTTTAGTGGACGATTAGATGTCCCAAAAAGTTGACTCCGTGAATTGCCGCAAATTTTAAACTTCTAGGCACAGTGCAAAATATATAACTTCATAATGCATTTTGAAAATCGTAACCACTTGCATACATGGAAATCTCGATAAATGAGCGCTTGATAAAATAGTAACCTCAGTTAAATAATAAAAAATTTGTCTTTTTAACTAAAATGGTCTTTGAGATTTACATAACTCATCACTTTGGTTATTGAGATTTGAAATTAATAAAAATGGTTCCTGAGTCTTTCCTTGGAAAATTAAGGACCAAATGACAAAAAAAACCTCTATTTAATAAATAATGGGTCAAAATGATTTGACAAAAATTGAAGGTGTTTTTGTCATTTTATCTTTATTTAATGGAGATTTTTCAAGGAATGACCAAAATAATTGATGGTGGACAACTCAATGACCAGTTCTATTGATTTCAGATCTAAGGGATCAAAATAAGGAGTTATGTAAATCTCCGGGACCATTTTTGCTAAAAAGCCAAAAAATTTCGATGCTAACTCGAGCCAGTGTAATGCGATGATAGCCTCGTTAAATGCATAAGATAATACTTTCCTCAAAAAAACCAACAATAACGATGACTACCGATTGCAAGTGACCTTCTACTAAATAAGTGTTGTCCTTACATCACGACGTGAGTCTTAAACAATGACTACCGATTTTCCTTATCTTAGAAGGTGGTAATTACGTTGTTAATGCAAATTAATCTTTTGGGCCGTTGACAATATGGATACCTGAGTCTCTAGATGAATACATGGATTGGGTCACGCGTCCACGGGAGATTTCTTCTCCGCGTCAATTCGAGAAGCGGCCGCGACCAGTCACCAAACCCAAAACCCATACTCTCTCACCGGATGTACCCGGTCAAACCGGTTACCCATCAGATCCATTTTTCTTCCTCCCTTATTCCTTTTGCCCTTTCCGCTTTCCCTTTTCATTTTTCAAAACCCACATTACCTCCCACCACCTTCAAACAACGTCGTCCGAGCTGGAGACCGATTCAACTCTTCATCGACTCGGCCTTCTAGGGTTTCCTATGAACTGATTGATTTCCCAAATCTGGTACGCCGATTCTCCATGAATTTTGCTTCACTTTAGCTACTACTGTATATCTATCTCTGTGTATATATATATATATATATATATATATATGTATGTATGTATATCTATCTGTCTGTTTGGTTGCCGAGAAAATCAGCGGGGATTTTCTCGCTCTTAGTGCAACGCCATTGGAATTTTCTCGAGATTTTACTCGCTGTTTTGCAGAAAATGTCTCGAGTTGAGCAGCGATGGGAGCATCTAGTCCGTGCCGTATTGAGCAGGGAGAGGATGGGGGCTGATGCGTATGGCCGGCATGCTACTGGAATTGCTGGAAATGTTCCTTCCTCACTTGCAAACAATAGGGATATTGATGAAATTCTGAGAGCTGCTGATGAAATCCAAGCCGAAGATCCCAATATCTCCAGAATCTGTATGTTACCCACTTCTTTTTTGTACTTTTTACTTCGGATTTTGATTTATATTTTGTATCTTGCTTGGGCTGTGGAAATTAAGTTTGTTTTCCTAAATGTGACATAAGAATCAACGAGGATAATTTGGTAGCTGGGGTGGGGGATTGAGTACTTGGTTTCTTTGGGCCAAAAGTATGATCGTCTGAGTTAATGAGAAGCAAAGTAACCCACCTTGTACATTTCCGCGACTGCTGTGGCCTTTCTCATGGTCTTAAAAGTTCCATAATTGTTTTAGTTTTTAGCTTATTCCTACTAGAGTTGTGGCTTTTTGCATGACATGTAGTTATGCAAGATTTTAAGCTACTATGAACCAAGATATATTCAAAATTGCATTACGCATAAAATTGATTGAGCATGCTTACCCATCCACATATGAGCTGAGAAATAAAAAAATCAACTCAATATTTTCCTCAGTTGTCGTGAGTTACACTAGGAGGCCATTCCTGAAGTGCATAACTGCTTTTAGAAAGAAGCTCAAACAGCTCACTTGGAATTTCTTACACAAAAGGAAACAAGATCTACATGAAAAAAAATACCTTTTAAATCTCTAAAATCGTACCCCTCATTTTGTCAGACCAGATTGGCTGATGGCAGTTCTGTTCTGGTTCGTTTAGCTTAAAAAAATATTTGAAAATGGGGAATCATCTAAAACTCAGTTGTTGCTGTAATTTGGTGGTGAAAAACCTGTATATCTTGCAAAATAATTAATTCTATGGTTGCAACTCACAATTTGAATGCGTTGATTGTCCCCCTGCAGTATGTGAGCATGCTTATTCTCTGGCTCAGAATCTGGATCCCAATAGTGAAGGAAGGGGAGTATTACAGTTCAAGACTGGATTGATGTCTGTCATTAAGGTATATTTTCATATGAAGGCAGAATTTTTTTTTTTTTTGGGGGTGGGGGGGGGGGGGTGAGTTTGGAGCTGTTAAATGTGTATTTACTTTTCATAAGCTTATAAATGTACTTATCATCTCTTTATCAAAAAGAATTTATGTGCTTATGTTTTGTAATCTATTAAATTGAAATTGTTTGTCCCCTTGTGCAAATTTCCAGCAAAAGCTAGCAAAGAAGGAGAGTGGAACCATAGATAGAAGCCAGGACATTGCTCGCTTGCAAGAGTTCTACAAACTGTACAGACAGAAGAATAATGTAGAAAAGCTGCGGGAGGAAGAAATGAAGTTGAGGGAGTCTAGTGCTTTCAGCGGGAACCTGGGCGAGTAAGTTTCTCCGTTCTCAATATGACTCCAAAGATGTGTTCTATTTGTTTGCTTATTTTCTGTTCATTACACTGTGATGTCTTTACTCTGGTATCTAATAAGTTCTGCCGATAATTTTTTCTACTATTAAATGGATTTCCAATGTTGATACATGAGGCTTTAAGTTTAGATGCAGGTATTCGTTCATGATTATCTGGAAGATTATATTAAGAATATTTTCAATAGCCTTCATTTAACAACTGTCACTTATCATGTTTTCCTTGGATGGGTATTGTTATTGTTTGGGTTACATGGTAGAAAGAAATTAACGGATATTTGAAGTTGTTAGTGGGACGGAAGCTGAGGAGGTGTGGGAAGAGGTCAAATATTGGGCAGTGCTTTTTATCTCCTATTTTTAGGAATATATCTCTATTGAGCAATATACTATACTGAAAGGCTGTAGTGTCTTGATTAGTCTTTGCCTTCATATTGATTTAGCTTCCTGTATTAATGTGCTTTTTATTTCTGCTACTGGTGAATTACTTGCCCACCCTACTCTTCAGACTTCTATGAAATAAAACTTGATTTGGTCACCTTTATTTGTTTAAACAGGTTAGAGAAAACAACAGTGAAGCGGAAAAGAGTTTTTGCAACTCTAAGAGTTTTAGGGATAGTTTTGGAGCAGCTGACTGAGGAAATTCCTGAAGAGGTTGGTCTTATAGTGTTACATATGTTTAATGCAAACTTATTCTTTATGGACCATGCTTGCATCATAGATTCATAATCATATTATTTAGTCTCCAACCCACACAATCACTATAGCCCCTGAACGGTTACTTGTCATTCCTAATGAGGTGTTTTGTTGGTTGCTTTAAATTAATGTTTTTTAATGGTTTTTTTTTCTTTTCTCAAGTTGTGTGTGCTCTCTTCAGCCAACTAGTGCTTATCAAAGCCATAATGTTCAGCCCTTGTTGACTAAACAAAGCACAAAGCACAAAACACAAAGTTATTGAAAAAAAAAACTCACTTCAATCTTAACAAGTGTCAAATTTACTATTTCATTTTTTATGTTCCTGTCTGGCGCATGATTGTTATATTTCCACCTGTTGTATCTATCTCCTACGTCTAGTTGCAGAATTGATTATATCTATTTTATATTGCAGTTGAAACGGGTAATGGAATCAGATGCGGCAATGACCGAGGACCTAATTGCCTACAATATTATTCCTCTGGATGCTCCCAACATTACAAATTCTATTGTTTCTTTGCCTGAGGTAATTGGTTTATTACTTACATGATTTAAGTTAACATCTTATGGTTAGTGTTTACTTTAATCAAAGAAAATAATGGCCAGGTACAAGCAGCAGTGTCAGCGTTAAAGTACTTCAGTAACCTACCAAAATTGCCATCAGATTTTCCAATCCCTGCTACAAGAGATCCAGACATGTTTGATTTTCTGCATTATACTTTTGGATTTCAGGTAATTGCATGCCTGATCACACTTTTTCTCTGAATCCAAATGTTGTCTTTGTCTTCCTTAGGTTTCAAGTTTCGACCAAGTTCTTAATTTGAATTTTACATTCTCTATTTCAAGAAATCTTATGGGACATATTGACAATTTGATTAGTGGCCTGAGTTAAGTAAATGCTACCATCTCAACACTCCACTGCCACTTACCCAGGACATCCTTGCTTCCATGAAGGATTTTATTCACAATTATGTTGCACTGTGGAGAAGTGGACATCTGGTCTTCTGTTTTATGTGAACTTTTTGTGTCGGTCTTCTGCATAAAAATTGTTGCTTCTTTGAACAAAAAAGAAAAACATTCAATTTTGTTTCTTCTAGAAAATTATAAGAACTGTGTTAAGCTGTTAACGTTATTATTAGTTACTGTTCCTTTTACTTTGGAACTGAATTTTCGTTCCATATTTAATCTGATAGTCTGATTTGGTTCCAAAGCACTATGATGCCAGTAATTTTCTGAGACTTGATGTTTCTTGTTGTGTGCCAGAAAGATAATGTCTCTAACCAGCGCGAACATATTGTTCACCTTCTCGCAAATGAGCAATCTCGGCTTCGTATTCCTGAAGTAATTGAAGCTGTAAGTTAAATATCTGTATTGTATGTAAGTTAAATATCTGTACTGTATGTAAGTTAAATATCTGTATTGTATGCTAGTCCATTCTGGGCTGACAAGGCATATGTCATTGTCATATGCACTTTCACCATTTTCTGTTGATAAAACTTCATTTCATATGAAAAGATTACTTAAATTTTTTACAATACTTGGGAAGATTTACATTCAGTCCATATGTTGTGCCTTTACATTGCTGCAGAAATTGGACGAGGCTGCAGCACAAAGTGTATTTCTGAAGTCCCTCGAGAACTATATTAAATGGTGTGACTACTTATGCATTCAGCCAGTTTGGAGCAAGTATGGACCCAGACCTGATTTAACACCCTTTCTGATTGTTCCTTGATTTTCTTATTGTTGTAAATTATGTTATAGAAAGGAGTTTGATGATAGAGACTCATTGAATAAGTCATTTTTGTGCAGTTTGGAGGCAGTTACCAAGGAAAAAAAATTGCTATTTGTTTCTCTGTACTTTCTGATCTGGGGTGAATCAGGCAATATTAGATTCCTTCCTGAATGCTTGTGCTACATATTTCATCATGTGAGTTAGTTACTTGATGCTATGAAGTTTGGTGGTGGACTTGGTTGTTGGTCTGCTTGTTCCTGTCTGTAGTTTTTTTCTTCGTCCGCAGTTCCATGCAATTTTATTGTGGTTGGTGGAGCAAATCAATTGCAATATACGATCACTATTTCTGACGTGTCCTTTGTTTTCACGTATAAAAGTGTGTTATGAATTTTGTCTTCTTTTCCTCACTGAATTAAAGTTTGTCCAAACGTGATATGCATGCTAAGAGATGCAATGACTTTTATAATGTGATTGCATATCCCATTTTCATGGGATTGTGCTATTTCTCCTATTGGTTGTGTCATTGTGGAGTTTACTTTTCTCTTCTACTTTCAGAAGTTCTTAGGAATAACCCTAGTTTGAAAAAGCTTGGTGTCAAATTTGAAAAGCTTGTTCGTCCTTTTGACCTTTATAAACTTTCTGAAACTTTCTTTTTTTATTTGTTTCCTGATTTTTTTTGGCATTTGTATTTATAAATTTGATAAGCTTGTTCGTCCTTTTGACCTTTATAAACTTTCTGAAACTTTATTTTTTTAATTGTTTCCTGATTTTTTTTCTGGCATTTGAATTTTAGTTTTTTATCACTGCTTAGCATGCTCTGTTATTGTGTGGGTCTTTCCAACTTTCTAATTGTATTTTGTTTCTGAAAATTATTCTTTCTCTTTTGAACCCTAAATTGTAATGTGCAGATGGTAAGGGAAATGGATGAAATTCTAAGGCAGCAGATTGCACAGCCAGCAAACAGTTGTACTTCTGACAAAGAAGTTTCTTTTCTTGACCAAGTTATCTATCCTCTCTATGAGGTTGTGGCTGCGGTACGTCTCTGGGAGGTCTTATTGGGATGTTCTTCTTTTTCATCCTTACTGTCTTCTCATTGATCTATCAGTTACTAACAAGATTATGGTGATTATTTCAAAATGGTCTCCTAATCTACAACTATGTGCAGGAAGCTGCAAACAATGATAATGGAAAAGCACCACATTCTGCCTGGCGCAATTATGATGATTTCAATGAGTACTTCTGGTAAGATATTTACATGATTGTGCCATGTAACATATGTTCACACCTTGAAGGCTAACCAACTTTTATATGCAGGTCACTTCATTGCTTTGAACTTAGTTGGCCGTGGCGCAGTGTGTCATCTTTTTTTCAAAAGCCAGTACGAAGGTCAAAGGTGGGTTTCTTGCCTGATAATATATAATTTTACTTGTTGGAACATGGTTGGTTATTTTCTCTCATTATATGTATGTACTTAATGCATGCTGAAACAAGTGCATCGATTTAATGAGTTAGTCAAGACCTTGGAATCATATTGTTTTCTTCAGTGGGCAGCATAAGAACTGAATTTTTAGAAAATACTCTGTTAGAAATTTTGACATAGAAAATAATTAAAAATTATTACCTATCTTGACATAAGAAAGTCTTAAGTGTTCTAAATTAAAAAAAAAAAAAAAAATTGAAAATTTAGAATCATAAGAATATGTGGTAATCTTACATTTAGTAATTGAAAGGCATTTGGAGTCCCTAAACCCTATCTTGACATAGAAAGTCTTAAATGTTCTAAATTTTCAAAAAAGAAAAAAAAAGGAAAAAAAAAAGAAAAAAAAGAAAATTTAGAATCATAAGAATTTATAGTAATCTTACATTTAGTAATTGAAAGGCATTTGGAGTCCCTAAAATTTTCAGCTATGCCTGAATATCCCTACCTCTGAATTGGCCAAAATGAAAGCCTCTTTTGTTGTTTTGTATATTACATATTGCTATACATGTGGTTAACATACACACCATATTTGTTACAGAATATACTTAAATCTGGCAGAAGTCAACATCGAGGAAAAACTTCATTTGTTGAGCACAGGACATTTCTCCATCTATACCATAGTTTCCACCGTCTTTGGATATTCCTTGTGATGATGTTTCAGGTTTGCATGCCTTACATGATTTCATTTCTCTTATAAATTATCTTTATGTGGCCTTGTTTTCCTTACCCCATTGGTTATACCCATGCCACTTGCTGGCTACCCAAAAGGAAAAAATGAAAGCAAAGAACAGTGAATAATCCTTCATAATTTCCTCTTGTTCAGAAATTATTTTTGTCTGTCTAGTAAATGTCGTTCTCCAGGGTCTCTGTGGTCTGGGTTTCCCTTCTTTTATAATTGTAACTTTTCTTTAATACCAGTTATGTTTTGTTTTGCAATGTATTTTGTCGCGATTTGTTAAAATTCCTTGTGCTTTATGATTGCTGTTGTAATAAATATGCTTTATCTGTGAACCTTCAGGGATTGACCATAATTGCATTCAATAATGGAAAGCTTGATTCGAAGTGTATTCGGGAAGTTCTCAGCCTTGGTCCAACATTTGTGGCAATGAAATTTCTTGAGAGTAGGGGTTTCTCTTCTTAATGGGCTGATGTTGCTTCTTTACTGTCTCAGTCTCGTAAAAATTTATAATATTGAAGTGTTGTAGCCAAAGATAGTCAGAAAAGGCATTTCATTTTGTTGCACAGTACTAGAGTTCCTTCAGTATCTGAGAAAATACTTCTTGTGTAGGTGTTCTTGACATACGCATGATGTATGGTGCATATTCTACAACAAGGCACCTAGCAGTTTCTCGAATTTTTCTCCGATTTGTTTGGTTTAGCACTGCATCAGTGGTCATAACTTTTCTTTATGTGTAATTTCCTAACGACATCTATTATTTAACATGTTTTACATGCTTTTATTTCTTATCTTTGAAGCTTTGTTTTAATGATTTTTAATCATTGGTAACATTCTATCTCTGTGCCTTTCAGGAAAGCTCTCCAGGAAGAGAGTAAACAAAATGGAAACTCAGTTATTTATAGACTGTATGTGATCGTTATAGGCACATATGCTGGTATCCAGTTCTTCATTAGCTTTTTTATGAGAATACCAGCCTGCCACAGTCTGACTAATCAATGTGATCGCTTTCCTCTGATTCGTTTTTTCAAGTGGATGCGCCAGGTTTTAATCTCACAACTTTCCCTTTTTGTTCTTTATGCCTTGATTTTTGTGTTCCCATCATATGATGATCTGCTTTACTGATCCATTTGTTTATTGTTTCCTATGTTGATTATCAAGGAACGGCATTATGTTGGACGTGGGATGTATGAGAGGACCACTGATTTTATCAAGTACTCCCAAAATCACTATTCTCTCTTAAGTTTAATTTTTTTTGGAAACTTTGTATGAACATTATAACAAGTGTTGTCTCTTATTGAATGCTGTATGCTCACTATGCTTACTTACCAAAAGTATAAAAAAAGAATTATATTAAGTATTTAAACATATAATGGTGTTGATTAAAAAGCTCAAGGGTTTTAAAGTCAGGATCCTTCTGGTGTTCTTTGTTCTCTTTTTACAGGTATTCGAATTCAAATAGCATTGGTAATTTGATGTTTAAACCCACTTGTGTGCTGCTAAGATTTTTTATTCTTGTTTTGTTGCAGGTATATGCTTTTCTGGCTTGTGATTTTGAGTGGAAAATTTTCATTTGCTTATTTTCTTCAGGTTTGTTATGTTGAACATTTTTCCGTGGCAGTGTTGTTCGTGAATCAGTTATTTAAATGATTGTGAATCAACTTCCTTTTCCCTTTTGTGCTAAATATTGCTTTCTAAAAGTTCTCTTTGGTTTACAGATCAAGCCATTAGTGAAACCAACTAAGACAATTGTGACAATGTCTCCTATACGCTATACTTGGCATGACTTAGTTTCTGAAAGTAAGCAACTGGTCTCTCATTCGATGGATATTTTATTTAAAGTTTGATATTTTGAAATATACTTTATTTCTAATTTGTTTTGTAACTGCACTGAATTAATACATTTAAAAACTTCAATAGTTAAGTTTAAAGCAAAATGGAGAATCTTATGGTTTTTTTATTTATATGTAAATGTGTCTTCTGTAAACAGATGCCTTTTAAAGCAGGATTCTGAATGCAAGTGAAATTTGGAACGATGTTATGATTCTTGTTTTCCATTAAGCTGTCTAATGTGTTATTAAAATCTTTAATTTTATAATAGCATATATGCGGAAGATGGATTGTAGTTAGAAAACATTTATTTTGGTAATATAGATCTCTTGGTTATAATCTTAATCTTAGTGAAAACACTAATTTTTCCTGATCATACTTCAAACTGATTAATTTTGTATGCTTGCAGACAATCATAATGCCTTGACAGTTGCTAGTTTATGGGCTCCTGTGATACTTGTAAGTTGGAATTCTATTATCAACATTATTATTTTGATTTTTTATTCACTCAAGTCTGCAGTCCTGCACTTTTGTGCTTACTAAACAATGTTTTAAAAGGCTCGCCTCAGGGTGCGCCTAGGCGTCCTCTGAGGCTGGGCGTGAGGGTTGCCGCCCCTGTTTTGAGGGAGTGGGCAGAAGGCGGCGGAAGGCGCTGCCGGAGCCGCCTAGGCATACCTTAGGGTTTTTTTTTTTGTTTTTTATATAATGGATGTGTGTGCTGTCTGCGTGCATTGTTATATGTGTGCTCATTGTGCTTTTCATCCTCTATTATATATATATATATAATATAATATAATATGTGTATATATATATATGTGTGTGTGCTCAGGGTGATTATTGATTAATAATCTTCCTTTTTTTAATATAATACATGTGTATGCTCAGTGTTTTTATTAAAAAATTTAGGTCCCGTGAGGCTTCACCCCACGCCTCATGCTTAGGCTGGGCTATCCCTCGGACGCCTTGCCCACGCCTCACGCTTTTAATAACTATGGAGTTTATGAGATCAGGGTTGAGTTAACGTGTGATTCATTCCAAATTAAAGCAGCTTTTGAAGTTTCTCAATAGGGGCTTAAAGTAGTTTTAATGGCAGCTACAAAGTTAAAAGTAAACTAGACTTCTGTTCTGAGGCCTTTATATATTCTTTAGATCAGAGGAATAACTCAATTCCGATTTACTAGTGCGTGTTAGTTTTCTTTTCTTTCACCTGACCATGATCCGGTCTATTCGTGCAGATTTATCTTTTAGATATCCATGTATTTTACACCATTATATCTGGTGTGTGGGGATTCTTGCTTGGAGCAAGAGATCGACTTGGAGAGGTCAGATGTTGTTATTTCAGCTGGCACTAGAGCAGTATCCTGGTGAGTTCTTATTAATTCTTGCTGAAATGTTTAATCTCTGTATTATAATCTCCAGATTAGATCACTGGAAGCACTTCATCAACTTTTTGAGCAATTTCCTGGAGCTTTTATGAACAATCTTCATGTGCCTCTTCCTGACAGGTTATATATATGTATTTCATTCAATTGATTGATTTTTTTCATATAATCAGCAATACCACAATTTTTTTATTATCTTATCTCAAGTCTTTAAAACTAAAAGATTTTTTTTTTCTTTTTTTTTCTGGCAGGACTTCGCAACAGTCTTCCAGTGAGGTGAGCCTGTAAAATTGGGGAAAAGAAGTCACCTATTACTAGTTGATAAATTTAACTAATCATTGTTGACTTTTACCTAGCTGAAATATGTTGAATCAATTATGACTTACTTTAATGGTTTATTTAAGTCCATTGCAAAATTTACCTATACGGTGTGTGTTTCAAGGACCTTGAGAAGAACAAGGTTGATGCTGGTAGATTCTCTCCGTTTTGGAATGAGATTATAAGAAATTTGAGGGAAGAAGATTATATCACCAACTTGTGAGTATTGAAATTATTCCTGTGATTTTACTGTACTTTTGCACATTCTTTCGATTACTCGTCAGTTATTTTACTTTCTTCCAGAGAAATGGAGTTGCTTGCCATGCCTAAAAACTCTGGAAATCTTCCCTTGGTTCAGTGGCCCCTTTTTCTTCTCTCTAGCAAGGTCATCAGTTCTTTAATTTTTAACGTGCACTCAGTTTCAAGACATTCTAATTGTACATTCAATTTTTTATTTTTTTTTGGGTAAAATACTACTTCAAAATTTTTATTGTATTTAATATTTGGTTATGTAGATATTTGTGGCCAAGGATATTGCTGTTGAGAGCAGAGATTCACAAGATGAACTTTGGGAGCGAATTTCAAGAGATGACTATATGAAGTATGCTGTCCAGGAGTGCTTCCACATCATTAAGCTAATCTTAGATGAAATATTGGAAGGCGAAGGAAGGATGTGGTAAGTTTATGTTTGAAGATAAGAATGCTTCTAATATGAGCTCCCATTTAATGAGCACATGTTTGAGTGTAGGAAAAAATTTATATAATTCTATCCCATCTTATCAGGGTTGAACAGGTGTACAAGGATATTCATGCAAGCATAGAGAAGAAGACTATTCATGTTGATTATCAACTGAATAAGCTGCCACTTGTGATATCAAGAGTTACTGCATTAATGGGAATTCTGGTTTGTATTTCTTTATTGGTTCCTTGATGTAATTCTGGTTTTTATAAATGGATATGTTGTTTCAATCTCATTACTAATATGGTGAATAGAGTCATGTTGCCTGTCCAAGGAACATCTAGGTTGCTGAGGCGGACTCTTTTTTTCCCATTTCTTTTGTACTGGCTGATGTCTTGGGTAGCTAGATAGGTTCTTTGCTACCTTGTCAGATGATGTCTCCTAATATCCGTAGCCTTATTCTATTGTTCTAGATGTGTTGTTTATAATTATATATGTTTTCAAGCTACATATATGTATCAGGGCACTTCTTTTCTATTTTTGTTAATGTTTCTTATGAGCAACCCCTTCTTGCTTGGATGTGGTATTTGTTTTTATAAAAGTATATATTTGATATTAAGTTTCCAGTTGTTAGGACAATGCTGCCAAGTGGTTTAAGTTATGTCTTTTCGTTGTATGTGTGTACATGTGTGCATATGACAATTCATTTAATTGTTATACCTAACCTTTGCATTTAGGAACATAAAAGGGAAATGGGGTGGACGGTTTTTTTCTTCAAATGGGTTGAGACTTTTGGTCTGAAAGTAAGAAATACCTTCGATGGGAATCTTGAACAGGGTTTTGTCCTCTTTGTTTGGGCGAGTGATAGTTGTGTAACGTTTGGGAAGGCAACTTTCTACAATTTAAATTATCTTTCTGAGTTTTCTTTTCTTCTAATTACATAAAAATTGATATCGTCGTAAAGTTATTTGTTTGTGCTTTATTCTGGTATATCGATTTCTTTTTAGTCAAATATACCACTTCGTTTATATAATGCACAGAAAGAAGGGGGAACACCTGAACTGGAGAAAGGTGCAGTTAAGGCTGTTCAAGATCTTTATGATGTTGTGCACCATGACATCCTTTCTATGGACCTGAGGTCAGTTAAACATGTATGTGTACGGATAGTGTTTCCATTGCTTGATTCTACTCTACTTATATCACTTTATTGGCTGCCAATTTTAGGGGAAACTATGAGACATGGAAATTGTTGTTAAATGCAAGGACAGAAGGTCGTCTGTTTGCAAAGTTGAAGTGGCCTAAGGACCCTGAGTTGGTATGTTTGAGTAGATTACCTGACCTCCTTAGTTGGGTTTACGTTTAATGTTCAGTAGTATGTTGTGCTTCTGCTTCTTTTTAATTATCGAGGATATGCAGAGATCGCAAGTCAAAAGATTGTATTCACTGTTAACCATTAAAGATTCGGCTGTCAATGTACCTAAAAATCTGGAGGCAAGACGCAGGCTCCAGTTCTTCACAAATTCCCTTTTTATGGAGATGCCTGCAGCAAAGCCAGTCCGTGAGATGTTATCGTTCAGGTAATACATTCTTCATCTCCTTTTCTGTAAGATTGGTGTGCTTCATATGCCTGCCTTTCTCATCTTTTTCTTCATGTGCATGCAGTGTGTTTACTCCATACTATGCTGAGATTGTGCTGTATAGTATGGCTGAGCTCCAGAAGAAAAATGAGGATGGAATATCAATATTATTTTACCTTCAAAAAATTTATCCAGGTAGTTTTTTGATTCCTTTAATTAGGATCTTATTCTTGTTTCTTTGTGCTTTATGATGTAGTTGGTGTGCTTATGTGCACAATTAAGTGTCCGAAGTTGGGGTTAATGGTTTCTTCTTCTCACAGTCTGCTCAGGTGATATTTTAGAGTTTATTTGTTAGATTTACAAGAGGTTGAATTACTGAAAGAGTCATCCTGGCCAGCTTTGTCTTAGACTCTTAGGTTATTGTGTTTCTTCCTTTCCCTGTTTCGAACCATATGTGTTTTATGCAGTATTTTATTTTCTAAATTTTTTCATCTACTGAGCCTAGTGCTCCATCTCGGGGGTTGACATCCGCCCCTCCTCACCCCTGTTCTTGTTCTTTTTCTGTTTCCATCTCTTTTATACATCCTTGTTTGTTTCATTTAGATGTGTATTTCATTTGCACAGTTGCACTATGGGTAAAGTTTATGGTTTTGATAGTAGATGTTGTCTTCCGGCCTTGCCTGATATTTTGACATCATTTTTCTTGGCAGATGAGTGGAAGAACTTTCTTGCCCGAATTGGCCGTGACGAAAATGCTCTTGACTCTGAACTCTTTGACAATTCCACTGATATCCTTGAGCTTCGTTTTTGGGCCTCTTACCGAGGTCAAACATTAGCCAGAACAGGTAAATATTTTTCATAATCAATGTCCATGGTTTCTTCTTTCTTTCTCTCTCTCTCTCTCTCTCCCCCCCCCCTTCTCTCTCCCTCCCTCCCTCCCTCCCTCTCGCTCTCCTTCTTTCCCTCCCTCCCACAGATACATTTTTATTTTGTGAGTTCCATTTAATTCATTTCTTTCTTTCATTGTTTATTTTATATATTTAATACCCCTGAACGCGTGTGTGCTTGTCTTAGTGAATTCATGGGTTTGCCGCTAAATATCTAAGTTCTGTGATCTGCAGTTCGTGGAATGATGTATTATAGGAAAGCTCTTATGCTTCAGACCTATTTGGAGAGAATAAATTCTGGAGGTTGGCAGCATATTTGTTATTATTATTTGTTCTCATTCAGTTATTATTACTAGTACTACTACTTAGCTGCTACTTATACTGTTTCATTTTATCGTATTTTGTATATTTGTTATTATTATTTGTTCTCATTCAGTTATTATTACTACTACTACTACTTAGCTGCTACTTCTACTGTTTCATTTTTCATATTTTGTCCTGCTGTTTGATCCATTTCTTTATCTGTTAGAAGGAGCAGATGTGGAGGGTGCAATTTCCAGTAATGACGCAACTGATACTCGAGCGTTTGAGTTATCTCCTGAAGCACGTGCTCATGCTGACTTAAAGTTTACATATGTTGTAACATGTCAAATATATGGAAAACAGAAAGAAGGCCAAAAACCTGAGGCTGCAGATATAGCAATGCTTATGCAAAGGTGAATTGTTATATGAACTAATTATCAATGGAACAGTCACCTTTCATTCTTTTTCACATTGCCCAATTCCATGTGTATGGCTTCTGCATTCCTATGGGGTGTATTTTGTGCGTTTTTTGTGGGATGGGGATGGTAATGGTATTATGGTTTGTTTATGCTAGTTTGCACAGTGCTCAATTAACTTGGGTCTAACATCAGGGGATAGGTTGGTCAGTGTTAGATTGGATTAGTTTGTTTTCTTCTCCTCTTCTTTGAAGAGTCTCTTATGGTTTGACAGGAGTGTTAGGATACAGTTAGCCCATCCTCCATTTCCTTCGCATAAGAAACCCATTTTATGATTAATAAACATTTGTTTTTGAACAATTTTTTTTTTGTCATTAATAATAAACATTAAACAGTAAGGATGGTTGAGAATTAGATTCCTTCATTCTCATTGGTCATTACTGTATAACCATTTTCGGGTATCCCTTTTTTGTTGATTGTTTTTGGAGTTTTGCATCTATTGTTCTTGTACATATTATGCATCTGTAATTTGCTTGTCCTTATCCTAACATTTTGGTTATTCTTTCCAATGAAGTTGTTTGTATTTTTGTTGGGTGTATGCTTAAAAAATTCTACCTGACATAATCTTCTTTACATAATTTTTCTATTTAATTTGTTGTTAGATATGAGGCTCTTCGGGTTGCTTTTATTGATGAAGTTGAGACTTCGAAGGATGGTAAAGTGCACAGAGAGTTCTATTCAAAACTCGTAAAGGCTGATATCAATGGGAAGGACAAGGTTCAATATTTTTTATTTTGCCTTATAATTTATGTAGCACAGACCCTCTTTTAGGATTTGAAGGGTTCAGTTATTTTTTGCCTCTCTTTCTTTGGTTTTATTATTATTATCATTTTTTTTTCTCTTTTGGATTTATTGACTAGTTTTACCGTATGCATACATAAAAGCTTAATCCCATATCTTCTAACTCTGGCACCTTGAAAGAAGAAATCTAGAATTAGAGATCGAAGTGTCATTGTCTTCCAAGATCTATCTGTTTAGTTTGACTTTTAATGGATAAACTACTAATACTACATAGTTTTATGTCTTACATGTATGGAGTAAAAGCTCGTTTAATTATCCCTACTAATTTTTCTATATTTAGTAGTTCTAGGTTCGAGGGATGCTAGAATAGATATGCTTTAGAAAACATGTTACCTTTTCACTCTTGTTGACATTATGTTTCTTTTATGTTAACAATTGCTTGGATTTCACAGGAAATCTACTCCATAAAACTGCCTGGAAATCCGAAACTTGGTGAAGGAAAACCGGAGAATCAAAACCATGCAATTGTATTTACTCGTGGAAATGCAATTCAGACAATCGACATGAATCAGGTAACCAATTGTTTTTTTTCTTTTCCCGCTATTTCATGTCTGATATTTTGTGTTGTGTTGCTCTGCTAGAGATTTTTGGGTTAATGCTAAGAAACTCATACCATGCTTGTGTTGACTACTGGTTTACGTGATATATTATGTGCCTTCCATCTTGGTTGGTAAAAGTTAGAATTCATAACAGAAGTGTCGTTAACTCTGATTGTGGAAATGTATTGTCGATTGTAATTGCTTATTTGGAAAACAGAAGTGTTTTGAACTCTGGTTGTGGATTAGTATTGTCAGGATCTTTAAGTAGTTTGTAGTCCAGGTTGTTCATTATGTTCTATTGTTTTTCTAATTAACTACAGTGTATAATCTTTGTCCTCTTGTAGGATAACTATTTTGAGGAAGCTTTGAAGATGAGAAACCTACTTGAAGAATTCCATACTGATCATGGTATCCGACGCCCTACAATTCTTGGCGTTAGAGAGCATGTCTTTACAGGAAGGTGAATTTAAATTGTATCCTCTGGGTTTTATCTTAATAGAGCAAAATTTGTTATTTGTTTTAAATAGTAGTGTATATTTTGTGCAGTGTTTCTTCTTTAGCATCATTCATGTCCAATCAGGAAGCAAGCTTTGTAACTCTAGCTCAGCGTGTTCTTGCAAATCCTCTGAAGTAAGTCCATTGTGTGATGCCAATGCATTTATCAGCGTCCCTGGGTCTATAAAATCTAGACTTGAAACTGACATAATAGGCCATGTACAGGGTCCGTATGCATTATGGTCACCCTGATGTGTTTGATAGAGTGTTCCACCTAACTCGAGGTGGTATTAGCAAGGCTTCTCGTGTAATTAACATTAGTGAAGATATCTTTGCAGGTATGACTCTTGGTTGATAAATTGCTGTTGTACTTTTTTCCCCCATGTACTGTCTTCCTGCACTCTGTATACCTTAGTGAAACACCCCCTGAAAACTTAATATTGTTTGTTAAAAAACCCAGAAAACTGAGTTTTTTTCTTAGGCCCTAAATGGGGATTATTGATAAAGTTTGGGGCTTGAATTAAGGATTAATAAACAATAAATTAAGGGCTTCAATAATTAGAACAAAATAGGCAATTTATTGCCGGCAAGTGTTTGATGTTATGCTTACTGCTAAATCCCCTAAATTTTTTAATTTGAATGACAAAAACCATCTTTTCATTTTCTCATTTTTGTTTCTAAAGTTTTAGACTAACCCCAGGGCATTGTTTGATCTCTTGGATTGCTTCTAGAGTGCTAATTGAGATGCTAGGTGGTTGACGGCGTATGTGTCAATATAGGCATTCAAATTGTTTTTAAAAAGGATTTAATTCAAACTTCATTTGGTTTTGTTGTGCAGGATTCAACTCAACTTTACGCCAAGGAAATGTGACTCACCACGAGTATATTCAGGTAGGTTTCTTTTGTTTTTCTTTTTCTCATTTGAGAGTTGAGACCAAGGATGTGAGATTCTAATAACAATTTTCAGGTTGGCAAGGGACGAGATGTTGGGCTCAATCAAATTGCTGTATTTGAGGGGAAGGTTTCTGGTGGTAACGGTGAACAAGTTCTAAGTCGAGACGTATACAGGCTTGGGCAGCAATTTGATTTTTTCCGGATGCTGTCATTTTATTATACCACCGTTGGCTACTATTTTTGTACAATGGTATGTACTTATATAATCTCATTATCAAACAAGTTCTTCCTAACAGTTATCTTAGTTATTCCAAATGGAGCTTTCTTTAAATATTGTTGTCTCTAGTTTGGCTTCAATAATCAATCATAATGCTTTTTCCATGTATTAAGATCCCAAGTTGTTTTTATTTTTACTGCTTCATACTCACATGTTTACTGCCTTTTAAGCAATAGAATTGTTTTCCATTGATATATATAAATTGGTCATTAAGCTACTTGATTTTATATCTAACTAGTCTTGTTTTCTTTGCTTGTGCAGTTAACAGTGCTGATGGTATATGTTTTTCTCTATGGAAAAATATATTTGGTAGGTTTTGTTTTTGCTGACCTCATGCTACATTTTCTATGCATATGTGGTTGATAGTAGTAATCATCAGTCTGTGCTGATATATGCATGCATGTTTACTTCTACCCATGCATGTCTGTTTAAGCAAATTTTTTAAGCTTATATGCCATTGATGGTGGAGATTTGGTACTGTAGGAATCATTTTTAGGTTTAAATCTGCTTAATCTTCAATTGTGATGTATTTGGTTTTGGTTATATTATATATGTAAAAGAATGACACAGGTTTCATGAAAAATAAAAAATAAAAAATAAAAGCATGGCATAGTTAAGTTTCCTTTTTCTTTTCTCCTCTTGTTTTATGCTTACCTTTGAGTGTGTGCGTGCTTGTGGGTCACGTGAACAATGTACATTCTAAATTATTCTCATGGCAACGTGTTCTTGTTTTAGGCATTATCTGGTGTTGAGTCAAGGTTGACGGACATAGCTTTGGTGACAAAGAATACAGCGCTGACTGCTGCTCTTAATACCCAATTTCTCATCCAAATTGGTATCTTCACTGCAGTCCCAATGATTCTAGGCTTCATCTTGGAACAAGGTTTCCTGAGGGTAATCACACTATTCTAATTGGTCTAAGTGATCTAGCTTGCTTATTCACATTAATCTGTTGACTTTAGGCATGCAGTTTAATCTGTTTTCTTAAAACCATAACTGTGATACTAATTTTAATGGTATGAGCAACGATGTTGTCACTACTGTTGTGATCCACTACTCTTAAATGAAAGTCATTATTAGCAGTACACATTTACTTAAAACCCATTACATTTGGGAACTTGGTGGAGGTCCTATCTTTCAAGAGGTGCTTGAAAGTAGTTCACCCTCTTGGTGGAGGTCCTATTTTTCTATTTTCAGTATATTCTGGTATGGTAATAATATGTTTCGAAGAAAGTTTAGTTTCCCCCTTCTTGACTATTTTCCAATTTTTCCATTGACTCCTGCTGCAGGCCATAGTCAGTTTTCTCACAATGCAGCTGCAGCTTTGTTCTGTCTACTTCACATTCTCTTTGGGTACAAAAACTCATTATTTTGGCCGGACTATTCTTCATGGTGGTGCAAAGGTTTGATTTCCTGCTTTCCTTTTCATGATTCATTAATTTCTTTGGTAGATGACATATCAATTTATGCTTATTTCTTTACAGTATCAAGCAACAGGCAGGGGATTTGTAGTTCGTCACATTAAATTTTCAGAGAACTACAGGCTCTACTCTCGCAGTCATTTTGTTAAAGGGTATGGTTCCTTGTCACTTTCTTTGTTTTATCTCTCCTCTGTTTTAATAATATTTTGATTCCATGTTTATAAGGCAAACGCTACCAATCTCAAAAATAACGCAGTTTTCAGATTTTTTGTGTTCTATTTAACTTGTTTACTTTGTTCTTCTCAGATTGGAAGTAGTGCTTTTGTTGGTCGTGTACCTTGCCTATGGCGATAATGATGGGAGTGCTCTAACATATATTCTTCTCACAGTGACCAGTTGGTTTATGGCACTTTCTTGGCTCTTTGCTCCATATTTGTTCAATCCGTCTGGTTTTGAGTGGCAGAAGTAAGTTCTGTTTCATTTACATTCTTTAAATTTGTTATTCTATTGTACTTCATTGGTTAACCCATTATATGTCCTTATAGGATTGTGGAGGATTTTCGAGATTGGACAAATTGGCTTCTTTACAGAGGTGGAATTGGAGTTAAGGGTGAAGAAAGCTGGGAAGCTTGGTGGGAGGAAGAACTGGTAATACCCATGATGCAAGATTCCTCCTAGTTATCTTCAGTCTTTTACCCCTTCAATTGCTTTACTTGTTAAAGTTAATTTCTAGTGACAACTTCTGTTTAAGCACTGTCTAGACAATAATTAATTTTTCAGTCTAATGGTGACCCTATAAAATAAGAATGCTTGTGATGGGGAGTTCTTGAAAGAATCTGGTGTATGCCTGCCCCACCCCAGGAGCATAAGCTTCAAAAAATTACCATAGGGTAGATTGATAACAATTGGTAACTCTGGAAAAATGCCCACTCGTATAACCCAGGAGATAAAATACATTACAAAAGAGGATTGGTAAGTTACCAGTTCAGTAAGTCTGGTACCAGATACTTTTGAAATAGGAACTGTACTAATGAAAGTACCAGGTTGTTAGGGGTTGGGGTTCCCCAAAACGCGCGAGTTGCGTAAGCAGCCCCTCTTAAACAAGGGTGTGATATGTCTTCCTTATCTAGACCCTTCTTATACTGGGTCATCATCTTGTGGAACCGTTATGTTACAATGTTGTAGCCTTTTGTCCTTGTTTAACTCCTCAATCACTGTCTCAGTGAAATTGTGTGCTTTCATTGTTTGTTTTTTGGTTGCTCTATTGTGTTGTTTTTTATATTCCCTTGTTTATGTTCCTGAGATTTCATCTGCAGGCACATATTCGGACTTTTGGTGGTAGGATTGCGGAGACAATTTTGAGTCTGAGATTCTTTATCTTTCAGTATGGCATTGTCTACAAGCTAAATGTGAAAGGAGACAGTACGTCATTGACGGTAATAGTTTATTTTATATTAATATGGGCTTTCCTTCCCATTCCTTCAAAATGCATCCTATTTTCCTATGCTTGTAACTGTTGCACTTTGTTGTCTATCCCGGGTTCAGCAATTTCTGGGTCTGTATATGAGCTGATGCGTTTAATATTTTCTGATCCTTCATGCATTTTCTTGCCCTAATATTTCATGTTTTACTGTAGGTGTATGCCATCTCATGGGTGGTTCTGGCAGTGCTTATACTCCTTTTCAAGGTGAAATTGAAACTACTGAGCGATAGCATCTATTTCGGCCTAAATTATGTGATGCAAGTCCTGTTTCTATGTGATTAATAATTTTTTTGCTTTGGTTTCACAGGTGTTTACCTTCAGCCAGAAGATATCTGTTAACTTCCAGCTTGTGCTGCGTTTCATTCAAGGTGTATCCTTCTTGTTGGCGCTTGCCGGTTTAGCAGTTGCAGTTAAATTTACAGATTTGACAATTGCAGACGTTTTTGCTTCGATTTTAGCCTTTATACCCACTGGGTGGGGAATCCTTTCTGTAAGTCTTTTCATTTCCTATTCTTTTATTTCTTTTCTTACTACTCCACACTCGTTTATGTTAAGTTGTAGGAAAATTAAATTGGAACAATTTGTGTTTTGTGTTACGCATATACAATTTCCGTTCGTTATATTTTAGCCTGACCAAATTACTTTGGGAACCGATTGTGTAATTGAAAATTAGTTGAGTATGTATCAGTAATGCCCTCTTCCTCCCGTTTATATTGACGTTAATCTGTGTGATGTTTTCCAGATTGCTATAGCTTGGAAACCGTTGATGAAAAAGCTTCGCCTGTGGAAGTCCATTCGTTCCATTGCCCTTCTATATGACGCCGGGATGGGGATGATCATATTCATACCCATTGCATTATTCTCATGGTTCCCATTTGTATCGACATTCCAAACGCGGCTCATGTTCAACCAGGCTTTCAGCCGAGGGTTGGAGATCTCTCTCGTCCTTGCCGGAAACAACCCCAACACTGGAATATAGTCACCGAGTTTTTGTTCCCTTTGTGTATCGTTTTAAGTAGCTTATGTTCCCCGGTAAACGTATGGGTAGCGTGTAATCTTTTTGGTTCTTTGATCTAGCTTGTCCACTAATCGTTGTAAATACTAGTGTATATCATTGATCGTGTCGCATTTCGCCATTCGGTTTAGTCGCTTGTGTGCCGCTTTGTGTACGAGGAATGTATACTGATAATATATAGAGTTTTTAGCGACCAAACTATCAATGATTTTCGAGATTTTGTGGCTTGAAGCACTTCGTGAACACTTTCTTTTCTGAATCTTTACTGGTTCGTTTCTTTTGATACTCGGGTATGCATGAATGAACTCGAAATTGCGTCTACGGAGCTAATAATTTAGACCAATTGTTCTTGCTATATTAAGTTCGAATCTCATAATTCTATCAATCAAAATTGAAGGCTAGAAAAGTCCCAATTGAAATTTCATCCTAATTGGACCCAAAGTTGCCCGTGTGGTTGCCAAACGCTCAAGGCAGTCAAATTTTAATGTCAAGTTAACCATGCATGTAAATGACATTTGCAAGACGCGTGATCGCGCAGAGATCAACAAGATTTAGATTGAAACTTTGATCTGGATTAAAATTGATAACGAGTTTAATTGCAAAGGTATTATTGAAAGTTTTTTTTTAATAACGGTATCAGAAAGTTAGGATTAAATAAGGTTGTGTGGAAAGCTAGAAAATGACGCAAAAGTTGAATTTCTTAACCGTTTTCCTTCCTTGACAAAGAAGTTGATGGTGTTTTCCTTCCTCGGGGGGCTTTTGTGAATTGTGACAGATGGAGAGAGATGAGTGCTTGCCAAAGCTTTTGTGATAAAAAGAAGGTAAACATCACGGAATTGGATCCCATCGGATCCACTTTGTGGGATCTCCACATTTTAACCATTCATTGTGTATCGTGCGGTTAGAAATTATTTGACTTTTTATTTAAAATTAAACACAAATAATATTTGACGAAAATTGATTACACGATATAAAATAAATGGTTAGAATGTAGAAATCTTGAGAATTCCTACAAAGTGAATCCGAAAGGAATCCTCTTCCAAACATCACAAGGACTTGGAGTAGGATTCTCTCCCCTATTTTTTTTTCCTCCTCTTCCATCCTCTCCTATTTGAACGGTCACAGTTAAGTCATGTCAACATCTTATATTAATTTTTTTATAACAAGAGAGAGATAAAATAAGAGAATATGAGAGTAATGAATGAAAGAGGAGGGGAGAGAACCCTACTCCAAGGACTCAACCGGAGCCACAAATGTAAAATAAATATTCGTCCCAAAAAAGATGCACTAAAAGTTGGGGCGTGATGTGATGCGAGCAAGCCCTTTGTAATTCCAAGTTTACACACGAGATTAGTTTAGAAGTTTTTATTTTATTTTATTATTATTATTATTTTAAATGACTGAAATCATTTTTAGAAAAAATGTTTTTATGTTTCGGAAAGTACTTAAAGTTATTCATGGTAGAAGTTACATAAATAGTGCTTCTTACATAAAGAATTTAAGTATTTTTTTTTTAGTATTTACTTACATTTTATTAAGAATTGATTTAAAAAATATTTTCACAAAAACCGTATCAATCGTTTTAAAATGACTTCTAAACAAGCTTACAATCTCATTATTCATCACCAAGAAAATGTTATATTGCACTTATTTCTTACGTAAAATCATTGAAAAAGACATGAGTACCGAATGAATATTTCCGAGTGACAACGTTCAATAATATTTTATATTTAGACAATTATACTATATAAAGAAGTCACAAGGTCGACAATCACGTCCCGGGATTTTCAAAATTAAAATATTTATACAACCTGTTTTTGAAAAATTGAATAAGCAAAACGCTAACGAAAATAAGTAAAAAAATATAAATATACAGAATGAGAATGCTTGAAATTAAAAGATTTTAGGACAATCTATCTAAATCAATCTTAGATAAGTAATAATAATTCATATGCAATTGTATATGGTCCAATATCGTAATGCATAAACTGTTGAGTTTATATTTATGCATCTAAAGTTCTAAATTCTTTTGAATTTCTACCTTACATTCTAGTTCGAAGCTCACCCCTCCGTTGTAGTAAATTTTATAAATAAAAAAAATCCTATATTTGGTCTTTCATTGTGTACCAAATTATACTATTTGTTGTAAAAGAAAAATGCCGCCCGCCAGATCTCAGAATAATGTCCAACTGACACGTACCAGTCCATCTGGGCCCTCCATATCTAAAATTCGGATCCAACGATCCACAGGCCGCAATCACCCCCTACATATACATCCCCACGGTCACAGTTCGGCCTCCTGACAACGGCTTCGATTCGATCGAGAGCTCTCGAAATTGCTAGAGAGAGAAACAGAAATCAAATCGTAATCAAGAAAAATTAGAAAATCAAATTCTTCGAATTTTCCTCCTGATTTTTTTTAATTTAATTTTTTTAAAAGGAAAAATTTCAATCATTTCTGTGTGGGAGGTTTAAGATCGAGACATTGGATTGGAATTAATCGGATTTTGAGGGTTTCGATCTTGAAATTTGGGGGTTTTTGTGCGATCTGATTGGCGGTTTTGATTGATCGGAATTGGATTGGAAACGGACGAGTTTGTTTGAATTTGTGAGATTTGGGAATTTAGGGTTTGTGGAGTTTCCTTCGAAATTGGGGGAAACGATGAACGATCAGTCACAGCTGATGAATCAAGCGCCACCGATGATGAGTTTGAGCCAAGCTCAAGTGATGAGCCAGCCGCCCCCGCAGATGATGAGTCAGACGCTGCAGCAGATGATGGCGCCGTCTTCTCAATCCCTGGCGGTTCAGCAGCAACAGCAGCAGCAGCAATCTCAGTTGATGATGATGAAGAGTCAGTCTCAGCCTATGATGATGAATCGGAACTACAAGGCTTGGCCTCAGCCGCAGCCTCAGTTCGCCGCCCAAAAGCCGCCGCCGTCGAATGTTGGACGCAACAATTGGAAGGGAAAGAAAGGCGGAGATAAGAGGAGAATGGACAAGAATGTCCCCAATTTGCCATTGAGTGGTCAGACAAGCGGAGGAGGAGGAGGAGGTGGAGGAGGAGGATACATACCCCCGACGCTTCATGAGTTACAGTCTCAGAATCGAATGAAAGCCCGGAAATTTTATCCGAAAAAGAAGTTTAACAATAGGTTTGCGCCTTACGCCCCAAGGAACACGACATCGTATATTATTCGTGCGAAGAAGGCCGGCGGTATAGCCTCACTAGTTTCGCCTTATCCGGTGACTCCGGCTGTTCTGCCCACACCCATGTTCTCGCCTTCACGGGAAGTCTTGGGGGATATGGCGAAAGAGGAGTGGGGTGTTGATGGGTATGGGTCGATGAAAGGGTTGATTCGGCTTCGGTCGCCTGGAAATGATGATGATGAGGGTGGTGGTGGATCGAGCGAGAGTGATGTGGAGGAGCATGTGGAGGTGGAGAGGAGGTTGGACCATGATTTGAGTAGGTTTGAGATGGTGTACCCGAATTACAGTGGGGTTGAGTATAACAATGCTTTGGAGAATAGAGTGGATGATCAGGATACGCATATAGCTCAATTGGAGGAGGAGAATCTGACATTGAAGGAGAGGCTTTTCTTGATGGAGAGGGAGTTGGCGGATTTGAGGAGGCGGATGCAGTTCATTGAGAGGAGGTGCCATGTGATGGGGGATGTCAATGAAGAGGTGGTGGAAAATGCATTTGAAAATGATAGTGATGGAGGGTCGGACGCGCCCCATATGGGTATGGAGGGTGAGAACAATCCTGAGATGGTAGATTATGTGTTGAGAGATGGAGGAAGTAGAAGTGTTGGCGCATTGGCCGAGAATGAAAGTGCTAGGGATGTAGATGTAGGTATGGAAGAATATGTACCCAATGAAATGATTCTAAAGGAAAATGAGGTGAAAGATGAAACAAGAAATGAGTTTGTAGGTAACGAAGAGATTGAGGAATTTAAGAGCGAGCTTACTCCAGAAAAAGTAATTGGAAATAAAAATGAGGTTGAAGATAAGATGGTGAAAGATGAAGTTGAGATCAAGAATGAGACTGAGATAATGCAGGGTGAGATGAATGCAAAGAAGGATGAGGAAATGGGAATTGCGTGCCTGGAGAAGAGCATTGGCGACGGTGACTGATCTGTCCCGCGTTAATGTAAGTTGTTACTGAACAGATAAACAGTACCCTTTCAGTCATCGGTTGTGAAACATCTGGATATATGCACTCTATGTAGATTCGCATTATATTTCATTTCTTTCTTTGTATTTTCATTTTCAGTGTGTTGGTGGGAAAGAGAGGATGAACTGTTGGTGTTCTCAATTTTCTGCCCCATTCCGACCTAATAATATCTGTAGGGATTAGGGTGTAGGTTTTATGTCTCCTTGGGTTGGGGTGTTAGAGTTAGTTGTAAGGTTCATTCTGTTAAAAGGATATGTCTCTGTATCGCTGCATGTACTCGCTATAAAGTTTGAAATGAACCTATGCATTTGTTAGGGTTGATCTAAATCCTATTATGTATCCAATGTTCAATTTCCTAATGTCTTGCAAACCTTTTTTTGTTAGATGATTTTGCTTATTGTTTCATAAAATATCTGTTATTTTAAGTGTTAATATGAGTACTTAAAGCTTACTGAAATATTTGCACTTCTGTTTAATCAGCTGCATTCTCGGTTATGTGATAAGTAGTCTTCTTCTACTAGATTACACTGACGTAGTCGAATGTGTCAACTGACGTGTAGCAACTATGACTTGGTAAATTTTAATTCTGTATTTGCAATTCTTGACAGTGATCCAAAGAGAATTTTTTTATATTCATCCTATACAGGCAAGACTGCTGATTATGTAATTGTAAATGTTCACCTACACTTGAAATTTTATGATTTAAGACAGGGTTGTCTCAAAATTGATTTTAGATTGTGTGCTTGCGCGCGTGCGAGTGTGTGTACATGGAACAATTTTTCGTTGTCAAAACTTAGCATCTGTGGGCTGCTGGTTAGAAGCTTTCCTTGTGGTTCACTATTATGTTCATTTGAAGTGACTTACACTCCTTGCTTCAATCTTCTGTATCGCCTGTGAGGGTGGTTCCAAATGCGCAGTTTGAAATCTCTAGCATCTTCGAAGAAGGCATATGTGCACTTTTGCCGATTTTGGGAAGCATTGATGCTGAAAACCAATACAAGTGGACGTCTGCTAGAGAAAAGGCTTGATTGTTAGTTTTGATAAAGCTGCTTCATTGCTGTTCTTTTCAGTGCATGCATTACTTTGAAATCAACAGTGCTGCTCATTCAGGTTTCTCTAATTCCCTCAATTTTTCTTCAACAGATTGCTCTGTTCTTTTTGCATCATGTTAGTAGTCATGCAACTTCTTTTGTTAGGCAATGTTCTGCAAATGGTTCTAATGTACGAGAGGATGGCTTCTCTGAGCAAAGCTCTTCGTTACTCGAAACATCTTTGAGGGTACAGGTACAGATGTAATGTATTTATGAAAAGTTTTCACTAATCTGACGTGAGGGTCAAACTTAGGGTTGCATCTAGCTTATTGATGGTAAGCCCATTTGCTAGTATTTTTTGGCACCTCATCAGTCATATGGACGGAAAATGCTCAATTCCTTTTACTATTCTTTGTATTTGAGGAACTCTTTTTTCTTCAGTAAACTTTTAATCTGACATTATAAATGGTCCTCTGTCGTTACTGTTTGGATGTTGAATATTTCATCATCTCCATTAAATGAGTTCCATGAAAGCTTAGAATCTGCAGGCATTACTCATTTAGTCGTGTTTTGGTTGGTCATATTGGTCCTATGTAGGAACAATAGCTTCAGGAAGCTGATGGAATTGCTTACGGTGAAATAATGGTCTGGTGAAAGCTCGTGGAATTGCTTACGGTGAAATAACGGTCTGTTGTGAAAGATGTTCTGCTCCTTGTGTCACCGGCAACATTGTTTTCTTGATGCACGCTATGTTTGGTGGGAGTGCAAATGTGAAGCTCAAATGGACTGACTGCCTTGCATCCACACATCAAAGCTGTCTTTGGTTCGGTCGAAAACTCCTTGGAGCGGCTCTTCTCAGCCTCAGTAGATTTCCCGGTGGTTCATTTTCTTAGTTTTTACTTCCCATGCCTCCACGTCAATAACGTTTATTAGGACTAAACCCGAAAATGTAATGTAGTTGTACTGTTTGCCAGAAAATTACAGTTATAATGTCAAGAATTCGTCTTTTGTTCTTCGTAGTTTCACGAGTTTATTCGAATAAGCGATTGACATATTTTCTTTCTCATTCGGGCAACAAAAATATAAAGCTAAATCTGTTCAAACTTGTTTAGAAATGATCGACGCGAGGCCGAGCCGAGGCCTCTCGGACGATTAGATTCTAACACAGGAACATTAGCACATGAAAGAAGTACAGATATGAAACAAAAACCAAGCAAGAAATTGGAACAATTGTTTGCAAAGTAGGTTCGGAAGTTTTCCGTCTCAAGCTCCTCAGACAAAGATATCCGTCTTCGCTGGCATCCTTCTGAGCAAGTTCTGGGGGTACACCGGGAATCTGGTGCGGAAAATTGGCGGCAATAACACGTACCCTCCGGCGAGAAAAACAATAGCATCAAAACGAACAACTGAAAGTATGAAGACAGCAATAACACAGGAGATAACAAACATAGATGTGGCTCTTGGATCCCTCCAACTAAGCAAAGATTGCACCCTTTCCCCTTGAGTTGCTATGTCACCGAGCAGTGTCTGGATATTCAATCCAATACTTCGAAGCCGATCATATCTTCTTCTCAGAGTCTCGACGTCGGTCCTTCTTGTTGGAAACGGATCCAACTCTTCATCCAGAACATCTGGAAGAGCTGTATGGAGATGAGACAATTCGATGTTTATGTGAGGAATTTGTTTAGGCCTATTCGGGTAACTTCGAATCCCTGCGAAAACGCAGTAGACCAATGCTACGATTAGAGTATAGATAAGCGTCCGAGGCCAAACAACCAAGATAGTGAACGCAACGAGAACCGGTATAGATATCCACAGGTTAGTCCAACTGCGTGCTTGATCAAACTTTTTGATTAGCCAAAAGAAAACATCCAAAACTTTGACGATCCTCTCGAAATTGACTCTGGCTCTTCGAAGGCTCCACGAACGGGCCTTCACATCCAACACATAATCCACAACCTCTCTCCTTATGGGTGGCTCAGACTTGCTCAACTTCAACGCAATAGCATCGGCCGCCTGTTGCAATAATATAGACATCTGATCCACAGAGAGTGGCTGAAGGTAATGCATTTTCGGCATCAGAGGCTGCGTATAGGTCCACAGCGTGTTAAGCATACTGTCAACCGAAAATCTCACCACCAATTGGATTTCACCCTTCTTGTCCAATCCAGAAGGCTGCAGAACCATTAGTGGAAAAGAGTTTTTGTATATCTTACCAGCTTCGAGAGTTGATAGCCGAATCTTTACCTTCCCAATGGGTAAATCCATAGCCCTGCCGGCTTTATCCCAGCTTTCCAAATGATTGTTGTCAAAAACTGCAACAGTAATGACAGTACATGCATCATAGACATCCCAATTGTATTGTTCATTCCACTTTGGATCACGGCTATCAACAACCGTCCTTGTTTTCACCCACTTCGGCCCATATTTTGCCACGCAGTACGCATCAACGCGATTCTTAGGCTGCACTGGTTTCAGTGTAGAAGCGCTTATGATTCCCAGTTCTAGAACCCCAATTTTCGGCTTCCACAATGCCTTTGCTGATGGCCTATAATCACTAATAGAGTGAGCAGGCTCATCAAGAACATGGTATCCGCCGTCCAAAGAGACCCTCATCTGAATCTTACTAGCAAACTTCACCTTCCCCTCCAGTTTTTCCATCATCTCAAGGTTATATTTCACAGCAGTAGCCGCTGCAGCATTATTCCTCTTCGCGATATTCCCCAAAGGAATCTTGCAACTACCTAACGTAAAACTTCCTCCCATACTATCCGCCTTCTCCTCCACGCTCACAATCAAATCGTCCTCAAACTTTTCTGCCACAACAAACATTAAATCTTCATTCCACATAGGATTATCGGTCTTAGTTTGCGAAGCCTTAGTTCTCAAAACCCAACTCCCAACACCAGCTTTGACAAAGATCTCCCGTGGCCTTCCGTTATTCATGCCTCTGAACACCAGATCTTCAGCTTGAATCACATTAACTCTAAGGTACCAAAGCTTATAATAAAAGTCATACATTTTGGGATGCGTTTCCGAAACACCATAACCGCTTACTACTGAGGCCGTGTCAGCATAATACGGTTCGTTAAATGCACCATCAGCCTGTGCCCCCATCCAGTAGGCAAGCAACAATTCTGCTCCCCTTAACTCCTTTTCGTCCTTCAGCCTAACCCACTGTGACGCGAATGGACTATTAGGAAGAATTCTCATTTGAGCTTCATTAACAGCGAAATCAAACTTGCCAATGGTTCCATCTCCAACCACAGCAGCCTTGTCCTTCACCAAAATATCCACTTTATTGCTCTGAAGTTTGTCTCTTTTGAAAGCAAACACTTGGTTATTGTTCTCCAAGTGCTGTGTGGTTGCCTTGTAGTTCCCAATGTTCACTTCAATGTACGGGTGACATGCTGGCGGCAAACCTCTGACTTTCTCAATCTTCACATACAGATACTGCATTTGCTCCACCAAGTCGAAGGTGGTCGACGGGCCTGACGTATTGGCTGCCTTGCCAGTGATTTTTGGCTTAATCTCCTTGAGGGAAAAATCTTCCTTCTTTGGCGCATTTTGCGGAGCCAACATTGTTCACACTTCACACTGCAAAAACCGTAAACTGGTTTAATCAATTAAAGGAAGTTGTTATTGACATTCCAAAAACATCACCTACATTCCTTCTTAGTAAACTAAACGACGGAAAAGCGCATGATGATTTTTAGTGCTAATAAAAATTCCCCATATCAACCATTAGGTGTCATATGAGTTGGACAAGCTACATCATTTAATTTCAATTTTTTTATTAATTAAAACACTTAAATAATCTTAGGTGGAAGAAGGAGATTCCTCATCATCATTTAATTAATAATATTTTTAGGGAAGTGTAATTGGCACTCCAAAAATCTCATTCTACACTCCTTACATGTGTATTTTTCTTTCCAAATATAGAAAGTTTCGAGTGTAGAATGAGATTTTTGGAGTGCCAATAACAATTCCCTATTTTTATTAATTATTGATTAACATTTTGAAATTAAATGCTAATTAATTTAGATGATGTGACTGTTTACATCAGATGCCAGCTAAGGTGATATACAATTGTGGTACAAAAATATGGTAAGAATAACATTATTGGTATTCAAATGTTTGGAATATAACCACATATCGATTTCATATCAGATAAATATATTGCAAGTGACCCTTTACCACAGTGGTGGAAATGTGTTGTGCTCTTGCATGACGGCGTGGGTTTGAACCCTGTCAATAACTAATCTAACATTTAACTTACTAAAGCTATCGTTTCACTAAAAAAAAATAACAGATAAATATCAATTCTCGATACAGTCGAAGACAATAAGAAGGAAAAAAAATCAACCTTTAGTGACAAATATATTTTCCAAATTTATCAGAAATATGAGCAGAACGTTATTACTTTCTCCAGTGTAATCAAACCCTTCAAGCAGTGTTAGAAATCAAAACTAAACAAATGCAAAACAAACGCGTACCGATTTGTGGATGAAAACAATTGTGAAAAAGGTTTGTTTAAGCAAATAGGACACTTACCAGGTGCTCGAAGAACCCTCCGAATTGTGGTTTTAAGAAAAAAGTGAGCAAAAGAAGTACAGCCTTTGAATTTAAAGAGAACCAAAACAATCTAGGGTTTCAGAAGACATTAAAGTCCAAATCTAGGTTGATTAACAACCAAAACAATCTAGGGTTTCAGAAGATATTGAAGTCCAAATCTAGGTTGATTGAATGTGGAAGGTTTTGCAACGAGAATGAATGAATTCAGGCAAGTTTTTTTTTTCTTGATTACCTGGGATCCAAGTAATCAAATAATTAATTGCTTCTAAGACACTTTCATGAGGGGTGGGGGTGGAAGGGTATATGATGACCGTTTTTCTATAAAGTTGGGTTTTTATTGTGCCATGATATTTGGTGGGGGATTCTATTGACGAGATATATTTCTTTTTTAGTACCCTTTTTTGTGAGAGAATTTTGCTGATTTGTTTAGAACATAGAAGTACTGAATAAGTAATCCGAGCCCTAGCATATAAATACCAAAATACCAAGCTCGAATAGTAAAGAACGATGGAAGTGATTTATGCACAACTATTTTCTCCTCATGCACACTTCTATTTATTTTTTGCTTTTAAATTGAATAAATCAAAACAGACAAAAATAAAGTTTAAAAGGAGAAAATCAGACGTGCTCAAAATCATTCCTCATAAAACTTTTTCACTGTAACATAAATGAATTCTTACCAGAGAGTAGAACATATTTGGGATACAATTAATTTCGAATTCTTACCAGAGTAAAACATATCTGGGATACGATTAATTTCATAATTACATTTGATGTTACGATAAGGCAAAAAATAGCCAAGAATACATGTCAAGACATTAATGCTAATATATATGTATGTATTTTTTCTCAGAGTTACAATCAAACATTCAAAATAATCTGGGTGTGCTTATATATTTACCAACACAAGGAACTACAAGAAGCAAATTTGCGTCGCTTGAAACTTAGATCTTATATCTGTTCGGTTAGACCAGCTTAGTTCTGTTCAACACCATCTGTTCGTAAATACACGAAAACGATTTTTCTATACCCCCGTGTAATTCTGATCTTGTCATCGCTATACCTGCAGCATACAGTGTGAGTAGATATATGCATAGAAAAGGGATTCCAGATAATCAAAATCTTGAGGAAATAAGTACATGAATTATGAATAACAAAATGAGATATCTTACAGTATCTCAAGTTCGAACTTGCTCTCTAGCTCTACAGGATACCCAAACTGACCACCGATGATGGCCGCGTCATCCATTGTAAGATCATATGTTCTGCTGCCAGTTTTCCTGTCAACGTGATGGAGAATGTAAAAATCAGGCTTTCACAATACAGCAGTACTACCATAAATTCCAAGTAATGAGAAACTTACACGAATGTGCCAGTTATGGAGAATTTGAGTCCAAGTAAGGTATCAACCACAAACTTTATTTGTCCATCTTTCTTGACAATCTATAATCACAGCATTACATTTTTTTTAGAAGAAGAAAATAGTAAAGAGAATGAAAGAAATCTGTCGAAAATAGAAGCTATAAAGTTTCGCTTACTTGCTTTCCCATTAGACCATTGGCTGCATTCTCTAACCAACTATCTGTCTCTTCCTGCCACATATGAGAGGCGAGTGAAAATTGTATGCAAAAAAAATTCTAAGTGGTTTAGTCACACCAAATTTAAGTCTCTCAGTGTCTTTTCCACTTCCCACGCCGCTAGGATATCTGTAAAAGGCAACATAAAAACACTCTATGGCCAATTTATAAGCATGAGATTACCTGTGAACTCCATATCATTTCCCACTCCCCGTCTTGGAGCTCTAGATCACCCATGTTCTGATTTAACGAGATGAACTCATCGATTGCCTGTGATAGAAGAAATGGGGTTGCAGGAGACCATATCAACAAGGCAAAATCTTCTTAGGCATGCAACTTGAGAAAATTGAATTGGAAACATCACCTCTTTAACTCCTGTACCCGTGGAGATTGTTGACAGCAATCTTTGCCTAGGTTCAGTTTTCTTTTGCAGCACAAATGTAGTTCCCTGCACTACAAAGATACTTATGGATATCCTTAGCTATAAGCAACTCATTTTTAAGATTTAAGCAATTAATTGAAAGTCTCTGACTATGTGTTAATATTACTGATGTGAAATACAGTACAGAATGTATTAAAATCTTTATACTACTAAGCAACAAAGTGCCGATTACCTTATTTCCTCTTGAGATACGAAGGTTTCCAGATTCAGACAAGTATGTGGTATCCAACCAGCCCTTTGCCTCATCTCCGAGAAGTCTGAATGGAACTGGATATGGAACCTTAAACGGTAAAAATTTAAGAGAAAATGCTGCTTTGTCAAACTGAAAGAGGATTCGTTTCCCATCTTTTATTGATGCTGCTGCCTGCGTGAAAAGAAAATAGAGAATGCATAAGTGAAAAGAAAATACTATGACAACATTTTTTACTAGAATCAAAGGTGGCTAAAGATAACAACCGAATGGTACTATGGTAGTAACTCTTTTGTGCTTTTGAGAAGATATATGTGATGATATTTAGGAGTTAGGGAGATAGCAGGTCGTACCTCTACTTTTAGTTCACCTGCTGCATCAGAGAATTTGACGATATTCGATACGCGTGGATCACTTGTCCTAAGATATACCTCTTGAAATACGCTAAAGAAGTCAACCCCCACAAACGTCCTCTGCAAAATTTTAGAAGCATGATTCAAACTTAATGCCACTTTCAAATTGTTTAGAGTATCAGCCAGACCAATTGTCTTAAGCAAAATTGGTTTCAATAAAGGATCCATACCTTTACATATACAATGGATTACCTGTGTTCATCTGTCACATAGCTAGGGTGGATGATTTCAAGTTTGTAAGGAAATCCAAAACATAGTGCAAAAGAAACCAAGTTTTTTGCAATTTTCAAATTTGCGATAGCAGTTTACAGGAATGCACAACAAATAACAATTTGATTCTTCGGATGAATGATTTGAAAGAAATTAAACAGACCATATTCCCTTATAATTTCTTAATTTTATAAGAAAGAAAAATTATAATCATTTACAAGGGGGGAAAAAGCTTTAGTTGATAAGGTCATACTTGGATTGGAGAGGCAGTTCCAGGTCTTGTAGTAAACATCAATTGCCAGCGTCCTTCAATTAAACTAGAACTTGTCTGCATACATAACAAAACATACAAATTCAATATTCCTATAAATATATTTAACGAGACCCTTTATAAATTAAGCATACACGGAAATATGCACAAATATAACCGATTATAAACTTTACATAAAAAATAAAACCCAAGAGAAACGAAAAAGAAACTATATGACTTATTATCAGTGTAGCGTCTCTTAGTTCTACTTTTGATTAAAACTTTGTGGCCGGTATTTTATTGCGCGTATTTCTCAAAAGCACATATATGCATCTGTTTGGAATTTTAATATAACAACGATGACGAACCGGGTCAGGAACGCCTTGTAAACCTTCAAGAACATTCACAGCATTTTGAACATCCTACAAAAGCATTAGCAATTCTCGTTCAATCAATTTTCTTCAAAAAAATCTCAAAAACATTACAGGATATTTTAAAAGGTGAAGCAGAGAGAAGTGCTACGGTGAGTTGCTGAGGAGAAGCAGAGCGGCCTCGGCCTTGGATTCCGATGAGGGCTTCGACGAGAGAGTTCTCTTGCTCCGTAAACGAAACTTCTTCTTGAGTCAACACTTTCGTCAACGTCTTTGTACGGCCTGCACTTGAAGCTGAAGAGTTTCTGTAGAAGGGAAGAGTTGGTGGCGATGGTGAGAATGTGGGTTTTTGGCGCCAATAATGGAAGCTTCTCAGGTTTGTTAGATTTGCTGCTGCTGCCGCCATTGGTGACCAAAGATTGAAGAAGCAGAGGCTGAGAGGCTCATGAGTGTAACCAGACTAATATCTTCGGTCTTAGCCACGTGGCAAGTTATCCATCAGACACGTCCAAACTGATATACTGTGGATATATCTACATGTGTCTGCTGTTACTTTTGTTTGATGAATTGGCGCCATATATTACATTTTCTTTTTATTTTTTTAAGATCTTTTTCTACTTTTCCTTTCTAATTCTTAAATGTTTTGGTTGAAAATCTGGCTTTAACCTAGAAATTATGTTTAATTGGATTGGTGTTGGATGCTTTAACAGTATAAAACGTACAATTGATCACAATTTGATTGCAAAATATTTTGGATGTAACAACCACTGTCATGGAAGATTATTACTTCTAGTTCAAGTATAATAATATGGGTAGATATTAATGTTGATATTTTGTGTACATTATTATATGTTATAATAAGCTGGATTAGTAATATAATGTGACATGTGACGATAGTAATACAGTGTGACATGCGACAATTAATCACACCAAAAAAATTATCTGCATTTGATTGTTTGCATAATCTTATCCTGTGAATAGTTGAGTACTCTATAATGTCAATACTAACTTGTTCCTGACTATGTCTTTAGTCCTTTATGGTGTGTTTGGACAAGAGAATTCAAAATTTAAAGTACGATAGAACTTGTGCTAAAATATGTTTGGAATATATGTAGTGTTCTAATAGCAGCTTTATAGTTTTAGTTTATTGCTAATGTTTTTGTTGTACAATTTTAACAATCGAATCTAAAATCCTTCTGTACTTTAAAGCCACTCCTCCAAACACAATATTAGAAAATTCTAACTATTCAACATTCTTGGTGCATCGGCAACTTAATGATTGTATCACGGAATTCTAGCAAAGTTCCTTGAATTATTGAACCCTTATTGCTTTCCAAATGTTTTACTTTGATTCATTGTCTCACATTTTCCATGGTACAAGTTTATATGATTGCAATCCAATAATCAGAAATCTTACAGCTTTGTCACTTTTTGATTGGCCAAACATTTAGTGCACTAATTCATCTATGGATTGGGGTTTATGCAATTTCAATTTAGCTGCTTGAACTTTGGCTACTAATAGAACTTCAAATTTATCTCTTCATCCTTGGCCTTCACTAAACAACCATGAAAAATTGATCTATGGACTATAATAGCTTATTTTTGCTCATAAATGTTTCATGTTATGTTTAGCTGTGAAGTCTGATCTTTCTGCAGATTTCTATAAGCAGACATGTCCAGATCGTTGTAAAATAGTCAGGAAGGAGGTTATAGATGCTGTAAAGAACGAAATGCGAATGGCAGCTTCGTTGCTTCAGCTTCACTTTCTCGATTGCTTTGTGAATGTGAGTTCAGAAATTTCTGACAATTTTTTTTTTTTTTTACAGGCCTTTATGATTTCATCCGAATCATATTTTCACGTAATTTGACCTTAATTAGGGCTGTGATGCATCCATTCTATTGGATGGACGTAACAGTGAGAAATTTGCCACTTCAAATTTGAACTCAACAAGAGGATTTGAAGTGGCAGACAAAGTCAAAAATGCTGTGGAGTGCATGTAGTGGAGTTGTATCTTGTGCTGATATATTAGCTCTGATCGCCCGAGATTCTGTACTCTTGGTAAGTTTTCATCTTTAGTTTCTCAAATTAATAAGGTAGTGGGTTAGATTCTGACCCAACATGCCAAAGAGAAGGTATGAAACCCATTATTTTGCAGGAATCTATTAGAGAAATGAGGAAACCTCAAACATACCCCTAGCACCCTAAAGATGTTTATATTATGCCTCTTGGTACTAGAAGGTCTAGGAGTTCAAATAGAAAACGAATTAGAGAAACAAAATATAAAAAATATCTTAATATCTTAAAGGGAATTGTTATTGGTATTAAAAAAATTTAACTGTGCACTCTAAACTTTATAGTTTTAGAAAGAAAAATACTCTTATGAGGAGGGTGCATAATTAGATTTTTGAAGTGTCAATAGTTTGTTATCTTAAATTGCCGATGCAACGTAGTAAATGACAAAATTAGGTGAGTCATGAGCCCAAATCGAATAGGAAGTCAAATCTGAACAAGGGATGATTTTTTATTCCCTCCAACATCTGACCAACCCATAATAGATGTTGTGAAGAATGAATCCAACATTGATGGGAGGAGGAACCTTGTCATATTGACTTATAAGTAAATTGGGCTACTACCCATATAACCAATTGGTTTTATAGTGGATCCCCAACTTTTTTCATGGTATCAGAGCAGGTTGTCCCGCATGTGAAGCCAATGGCCACACTTGCTCTACATCACCCGCTTTTTGTTGTCTATGTGCTAAACTTATAAGTAAGTTGGGCTACTCTCTCTATAGCCAATTAGTTTTGTAGTGGAACCCTAACTTTCTTCAAATGCAACTAGCTCAACTAAAAAACAACTAGTTAGCTGTTGTTTTGTCAGAAAAGAGCTCAAGTAAGTAATTACAATATATTACATCACATTTAATTTAACGTGACAAATACGAATTTAAACTACATTATTGTTAGCCCATTGTGAGGCTTTGCTCACTCCCCCACCCTCTTAGTTTAGATAAATCATTAAACGTGGCAAAGGTCATTAGGCAGCATGTAGCGAAAACGGCCTCTAAATGTAGAGGTTCGAGATTCATATAATTAGTATATGGAAGAACGGACGTGATGGATGAATCTAAGGGCATGACAATGTGCAGAGTGGAGGCCCGTCGTGGAAAGTTTAACTGGGAAGAAGGGATGGACTGGTGCCAAATCAAAGAGGAGCTAATCTTGCCATTCCTTCTCAATATGACACATTGGAGACAATAATTTCAAACTTTGGCAATGTTGGACTCAATGTCACAGACGTGGTCTCCTTGTCAGGTACATAACAAAAAAGCCTATATAATTATAGGAATGGTTGCAATTTCTATCTTTGCTAATATATTAGAAACGACTGAGATTCTTGTTTCGTTTTGTGTTGGCGTGCTTGTATGCATTTTGCATTTGAGAGTCAAACTTGATTGGTATTGGGGTTTCACAAAGGAATTGGGGAGTCCTAAAAATGAAATTATATTGGGTCAAACTCTCTAGTAGTGTATATATATAGATGTATATATAATATAATATGTGTGTGTGTGTGTGTGTGTGTAAACTTATCCCTATATCTAAAATGTAGTGCCCTATCCTCCTTTGTGTACTCATTCCCTTTGCTCATCATGCGTGTACATAGGTGCCCATACAATTGGAAGAGCAAGGTGTGCCACTTTCAGCAAAAGACTCTGGAACTTCTCGAACACTGGAGGTCCAGATAGTACAAAGGAAAAAACCATGCTATCTGATTTGAAACATGTATGTCTTGTGAATGGCGATGGCAACGAAGTAACGGTGCTTGATCAAAATTCGAATGATCTATTTGACAACCACTACTTCCAGAGCTTACTCGATGGAAGGGGTCTTCTTCGTTCTGACCAAATTCTATTTAGTAGTGATGAATCCGTTTCAATGATGACCAGAACTCTTGTTGACAGCTACAGAAGAAACCCTAAGCTTTTCTTTGATGACTTTGTTAAGTCCATGATCAAGATGGGAAATATTAGGCCACTTACTGGTCTGAGTGGACAAATTCGGAAGAATTGTAGAGCGGTTAATTCATAGATGCGGTAGGCTCCATTTAGTATCAATATAGAGTACTCTTCGTCCATAAATTAGTATCTCAAACATCATAAATATACTATGTGACCTCTGCTTGTTGATAAATAAGAGAAGTGGATCAGCATGAATGAACATGCATTTGGTACTCTTGCTTTTTGAAATAATTAACTTAATATAAATGACAAGAAAGGATACCCAGCTCTCACTCAAGATATCTGAGTTCCAAGTCCAGGCAAGAGGCTACGTAACCAAATTGTTGTGCAACGGCATGAGCCCACTACTTAGTACTGATATTGTGCTCAATCACCCAAGTCCAAATATTGGGTTCATTAGCGCTAATATTATAATTCTATGTCGGTGTTGAGTTTTATCTTAAAAGGTATCGGTACTATTAGTAGCTAGTGAACCAATTCTTCTATATTGTAGATTGTTGTAATGCATCCACGACTTGTAAATAGGTTTCATATCAAGCTACATGCAACCCAAATAATTATTAGCGCATATCACGGTTTCTAGGTGATTTTACAAATTTATACAAAAAAAATATCGTGAAATCTATTTGTTTTCACCTTCACCGCATCGTGACGTTTTGAATATTCATATAAGACTTTTTGTTAATATTCTTGTAGATGCAATTTCGTTTCGCCAATGTTTTAGGCCTTACTACAATTTTTGTCCATTTATTTTTAAGTTTTGGGCTTGAATATTCTCCAAAAAATACATTTGTGGCTCAATAAATGGTAAAACCATTTCCAATTGCCTTATAAAGTTACTCTTAATCATGACGGAATATATTTCACAAAATAAAAAATTTGCATTTTTCTCAAAAAAAAAGGTGGGCTAACCATCACGATTTCTTGGCGATTTTGCAAATTTTTATAAAAATTGTCGTCAAATCTATTTACTTTCATCTTCACCACACCTTGAGGATTAGAATATTCGTGCAAGATTTTTTGTTAATATTCTTGTAGATGGAATCCCGTTTCGCCAATGTTTTGAGCATCACTGCATTTTTTTGTCCATTAGTTTTAAGTTTTCGACTTAAATATTCTAATAAAAATTCATTTGTGGCTCAAGAAATAGTAAAACCAATTTCAATTGCCATATTCGACAAACAAAAAAATTCAATTGCTTTATAAAGTTACTCTTAATCATGACGGAAAATATTTGCAAAAACAAAAAATTTACATTTTCCCCAAAATAACGTGGGCTAACTATCACAGTTTGTAGGCAATTTTGCAAATTTGTACAAAAATCATCATAGAATCTATTTTCTATCACTGCTCCATGAGTTTTTGAAAATTTTTGTAAGACTTTTATTAATATTCTTGTGGATAAGTCCTGTTTCGGTAATGTTTTGGGCCCCACTACAATTTTGTCAATCTATTTTTAGTTTTCAGCTTAAATATTCTATCAAAAATACATTTTTGGCTCACAAAAATATAAGAATGACATTTTCTAAAAAAAAATAAAAAAATAAAAAAATGTGGGCTAACTATCACGGTTTCTAGGTGAATTTGCAAATTTGTACAAAACTTGTTGTAACGTCTACTTGCTTTCATATTCACTGCTCCGTGATGTTTTGAAAATTTATGTAAGATTTTTTTATTGATATTCTTGTGCATGGAGTCCAACTTTGGCACTGTTTGGGCCTTATTACTAGTTTTGTCAATTTATTTTTCAATTTTCGTTTGAAATATTCAATTAAAAATATATTTGTAGCTTAGTAAATAGTGAAACTACTTTCAATTGCACTATAAAGTTACTCTTAATCATGACGAAAATATATTTTGCAAAAATAAAAATTTTCTTGTTTCGAAAAAAACATGGGCTAACCATCACAGTTTCTAGGCGATTTTGTAAATTTGTACAAAAATCGTCGTAAAATCTACTTGCTTTCACTTCACAACACCATGAGGTTTCAAGAATCCATATAAGACTTATTATTGATATTATTGTAGATGCAATCCCGTTTAGGCAATGTTTTGGGCTCCACTACTATTTTTGTCCATTCATTTTTCAGTTTTTCGTCTTAAATATTCTATTAAAAATAGATTTGTGGATGAATAAATGGTAAATCCTCTTTCAATTGCCTTATAAAGTTAATATTAATCTAACAGAATATATTTCGCATAATACAAATTTTTGCATTTTTCTAAAATAATGTGGGCTAACCTTCACTATTTCCAAGCTATTTTGCAAATTTAAGAATCGTCGTAAAATCTATTTTCTTTAACCTTAACTGCACCGTGAGGTTTTGAATATTCATGTAAGACTTTTTGTTAATATTCTTGTTGATAGAGTTCTGTTTCGGCAATGTTTTGGGCCCCACTACAATTTTCAATTTATTTTTAAGTTTTTGGCTTACATATTCTATTAAAAATATATTTGTGGCTCAATAAATGGTAAAATCGTTTTCAATTGCCTTTCAAATTGACTCTTAATCATCATCGAAAATATTTCGCAAAAATAACAATTTTGTATTTTTCTCAAAAAAAATTGTGGACATTATCACGGTTTCCAAGGGATTTTACAAATTTGTACAAAACTCGTTGTAAAACTTGTTTGCTTTCACCTTCACCACATTGTGAGGTTTTTAAAATTCATGTAAGACTTTCTGTTTATATTCTTGTAGCTGTAGTCCCGTTTCAGCAATGCTATTGAGCCCTACTACTATTTTTGTCCATTTATTTTTTAGTTTGAGGCTTAAATATTCTATTAAAAATATATTTGTAAGTCAACAAATGCTAAAATCTCTTTCAATTGCCTTTTAATGTTACTCTTAATCACTATGGAAAATATTTTGCTAAAAAAAAAGTTGCATTTTAAAAAAATGTGGGCTAACCATCACAGTTTTTAGGCGGTTTTGCAAAATTATTTAGAAATTGTTATAAAATCTATATGTTTTCACCGTCACTACACCGTGGCGTTGAAAATTTATGTAAGACCTTTTGTAGATATTCTTGTGGATGGAGTCCTATTTCAACAAAGTTTTGGGCCCCACTATTATTTTTGTCCATTTATTTTTTGCTTTTATTTTAATATTTTATATATATTTGTAGCTCAATAAATGATAAAACCACTATTAAGTACCTTGTAAAAAATTCTTAATCATGATAGAAAATATTTTGCAAAAATAAAAAATTTGTAAATTTCGCAACAAAACGTGGGCTTACCTGTACCAATAACGATAATTAAACGTCAAAAAAACTTGGTGCTCAACCAATTAATGTTTAATTTCGTGAAGTTGCTAATAGTCTCTAAAATGTTGGTCTTTTGTATTCATTGGAGGAAACAGGGGTAGGAAAAGAAGAAGAGACAAAATGGCGCAATGTAGTGCCCTCAGACATGGCACTCTGTGAGTTGCATGCTTCCCCAAAATGTCAACTCTTATCAACAGGGATAAAGATGCTTTCAATTCCAACTTAACGTTTTTACAGACCATTACTAAGAAATCACTATGATCAAGTGAAAATAATTTTAATTTTAAGATGGTCATATTGCATGCTCAGCCTTATTTTATTGTTAAAAAATTCTTAATGCAAGCATAATTTAATCATGTGCGCGCCAAAGTGGAAGCAAAAAACCATTTGGCTTTCTGTAGGTATGCACTATATCGTATATAGTATGCTTTGCCAATCTTCTGTCGTTCATGAACTTGCATATAGAAATCAAATTCTTATATTATAAGCGTACAACTGAGAGCAATTAGGCCACCACTCTTTCAGTTATCCGCATTGTCGGCAATATTAAATGCACTAATCTCTTGAGATTATGCTAATTAATATCAGTCTCACACTCTCAGTGCTGTTTTCTGAGTTCATGAAGGCAACTAAGCGGTGAAGCACTGAGTGCTGCCGCCATACATCATAAGCACTAGTAGCTAGTTTTCAAATAGATAAACAAAATTATACACTACTGTATAGTTAATTAAAAATTTGTTGTTTTACGCATAATCGTGGCTATAAATGGAGTTCAAGGAATGTCTGATCATACAACTTAAGTAGCCCTTAACCATATTGATTAGCATTAAGTGTGTCATCTCTTAAGTAACAATGACAAGGTCATCCATTAATTTTAGCCGTCGTTACTCTTTGGCAATGATCACGTTCTTTGCCTTGTGTTTTGTCGCGAAAGCCCAGTTAAGTACAGATTTCTACAACGCAACATGTCCGGATGTTCTCAAAATTGTCCGAAGAGAGGTTCTGAATGCTGTCAAGTCTGAAATGCGAATGGCTGCTTCTTTGCTTCGGCTTCACTTCCATGACTGCTTTGTCAATGTGAGTTCTTAAGGATCCCGTAGATAGTGATTTTGTTTTTAGTTTTCATATACCGATTTCTGTTTATGCATGCATCACAATTTTTATTTGCAGCTCATAGGCCTCCCAATTTTAAATGATCTCCCTTTCATGTACACGTGTAGGGTTGTGATGCGTCACTGCTACTGGATGGTAATGATAGTGAGAAGAATGCCCGCCCAAATTTGAATTCAGCAAGAGGGTTTGAAGTCGTTGACAGAATCAAGAGCTCTGTGGAGAGCTCATGTAGCGGAGTAGTGTCGTGTGCTGATATACTAGCCATAGCTGCTAGAGATTCTGTGCTCTTAGTAAGTTAATTAACTTTGCTAATTATGTTTATTAATATCCACTATCATGCATGCCATTATTAATTAGATCCTTAATTCATAATTAAACATGTTATGTTGTATTATACTAATATTGCCACATTTTGCAGAGTGGAGGAACTTCATGGAAAGTTCTACTTGGAAGAAGAGATGGTCTAGTGGCAAATCAGACAGGAGCAAACAGTGCACTTCCTGCGCCAACTGAAGCCCTAGATATCATCATTTCCAAGTTTGCCGCTGTGGGCCTAAATATCACAGACGTTGTGTCCTTATCAGGTACATGTATACTTGCTATAGTGATTTCAACACCCTTTATTTAAGTCTCATGTGCTTCTCTTGTGTGCATGCAGAGAGGACAATATAAAATATTTATTTCTGAGCATGTAATTAGAGAGTAATATCTTTAGCGGTTTTAGTCTTTAATCTCGTTTTATGGCCGGAACTAGAAAAGATTGGACTGGGTCGGACCCATCAAATAAAACATTGGGAAGGAGAATTTTTTTTCTTTTCTCTCTAGTCGTAAAATTGTTCAATTTAATCGATCAAGTCCTAACATTAATTGTTCATCAAACATGAGACACGGTCCTTTCTATTTTGAAAGGGAGGGTAAGTATCTGAGACACTTAATCCATTCTAATTGATCAAAGTGAGGGAAATTATGTTGATGTTTTATCTAATGGCCAAATACTGAATAAGGTTCTTCAGATTTTGTCATGTTCTTCACTGCTGTTTAATTAAGAGCGAATACATCATTAGTTGATATAATCTACCAGTTAATTAATGTGTTAAAGGGGTTTAATTATGTGTAGGAGCTCATACAATTGGGTTGGCACGGTGTGCCACTTTCAGCAATAGACTCTTCAACTTCTCAGGAACAGGTGCTCCTGATAGTACAATGGAACAAAGCATGCAAACTGATCTACAGAATCGGTGTCCGCAGACCAGTGATGGAAACAATACCGCACCTTTAGATCGGAATTCAACTGATCTATTTGACAACCATTACTTTCAGAACTTGATTAACGGGAAGGGCCTCCTAGGTTCAGATCAAATTCTATTTTCTAGTGATGAAGCTGTGACAACAGGGACTAAAAGTTTGGTCCAAAGCTATAACTCAAATCTTAATCTGTTCCTCGCTGATTTTGCTAATTCTATGATCAAGATGGGGAATATTAGTCCTCTTACTGGGTCTGCTGGAGAGATCAGAAAGAACTGCAGGGCTGTTAATGCATGAAATATGTCTAGCTAGCAGTGGACTTGCATTCCGCAAGATTATTGCCCTAGCTCCTAATTGCTTTAATGCCTTGGGGGAATCTTTTATGTAGACTGTATGTGGAATAAACTCCTTTTATTTTCTTTTGAGATATATATGAAGTTCCTACGTGTAGTAACCCTTGTATGACTTTAATTTCGTAAACCCAATTAAAAGTCGTGATTTTATTGTTCGCAATTTTTGTCAAAAATGAGAGTATTTTTGCCTGCGCATTAAGGTATACTTAAAAGCCGTTCACCAAGTGGACTTACCATTTGTAAGTCAAGTGTTTCTCACTAAAGTTTAAGCTGGAAAACATAAAATCAATAAGAAAATGTCGGCGGACCAAGGAGTTCCGTTGGCGAGTACATCTCCTGATTGTCCTGTGTGAATTTTAAGAATCTTAAGGTTCAGTGAGAAAACCACGAAAATAGGTTTTATGTTAGTTTTGCAAAATTTTGAAAAACTAATTAAAAACTGTGAGTTATACTTCATATTATTTTGTGAAAAATGTGATTGTTGAGTTATTGAAAACGCTTTTGCATTGCAAGGAATTTTTTTTAAGTCTTTTGGAAGTGACCTTAGCATTTATTGAGTCAAACAGAATTTTTTGATTTATATCTAAACCAATTTGTGAACATTGTAAGAAAAATATTATAAGTAATTTAGAAGAGCTAACCTATAGAAGTGCCTTGTATTAAACTTTTAAGCTTGAAAATTAAGAAATAAAATAAAATTCAAGCAGGGCCCAGACACATGGCTAGTGAGAAGGGAGTTTCGTTGATCATGACACTTTTGTAATGTCCGATCATGATCATATATGAAGCTTTGATTAGGGCGAAGGTAACAAAAAAAAAAAAGGTTTTATGATGGCTTTTTGTAGATAGTCGCAAAACGGATTAAAACCTGTGACTTTCCAGCCAAAATATTTGTGAAATAAGAATCCCTTTAGTTTTGATAAGATCTTTTCATTATATTGATAATGCACATGAACACCTTCTACTTGAGAAATTTCTCAAAAATTTCTATATTGGAGAATAGAAACCTTCCCTGGCTATTAGTTTGAAAACTTATGGTCATGTCCCTCGTTTTGTTAATTGATTTTGAATTAAATGTTCACATTCAAATGTAAATATTCACATATTTAGTCCAAAAAAGAAATATTTTTGTCATTTTCTTTAAACTTTTGGATGCATGCATGCTAGTATTTCATCATGTATATCATGAATTACTATTGGCTTGTATCTTGCTTAGATGAAAATTCAGCTGAAACGCTCATCAAATATGCTCAGAATATTCAACTAGGCAACTAATTAAAGTTTTTTTTTATAAATTTATATTATCCTTATATAAAGAATAAGGCTAAATTTTTTTCTTGATCCCTACGGTGAGACACTACTTTTAAATTGACCCCTGTGGTGAAAAAAGTGTTAATCTTAACCCTGTGGTAAAGTTCATTATCAATCGTAATCCAAATTGAAATTTCTGTCAAAAACTCATCCACATGCAGGGGTAAAAAGGTCGTTCCATTTTTTTTCTTTTTTTTTTGGTAATTCCAATTTTTTACAATCAACAAAAATAGAAGGAAAAAAAAAATCCCTCCCCAATCCCTACCCTTGTCAGCCACAGCCACATCGACCACCCACCACCTTCCCCCCTCTCTCACATAACCCTAGTCATCCCGTCCACCATTGTTCTTCTTAAAATGTAACTAAATTCAATGTTTGCATGATAACTTATATTCTAATCTAAACGCGGCAAGGTACTTTATGATTTTTTAAATCTTGAATTTGGACTCTTGACTCTCTTGCAATGAGAAAGTCTGATAATATGAACCTTGTAATTTTATTGTTTATTTATTCTTTTATTGTAGCTCTAAAAGTTTTAAAAATAAAAAAAAATTTATATCCACATGGTGCTTTATGATTGGTTAATGGCAGAAGAATGAGGAAAAATCCAATTTGGACTATGATTGATAGCGAATTTCACCACATGATTATAATTAATAGCTTTTTCACCACATGGGTCTATTTAAAAATAGAGTATCACCACAAGGATCACCAAAAAAATTTGGCCAAAGAATAATATAAATTTATAAAAAAGGAGGAAATTTCCAACAAATAAATAAAGGAGCCGATTTTTTTTCAAAATAAAATACAATAAACGAGCCGATTGGATAGCACTGCTGACTCTTGTTTTTGTTTATTTTCAAGCTCAATTAGATGTTTTTCTGCATTTCACAAAAACATACCTAACAATATTCCACCCTATTCAAATCTTCTATATGTCACTACCCTAGTTAATTGATATGATATTAACCTATACATAAGGTCAAAGTTATAAGCAGTAAATGACACAGTAAATTAACTTCAAAGTTACTTGACCGTTGAAGAGATTGAATTTAGGCAACTTTCTTAAATTTAATTTAATATATTGGAATGACCAAAAAACAATGATTTAAAATGTTGGAGGTCAAAATGTAGGCGACCGTTGAGAGTGTACCATCGGAATATAAAGTAGTACATCCCGTGTTATAATTAGGAGAGATTTTTTTTCTTGTACATACTAGAAAACAAGCTGGTACATGCCATAATATAAGTAGAGTTATGATATTGTTGAGAATAAGATTCTCACATCAGAAAAAGAATGGATTTTGCATGTGCTTAATTATAGTGTGCTACACCTTATATTGCCAATTTATTCTATGGTGGAACCTCAACTTTCTTCATGGTATCTAGGGGTACAACTCGGGTGGGTTAGAAGGTCAACTCAATCCTAACCAAACTTTTACAATTTGGGCTTGGGCTCGGGTTCGGGTTGGGTTTCATTCAGGTTCATTTGGGCTCAAGTTTAATTGGGTTTGGGTTTGCTTGGGTTGAGTTTGGTTTTCCCAACTTTTTCAAGTTTAATTTTGTAACGACTTAGTTCCAAGAATTCCTAAAAAAATTAAGCCAAGTAACATCAAAGCTAGCTAACTTTAATTTCATAAATCAATCTACTATAAAGCTTTAGGATTTAGAGACTACGAATATGGGCTGACTAATCAAAGTCTCTTATTCCCTAAAAGCTTAAGTAATTATAAAGGGTAATTTACTATAAAAAAAAAATTAGAAAGGGCGTTGTTTTTTGGACTTGGCTCACTTGGGTGTAGTATGAACATTAATTGATATGGGTTATAATCTAGTTAGATTGGGTTTGGTTAATCAGTTGGGTTGGGTTGGGATGGACAAGCAAATGATCAACCCAACTCAACCCAATCAATGAACGGGTTGAAATTGGGTTGGGTTCGGGTGGGTTATAACTAAAAAAAACGCACTTGTTCAGGTTTAAAGTCGGGTTGGACATGAGCAGGTTCGGATTGGCCCAACCCAAGTTGCACCCCTAATGGTATCATAGCAAGTCGTCCAATGTGTGAAGCCTAACGGCCACACATGCTTCATGTCACCCGATTTGTGTTCTCCACGCTTTAGCCTTGAAAATTCACCACACATGAGGGCTCATGTTGAGCTGATGAATCCCACATCGGGGAAAGATTTGCATGTGCTTATAAATAAATGGGCTATAACTCATATTGCCAATTGGTTTTATGGTGGAACATCATCTTTCTTCAGTCTCCTTCCACTTATATTATTACAGGTGGTGTATCGGCTTGTGTACTAGGTATACTTAAAAATTTCTATTAGAAAATACTTTCATCCCCATGACGGAATGCACATATACCACTCATTGTGATAGATTCCAAAATCGGAGCTGTTCAATTCTTAATCTTTCTTTGGAGATCATCTTCAAACAAAAAAAAAAAAACATTTGAATAAGAAACCGTTTAGTCATTTAAATATATCAAATAAATGTACAATTCATCAATGTTACTTGGTACGCACACTGTTGATATGTTCTACACATTGGGATAAATAAATAATTTGTGATTCAAATAATTAAATTTTTTTTTATAGAAATGATCTTCAAATAAACTTTTTATGATAAACATACATTATACAGGACTGAGATATATGTGTCCATTCCCGTAATAGGATGCTAGTATTAAATGAGCGCGTCCATACAGCTACGTACGTACCCACACGGTTTGACATACTGATTGAAGTCATTCGATTGTCTCCAAAGCCTCCGGTCAATATACAAAAATTCTAGAATGCTAGACTTCATCATACGTATGTTTCCTACTCCCTACATATCCAATTAGAAGAAGTCTCACTACTTCATGTTGTATACGTCAACAATATTGATCTCGATAGGTGACTAGAATTGAAATAGATGGTATATGGATTGGGTACCTCATAAAATTTACTGCATATTTAAGTTTACGTAAATGATTTTTTTATTTTGAAGGGACTAGACATGGAGAAAACTTATCTTATTAATCTTCCAATTTAATGGGTAATTCTTTGTCAACGTTTATGCACGCAATGCTTGGAAGAATTTGGTAAACCTCATTACATTTATGCTATGCATACATACCCTAAATATATGTAAAAAAAAAAAAAAAAAAAAATTTGTAAATTATAGATTTGAGAAAATAACCAGTACACAGTGAAATGAAATACGGCATTTTTCACTTAAGTCTCTTAATCAAACTGTGATAACTTTTTTACACAGAGAAAAGAAGTATATCAAACAATATAAATTAAATAGATGGTGTATTCAACGATCGAATGACAATCATTGCTTCATGATTCCATTATTCATTCCCCGGACCAATTCTTTTCCTGGTGAAATTATTAGTATATCAAGTCCTCAATATAATTACTATATATGGCCCTTGGACCGTTGAAATATATACAAAATTAGATTAAAATAATTGCTCCCTCCACCGAAAAGTTTGAAAATTCTTCAACTTAAAAGGATACTTAGAAATGTTCCTGATTCCGAATAGGCCCACATCAGCTTAATTATCTGAAAATTTCCATGTATGAATATTCAAAGAACGATCTTTCTGGTCATTTGCTTAAAGCATGCATGCACAAAATGCTTGTCGCTGCACTGAAATCTCACCTATTATATATTCTCTCTATAAAAGGGTGGTATTAGCCTCATATAGAACCCATCTCATCTCCCACCCCAAGAGCTACTATCTATAGCTAGCAACCTCTCAATTTTCAGTTTCCTAATTAATCATCATGTCTTCATTTTCAATTGCAGGAGCAATATTTGTTCTTGTTTTTACTAGTGTGTTGGGAAATGTTAACGCTCAACTAAGCTCAACTTTCTACAGTACCACATGCCCGAATGTGACGAGCATTGTTCGTGGTGTGGTCGAGCAAGCTCAACAGAATGACATCCGGCTTGGTGCCAAACTCATCCGGGTGCATTTCCACGACTGCTTCGTCAATGTATGTAATTCATTAAGGAAAATGTTATTGGTTATTCTAAATATCATTAGGTAATATTTGTTCAAAAAATATCATCAGGTAACGTACAATGAGATATATATTACATAAAGCTCTACGCGCATGAGCGTCCATCTTTGCTAAATGATGGATTTTGTATTTGATAATACGGATAATACATTGCTAAAACATAAAAAAGTTTTGCTGTTGATATGTTATTGACCAATAATATATCGAGAATCCGTCTATTAATAATGAACAGATGGATGCTCTGTCAAAGGAAGAACTGTGTTTTTACGTGCAATACTAAATAACTTTAATTTAATGGCTAACGGTGCATGCATGCAGGGTTGTGATGGATCGATTATGCTAGACAACGCAGATGGAATAGATAGCGAGAAAGATGCAGGTCCCAATCTATCGACAGACGGATACGACGTCGTAGATGATATCAAAACTGCTCTCGAGAATGTTTGCCCTGGTGTTGTCTCCTGTTCTGACATTTTAGCAATTGCTTCTGAAATTCTTGTTTCTGCGGTACGTACATATTAAAAGTCCTAATTAGTTTAATTAATTGGGAAATGGTCAATCCATCTGAGAACCAGCCCCAAAGAAAATAAAAAAGAATGCGAATGGCGGTGAAGAGATAATCTAATTAATGAACAATTCTTGGAAATTTGGAGCATATATATTTTAAGCAGTTCCTCATATACTGTTGTTCAAAAAGTTCTTCATGTAATATTTGTATTGGTATATATATGCAGAATGGAGGGCCGACGTGGGAAGTTCAATTGGGAAGAAGAGACAGTAGGACAGCCAACCGAGCTGGTACCACTGCCATTCCAGGCTTTGGCGAAAACCTTGATCAACTTTCACAAAAATTTGGCGACGCAGGATTAGATTCCACTGATCTGGTTGCTTTATCAGGTAACCGTATATATACACACAATTGACCAGAATAATAGTACAATTAATCACCAGATTAAGCTAGCAGTACACCACGTAATAATAAGTCAACCTCTAATTATTTTTAGAATTTAAATGTGGTTGTTTCCTTTATTCTTAGGTGCTCATACATTTGGCCGGGCAAGATGTTCAACTTTCGTTCACCGCCTCTACAATTTCAGTGGCACCGGCAACCCGGACCCGACGATGGAAGCCGGATACTTGGAAACCCTCCGCCAAACATGTCCTCAAAACGGCAACGGAGATACATTGAACGACCTTGACCAATCCACCCGCGATGCCTTCGACAACAACTACTTTACAAATCTCCAAAACAACCGTGGGCTTCTCCAAACCGATCAGGTGCTGTTCTCAACTAGCGGAGATACCGTTGCGATTGTGAACCGCTTTGCAAATAGCCAAAGTGACTTTTTTGATAGCTTTGGTCAGTCCATGATCAATATGGGGAATATAGGAGTTTTGACAGGCACCAATGGAGAGATTAGGACTAATTGCAGAAGGGTTAATTAATTGAAAATTATTCATAAGTATTTTGAAAAGAAAAAAAAAATGATTAGGGTTATGTATGTGCCCTAAATAACGGTAGTCTAATAGCATGAGGTTTAAGTATTTTGTCATATTATAGGCAGCCAATTTCTTTTCCTCGCTGTTCTCTTCTGTTTATCTATGTTGTCAAAGGTTGATATACAATAAAAAAAGAAGTCATACTTATATTATTTTCTGGCACCATGCCATTATATTACTTCATGATCAAGTTTCTCATGCTACATACATACATATATATATATATATATATACATATATATATATATATATATATATATATGTTAGATCAAACAAATGATAGATCATGGTGTAATGATGTCTGTTAAGATTATTAGAATTATACCCTAAAACGTCAACTTGTTGCTCATCCACATGTTAAATTATATGTAATTAATTAAATAAAGCACAACCTACAGTATACTCGGATTAGCAATTAATCTTAATAAAAACTAACAAAAATGGCTTCAAAATTTTGAATTCTAACCAAAAGTCATTTAGTGTGTGTGTGTGTGTGTGTGTGTGTTATCTGTTAATATTTTCAATCCTATAAATCATTGGTTTTATTTAATCTCATTAGTAAATGTCGGGGGCCTCGATAAAAATAAAAAAAAACTGAAAATCAATAAGGTTTCAATCAAAGAACACTCGTAGTTAGGGACTGCTACCAATTTTTTTTATGTAAAATGTATAATATACCAATATATAATGTACAAATATACAATACAATGTATGGATTTTTTATGAAGGTACCAATGTACAACGTTCTTAATATATCAATCTACCAATTTTTTTTACGTAAAATGTACAATACACAATACAATGTGCTAATTTTTTTTATGAATGTACCAATGCACCAATTTTTTTTTTTATGTAAAATTGTAACAATATTTAATGTTATTAAAATGTGCAATGCACCAATTTTTTATATAATATTTTTGTTTTTTGTAAAATGTACAATTTTTTTTATGTAAAATGTAAACTTGGCATCCGTGTCGTGTTTTCCGTGTTCGTGTCGTTTTCGTGACATACCCGATATCTTAATGGGTTGTGTCGTATAACACCCGTTAAAGTAAACGGGTAATATGACCCGACCCAAAATCAACCAGTTAATATTATCAGGTAATATGACCCGACCCGTTACCTGTTAAGGAAAATATATTTTAAATTAATAAATAATGAAAATGAAAAACATAATTTGACCCCAAAACTATTGAAAACATAATACTTGACACGCCCCGACCCCGAGGTCCTAGGGACATCGAGATGGTCACGTGCTGGCCGACACCCGAAGGGTGACGAAACCATTTAATTTAAACAAAACTGAGAAAATAAACTAAAGTACGCAATAAAGGCTAACCACACAAATAAAAGTTCAACTTCTAAATATTGAAATTAGGTAAACACACAGCACATCCAGAGCATAAGTCTAATACAGAGTATAAGCAGAACTAAGAATAAAGAAGTGTTATTACAATAGGTGGCGAAGCGGAGCGAATATGACACAAATCACTGGTAGGGGAACGCCTCGTAGCTCAAGTCGTAATCCTCGTTCCTAGGTCCTGAAGGGGGCGCAAAACAAAGGTGAGTGGATCAAGTTTATATATACAGTAATAGTAAAACAGTTATCAACGTACTAACCCCCAGGTTTTATGAAAACATAAGTATAATGATAAATATAGGTTTTCCGAAATCTAGCATGTCGTGCAATGTCTCAAATCATAAATCGCATAAATAATAAACACTAGTGAATGTCCGATATAACACTTCAGGCCCCATGCCGGCTCCCCGTCTCTGAGCAGACAGTCAGAGGAAAATACACTTCAGGCCCTTTGCCGGCTCCCCGTCTCTGAGCAGACAGTCAGAGGAAAACACACTTCAGGCCCTATGCCAATACCAAACCGTCGCCCGGGACGGACCGGATCTATCCCTACGTCCCGTAGCGGAAAGGACCACTACGTAAGTACAAAACCAGTGAACATACATATATTGAAAATCAACTTCATAGTATAAAGTCATCCATCGTCTATACTATAAAGAAGTGTTCTAAACATGTTCTAAATATCATATCGTCATCCATCAGATATTATATAAGAACATGGGTTATAGGAAAAATAGTAATAATTCAAACTAGCCTTAGTAAGCATGTTATCTCAAAACGTTTCATAAAACATAATCGTAAAGTCATGCTTTTCTGTGTATGCAATTCTACCATTAAAACATGCATTTTTAGAAGGGGTCCACTCACCGTACACCGATGGTGCAAGCCGTACTAAACAGGAATAACGGAATCACCGCTAAGAATCGCACCTAAACACATAATTGAGTACTTTCAGTCAAACTCTACTTAAACGATTGAATTTGAGAAAACGGACATCGGAAACGGGTTTAGAACGTCGAAATTAGCCTAGGAGGATCCCCGCACGAAAACTCAAAAAGTCAACGATCAACGCCAAACCTACAACCTAGACCCCGATCTAGGTACCAAAATGAAGCACTAGACGAGAGGAGTAAGTTTATACCTTGGGTTCACCGTGAAACGGCCTGTGGTGGCCGGAAAACCCCTCGGAAACCACAATCTCGCCGGAAATTTGGGTGCCTTCACCCGTGCCAAAAACTCTCCAAAACCTTGAAAATTCATGAACCCAACTCAGTAACCACATTTAACCAACATCTAACTTGACTAAAAAGGAAGAAACCATGCTTACCCAACTGGAAAAATCACAAAACTCGCCGGAGGTGTTCGGATCCTCCTGGCGCCGTGAGCAAGGGAGAGAGAGAGAGAGAGATATATATATATATATATATATATATATGCAGTTGAATGGCGATGATGGTGACTCTCCCTGAGTTGGTGCGACTGTGGGTGTGTGTGTGTGTGTGTGTGTTGTTACGGGTAGAAGAAGAAGGAGAGGAAAGAGAGAGGTTTCGAAAGAGAGAGGAAAAGGGTGCAGACAAACCAAAAGAAAAGAAGGAAAAGAAGAAAAAGAAAAAGAAAAAGAAGAAAGAAGAAAGGAAAGGATGTCACGGCAGGGGGGAACAAAAGAGAAAAAAAAGTAAGGGAGTTGGGGTGCTGCCACGTGGCAGCCTAGGAGATAGGTTAATAATTTAAATTTTCAGATCTTGATGGTGTGACAAAAATGAGGACTAATATGATAATTCTATAAATTTTATGGAGAGTTACAAAATTATCCTTATAAGCAGGGGCGGGTGTAACAATACTAAATTTGTGTATGTATATATCATAATGGCACATAAATATCACTTCAAAACATAAAGACACCATTTTTCTTTTAAGTATTACAAGCCCCAAAATAAGAGTTTAATGAAAAAACGTTAGTACATTACTACAAAAATACCAAACACTACTAGAAATTTCCACTTTGCCGACAAAATTAGTTTGTCGGCAAAGTCAAATTAGTTGGCAAAGAGCCTTTCTCAACAAAAAATTTTGTCGCTAAAAGCATGTTGTTCAAGATCTTTCCCGACGAATCTTGATTTCATCAACTCATTTTCGAGGTGACAAATCTCAGCCGTCAAACTGTGTCTGTCACCAAAACAACGTTGTGACAAAATATTTTATCAGCATAGGTTGTTTTTTCGCGATTCCTGAACACACATTTTCTAGGGCTTTTTTTTATGTCATCGACCATTCAACAATCTGTAAACAGATTAGGAGCTTCGTTCTTTTCACTATCTATCCCTCGGCCTTCTCAAGCAAATTTGAACTATCACACCTATGTCACGTATATTCACACGCACGAAAAAAAAAGTATTAGTATATCATTTGTCCTACATCCTTAGTAGTACTCAAGGAATTGAAAAATAGATTAATTGGTACTTACGTTGACGAAACAGCGTGGAAGTGAAGACGGGCGAGTTTTGCTCCGATTCGAAGTTCGAACATCGGTGGTCTGAGCTCGCTCTACAACACGTCAAATAATGTCAGAGACAATTTGACACGTTGTATTGTAAAAGTTGAGACTTAGCTCAGCCTCGTTGATTAGAGGAAAAAAAAAAAAAACTAGCCATGATGACTAAAGTTTCAATTGAAATTGAAGGCATGATGATGAATATGTATTGGAATTGAATTGAAGTGAAATGTTTTGGTAGAAGTTAGGATGCTGTAATCTGTGGAAATTGATACGTGAAGGTGGAGTTTTGGTAGAAGTGAGGCTGCTGGAATTGTGAAAATTGTTTGGGTTCCACCGGAATTCAGCGATGCAGTGGCGTGTGTTTGTGCAAATGGAACTTTATCATTGTGAGAGGAAACCTATCTGGGTTTGCTCACTTCGTTAATCCAACAGTTTTTTTTTATTATTTTGGATTTTTTTTAATTTAAATATTAAGTAAATAAAGTTAACAGAGTTAAGTTTCAATATAAGTTAAAGGACATGTGTCAACATATTAGTAAGGAGACACAAATGAAACACACTTTTAGGGACAGCAAACCCGAAGCCATCCAGTAAAGCCTAGTGAGTCCGACTTAATCTCATTTATTTGCGTATCACTGTTCCAATATCATGCATGGTCGAGCCTTGCCTGCTTGAGAGGGATGATAAGGGTATAAAAGTCTCTGCGTATGGAGATGTGTTTGTATGTGTCTAGGATTATGACAGATGTCACTAATCCAATGCTTAACAATTAAAGTTGTTAGAATTGTGAAAGGATGTATATATACTCAGATCATTGTATAATCATTATATAGAGAAAAAAGAATGAATCATTCTCTCTGTCGACCATGTCTACTCTCGCTAGAATTCATTTCTGTTGTCATCCTTCTGCCCCTTTACTGCGAATTGCATCTTTCTCACTCTCTTTCACTAGTGCGTTGTCCAACAAAATCGATCCATCACATCCCCGCATGCATGCATGCATGCATCGTTACCTGTTAAATTAATTTAAACAGTATTGCACATAAAAATATATGTCTGTTATGTTACATTTGATATTTTAAAGTACCAATAATAGATTCTTTAATTAATTATGTATGTTTACAAAACAATCGTGAAAATGGAGCCCGATAAGTTTGGCACCAACCCAAGTATCATTATGTTAAGCTTGCTCCACCACACCTCAAATAATGCTTGTCACGTTTGGGCATGTAGTGTCATAGAAAGTTGAGCTTAGTTGAGTGGATTTCCTAACCATTTTGCTAACACTAGTGGTAACAAGAACAAATATTGCTGCTGCACTTGAAAAGGAATGCATGATGATTAATTTTTCCTTTTGCTCATGGTGAAGATTCATTAAACCTCCAAAGAGAAGGAAATCCAAGAACAGGAAACAAATAGAAAACAATCAGAGGTGGTGTCGAACGTATACAAGAAGGATGCAAAATCAGGTAGAGAAAAGGAGACAAATTAAACCCCCTTTATCTCCAGAAAGGTTTTAGGATAATGAAACTGGGAGGTTGCTATATATAGTTGTTGTAATTTGAAAGGGTTCTAATTCTTTTAATTTGAATTTTCAGGTTTGGTTTTGTTTTATTTGAAGTTTAACTGATCATTTATTTAAGCCTATTTATGTTGAGGGTTATGAAAGTTCCAATTTATATAATTAATATTTTGATTTCTACATTTTAATGTGTGGAGGTTACTAGCATACTAGAATTCTTTGTGAGATGAGGTTAACAGAATTCTTGGTTGCTTTAAAAGGACACTCCTTCCCAACGGACGTTGAGCTTGTGTATGGTCGATCGCATCTTCGAGTCTTGTAAGTTGCCAGTAAAGCATGCAAATGTAATTACATATGGGCAAGTGGCATATTTTTAGTTTTAGTTTTCTTGTTTTTGTAAGAGAAAAATCTCATAGCCGCCTCTCACTAATAATTTTTCAGTATGACCGACATATCATTGAGTGATTTTACGAATTCTTTCATTTTATAACATATATTAATAATCTTATCGCACATTCATATCATAAAATATGAATTAATCATTTTACTCTAAAACTGCTTGCCCAGCCCACTTTTTCTCCTCCCCTTCTTCGTGTAGAAAGCCCCTTGTTCTCTAAGAGTCTGGCTATGTCACTGAAGTGTAGACTAAAAACACCACACGTCCATGTGACCGTCAAATCCAAAAGTTATATATTTTTTCTTTCATCAGTAGACAAGGATAAATGTTCTAACATTGGATATATATTTTTATGATTTGAGTTTTAAATGTTACTTTGTTAAAATGAAATTATGAACGGCCAAGAATGATTAAAAAAAAAAAAAAAAAAAAAAAAACAAAACAAAATCAAAGTGGTATAAAATTGGCAAGGAGTGCAGAGTGGAGTCAATGCTTGGAAGGAAAGGAAACTGTAATGTTGTAAAAAATTTACAGCATTGTACATTAGAAGCCATAAAAGTGACCTTAAAAGTTGTTTTCAGAACTGTAAATTGTAAGGGGAAGAGATGGAGACCGACTTCTGTTTGATGAACTTCAGAAAATGTTGCCGCATTGAGCATATGGGGAGCCAAAATGCATCGATCTTCAAGCAAGACCGAGAACCTAATTTCCTGGTGTGGTGTCAAGATCAATGTCATAGAAGCAAGGTCTAGTCACAGAATCTGGCTTTGTGCTTGTTGTTCCAACCAGGTATACAATTGGGATTAAAAGTTTGGCAATCTCAAATTTGTTGATATCACTTGTGACTCATTATTTCGATGAATCATTTCTTCGGACAAAAGAAACTGACGCCCAAATTCCTTTAGCCAATTATAAGATTAATGGGATGAAGTGACTAGCCGCTCTTTTTCCACAATGTGCATGATGAGTACATAAACCGCTCATATGCCCCAGCAGCCAGTGCTGCATTTCTAACTGCATTTTGTTCTGCTTCACAATCACTCCAAAACCTCATCACAGTAATGACATTCACACCATAGGCTTTCGTGTTTGAATTTCGCCTGGCCAAATTCGCACAACCAACTTCAACCAGAGCCGTATTCTCAGTCTTACAGGCATTTTAAGGCCCTTATAATTGCAACCACAACTGCACATTGTGGCATTAAACCCGTATTAGACTGACATTTTATAATCATGACCTTCTCAGTACCAAAACCAGCTTCTGCAACCACCACGATCACCAGCATTGACTGTTTCGGGTCACCATATTTCCAAGCTTCTCCTTTAATTCCGCCAGAGATGCCATAAGGGCTAAATCCTGTTTCTCTCACCACCTCTATCTGAAACACAATTGATCACTAAAGCACATTGCCCCACCTCTTTGCCTAACTACAACTTTTGCCTTATCCTTTGTTTCTATCTTTACATTCAAGAACACCTGTTCGATATTCCCCATATGATGAGCTTTCCAAAAAAGAAAAACGTATACTACATTATTTTTTTCTCCAGTTTTAAGAAGTTGTCCTCTGGTTTTTCTGTTTCTTCTCTCTATGTTGTTTCTGGTTACGTTTGAGGAGTTGAGAATATATAAGCTCGTTCCATGTATCAGGAACGCCAGGGAGGCACCAGTGACTGCAATCCTGGATCATAGGCGGTTTTCGCTCCTCCTCAGTTAAATTCGGCTTTCGGTAAATCGATGGATGAGCATCCTTCCGGAAATCAGTCATTGTTGTAATGTTCAGATAGTTGACTGGTGTCTTCATCCCCTTGAGTACCGAGTCTAGGATTTTCATGTTCGTTGGATATTCTCCTCCATATTCCGTGGATTCCAAGCTTGTAGTTGGCTTAGTTTCACCATGGCAATGCCCTCCAGAATTCCATTCTCCACCTCTGTTAAAAGGGTAAAAAGATTAGCAAGATGCCATACATTTGTTAGCCAAGTTGAAGTATTTTATGTGTCCAAAATGTACCTAAAGTGAGAAGGTGAATAGCCCCGGAAGAAAACAGCGGTTTTCTTAGGATTTACATTGGTGTCAATCCATCTAGCCCATGTCGATAAAGCTTTGCGAAATGCATCGTCAACATCCAATTCACCGTAGATATGGGAACCCTCTTGATAGTAACCCTTCCTGCAAGATTATTATACATATTAACTTTGGTGCCAAGTTTCTAAAAATCCATGACATAGAGTGAAACGGAGCATTGGACTTACCCGCTTAAAGTTTTCTCATGAGTCCACCAGTGACCTGTGTTGAAGATGAGAACATCTGCATTTTTGTAGTTGTCGGATGATCTCTCAATCAAATCAATGCGAAGCGTTTCCTTCTTTGATCCACTTGGTTCCGGCATCTCCCATTCTTGAACTAGGAACCGGGATTGAAAGAACTCCACGGAACAATTATACTCCTATTGATCCATACAAGAACAATTACATTAATATTACTTTAGACCAACAAAGCTAAAAGGTAAGAAGGAAGAATTTACAAGGCTATGAAATCGAAATCAACATACCTCGAAAATAAAAGAGTAAGAGCCTTCTGTGCGAAATTCTTCCCTACCCGAAACTTCATAAACTTTGTTCTTATTATCCACTGAGTTTCTAAGAATACATAGCAAAGACTCCCACATATTCCTGTTGAGAGAATCGCCAACAAAAACTAGACGCTTCCCTGTCAACAATCTCAACATCTTCTTACCATTCAACCTGCACAACACCAAAACCAACAAGCTTTATTAACAGAACCATTCTAGCGAATGCGATATAAATGCACGCCAATATGAAAATCAGTTTGAACTTTAGAGCAACATGAATTCAAAAGATTCTTAGAGGTTGCCTTGGGTTAGAAGTAAAAGCAAATAAAACATACTATGAACAAAGCATACTCAAATTGTCAAGTAAAAAAGTCCTGCAAATTAATTACCTTGGGATATTGCAACTTTTTGGTTGCCATCTATACCTCTCGTAGCCATTGTCCGGCCTTCCATTTAGAAAACAATCGAAAGGCTCATCGATCCAAGGACAAGACCCCGGAGCATAAAGCGGGTACGAGTTATCTCTCACCCATCTTCCATCAAATATGTCACAGCCATTCATAAGCTTGGACTTCAACTCACTCTGTTTCCCTTGCTTCTTAAATGACACCTTTTTACGATCACTTTTCTTCTTCGAGCCACGTTTTCCATTTGAATCTTTCAAAGAAGAAGAATGTGAATGTGTGTGCTTCTTGATCTCGTTTCTTCTCTTGGAACCCTCCATTTTCCCAGACACTTCGATTTCTGTGTTATTGTGCGATGAAAGGATGGGGTTGGATGACTGAGCATTGTTATCTCCCTTCAAGCTTTCGTTTTTCTCCGGAAGTTGAGAGAGAGCAATCTCTTCATTATCGACTTTATCATCTTTCAACCTTGCATTCTCATCAAACTGCGGCGAAAAATTAGGTTTCCCAGAAAAGGGGTCTCTCCGCGAAAGCTCCAAGTGTGCATTAGGGTTTTGAGAAGAGGAGTAGAAGGAGGCATGGAGGAGGTTCTTGAAACGAAGAGGAAGAGGGCCATTTTGGGGTGACGGGTTGAAAACCAAAAAGAAAGTGCAGGCAATGAAGGCAAACGTGAATACATAAGTGAAGGCCACGGATTTTCTTTTGAAGAACAAGATTGAAAGTGAAGGGACCTTCGGCCCTGGCTTCGTCGGCGATGAGTGCTTCGTGGAAGGAAGGCTTGTGATGCTCATGGTTATGTTCAAATCCGGATTAACTGAGATGTTTGCGACTGAGGGCCGTGGAGAGACCGTCGTCACCAACTGTGATGTTGGTTTTGCAAGCAAATGACGCTTGATTGAATTTGACCGAAGAAAATCCGCCATTTCTATATAACTTGGGTTGTTTCGTTTTTCGGTTAAGGTGTTACTTGTGCTGTAAGTTACAAACAAAACTGAAGACAGGGATGAAGAGAATCTGGCTTAATTCCAACCCTAATTGTCTGAAAATAGAGAGAAAGAGATGGTAGAGAAGACACAACGGAGTTTTGGGGTTGATTCAATTGTTGTGAGAATTATTGCAAACTTTTCTGTTAAGGTTGTGGTTAATTAGTTAACTAATTACTAATTAGTTCCAAAATATTGGCTATTTTTGGATGTAAGCATGCAGTGATAAAGTTCGAAAGTTCTCCTTTCTTTTTTTTTTTTTTTTTTTTTTTTGAAATGTCAGCAGTTTCTTTTTGTCTGTTTTTCGGTTGACAAATAAATGCAACTGCCGAAAATGTTAGGGTGCACACTTTATCGCATAGTCAAAAAATACTTAAAGTATTGTTCTTAAAAATAAAACCTTTCTGCCCAACTGTAATTGCATCCGACTGTTATTGCAATGTTTCTTTTCCGTAGTTTAATATTCCAACGAAAATAAAAGTTTCTCAGTAATATTATCAAGTGTTACGGGGACTAAACTAATGTATCGAAATAACAATGTATGGTTGTATTGAAACAACTTTTGTTATACAATTCGTCCGGGGAAATTTACAATAAGATAATTATTAACCTCAGAGATTTCCTTTATTTGTGAAATCAATAGCTGTAATACAGATAACTTACACAAGAAGCAAAAAGCCAAACAACAGAAGCTTGAGCAACCGTATAGGTAAGTTGCCTCGATGAGCAAATGGAGAGCCAAATGCAGAGCGATCTTCAAGAAAGACCGACGACCCTTCCGGTTGCGGTGTCAAGATCAATGTCGTAGAAGCAAGGGCGAGTTGGAAGACCTGGCATTGTACTCATTGTTCCCACCAAAGGATAGATGAATCCAGCTCCAATGCTAGCTCTTACATCCCTTATTGGTAAGACGAATCCGGTGGGGGCTCCCTTCTCAGAAGCATTGTGTGAGAACGAATACTGGGTTTTCGCCATGCATATGGGCAGACCAGAAAACCCTTGCTTGCTGTACATCTCAATTTGTTTCTCAGCCTACTCACACAAATAAGGAAACTCGTATCAATAAGCATGTCGAGTATACTTCTATGCCGGCTTATAATTTACGACATTTTGGTTTCAGTGGTGTCAAGAGAAGGGGGAAAAAAGAGAAAATATGTTCCTGCAAAGGATGTAGAAGAATCAAGTTGACGTTCTGTTTGCAGCAAACAGTACATTCTTTTTTTTAATGAGGAAAAAAAAGAGGAATAGTTGTATTCATTGGTATGGAAATGCTTGTCTATCTATGAATGAAACGGAGAGCAAGAGAGACTGAAATAAATAGTGTGAACTGAAATTTAAAAATAATATCATGTGCGCTTACTTGCTCTGAGTATTCAACACCGCTCGCTCCATATGACTTGGCTATTGCTTCTATTTTCTCTTTAATACTAAACTCCAGAGGATATAAGAACTTCAATGGTTGTGTAACATTCTCACAGGCTTTTAGAACCGCAATTCCTAGGTCTACCTGCAGATTACAGTAAACTTCATTTATTATGACAACCATTTACCGCAGTTTAAGGCTACACCTGACAAGATGGAACAAATATGAGATTCTAACGGAAGTTTCCAAGAGTACTATCCAGCAGCAGGTAAACAAGAGAAGTGAAAATTAAGTAGTTAATGGGATGAAGAGACCAACCGCTCCTTTTCCACCATGGGCGTGATGAGTACAAATAACGGCATCATATGCCCCAGCAGCCAATGCTGCATTTCTGACTGCATTTAGTTCTGCTTCACTATCGGTCGAGAACTTGTTCACAGCTACAACAACATTCACACCATAGGCTTTTGTGTTTGAAATATGCTTGGCCAAATTCACACAACCCGCCTCAACCAAAGCCACATCCTCAGTTACGTAGGCCTTGTTAAGAGGCTTCCCGGCAACAACATCAGGCCCGCCACCATGCATTTTCAAGGCCCTTATAGTTGCAACTATAACTGCACATTGTGGTGTTAAACCACTATACCTGCATTTTATGTTCATGAACTTCTCAGTACCAATATCAGCACCAAAACCAGCTTCTGTGACCACAAACCCACCTGGTCCTACCAGTTTCAGTGCAATCTTATCAGCCACAATAGAGGAATTCCCGTGCGCAATGTTTGCAAAAGGACCAGCATGAACAAGAACTGGGGTTCCCTCAAGAGTCTGCATTAATGTAGGGTTAATAGCATCCTTCATTAGCACTGTTAATGCACCTCCAACACCAAGATCATCGGCAGTTACAGGGTCACCAGCCCTGCTGTTTCCAATCACCATTTTCCCAAGCCTCTCCCTCATATCCGCTAGAGATGTTGTAAGGGCCAAAACTGCCATTATTTCACTGGCAACTGAAATATCAAATCCTGTTTCTCTTACCATCCCTTTCTCGTCAGGGCCTTGACCAATTGAAATCTTCCTCAAGAACCGGTCATTTATATCCATTACTCTTCTCCATGTGATAGAATCTGGGTCAATATCAAGCCTGGCAAATTGCTTAACTTCTTCCGGTGTAAGCTCCTCAGGCGTGATCTTGGAGATACCCAGTTTCTTTAGACGTCTAAACATGATGTCATTGAAGTTCCGTTTTCCTTCTTTATTTGGTGGACATAACCGGTTCAGTAGAGCCTTATCTGATTGGGTTGCCTCGTGGAAAATCCGAGTATCAATGGCAGCAGCCAGAAGATTGTTTGCAGCTGTTATTGCATGAATATCTCCTGTCATGTGAAGATTAAACTCATCCATTGGTATCACCTGACTGTAACCACCACCTGCTGCACCCCCTTTGATTCCAAAAGTTGGCCCTTGTGATGGTTGACGAAGGCAAGTAACAACCTATAGTCACAAAGGAGAGAATACAGGATCAGGGCCATACAAACTACTACTGAGATATATAGACGTCAACTGTGAAGTAAAATCTATTTAAGTCTTCATAACAATATAAAATTCCATTAACAACAAGTAATACGAAAAATCCGCACAAGTCTACTTCTGCAGGACGTGCTGTGGGTTTAAGTCTTCCATAAAAACTGCAATACTTGCAAGAAAACTTAACAGCAAAGGAGATAAATACAAGACAACCTTGAAATACTTTGCTTTACATTTTGAAAACGAAGTGGAAAATTAACTGATAAAGTTCGAACTTATCCAAAGGTTTAGTTTTTTCCTCGTAAAACAAATTCTTTTCGAATGCAGTAAACAGGACTAAGGGCCAGGACCGCACCAAAACAGCTTGGTAACTTCTTGGTCAGAAGACTCAGCAAAAATACCTATGAGACTGTGTGTTAGAGACCACAAAACTTTAACTTTTACCCACAGAAACAAGGGGAAAACAGAATGAACCAAAATTAAAGTTTAAAAAAATGCATATAAAACATCATAAGCACAAGGGACAATCACAACAAATTTTCAGTTCCCAGAAACTACAATCTTTTTGTAACACATCTTGTTTTTAATGCTTGTCAGTGTATTACTCAGTGACACTTTCCTCACCAGTTAAACACTCCAACCTTAAGATTTCGCCTTAGTTTCTCGACACGACAAGCTAAAGCAACACCAAGTACAATCATAGCAAAAAGCCAGAAATCAACGTAACCTCTGAATTTATTCTTTTTGTCCCCTTGTACCTCCACTCATACTTCAAGACTTCTCCCAACAAAAAGGCTAAAACTCAGTTTATATTTCTTGATTATTCAATTAAATGTTGAAATCAACTTCCCAGAAAAGGAAAAATCAAAAAGGGAAAACCAACATACACCCAAAATTTTCGATACCGAAAGAAGAACCAAACTTTTCAAACTGACAACAATAGAAAAGTTCACCTTCTTATCCTGAAAAGCACCCAAAGCTTGACAGAGTCCAACAGTAGTGGTAGACTTGCCTTCACCAAGAGGGGTAGGAGTAATCCCTCCAACCACCACATAAAATCCATCTCCAGATCCTTTCAGCTCATCAATCACTGATAACAAAACCTACAAAACAAACCCAACAAGCCCAAATTTCAAAATCTTTCCATATCAATGAAGCAAATTAACATATTACGAATACAAAACCGCTCGAGCGCTAACCCGTTAGTAACTAAACGAATCAAACAACCAACACTAGCCTTGTATCTCCAATCAAATAAACCCAAATAATCAAAATTTCAAAACTTTTCCATACCAATAAAGAAGATGAACATATTACACATACAGAAGTGCTCGAGCGCCAACCAGTTAATAAGTAAACGGATCAAATGACAAACCTTGGCCTTGTATCTCCCATAAAATACACCCAAATAATCAAATTTCAAAATTTTTATATATCAATGAAAATAAATGAACATATTATACATGCTCGAGCGCTGACTGGTTAGTAACTAAACGAATCGAACAACCAACCTTGGCTTTGTATTTCCCATAAAGATCGTAGTGGTCGGGACTGAGATTAAGCTCTTTTGCAATCTCAGAGATGTGGAAAGGCTCGACAGAGTTGGCAATGTCGATATCCGCCGGCACTGGCGACGCCACCTGCAGCTTCCTCGCCGTCTTGGATGAAGAACTCATCTTGGGGTCGCGAAAACGTCAAATTCGGATTCTTGTTTGGTGGGCTTGATCTGAGATGAAGAGCAGCGAACCCAGTGGGTGCGCTTTTTAATACCATTCTTATCTGGGATTCCAGGACTCCGGGCCAAGGCCGTCACTGGACCAGATGGAGCCGACAAACAAGCAGGATAATGTTTATCACGTGCGGTATCATGTTAAGATGAAATCTGAGCCGTTGGATTATAATCTCAAAGTTGATTGTCGGGACCCACCTGTTGTCTAAAGTGTAATCATGAACATCTGTTGCCAGACTACATAGTTATTAATCTTTTAAGTTATGAGTACTTTATGCAATTCCTCTCCTGAGCTCTGAGTTCAGAATGAGGATTCTCATGACCACGAAATTCAGATTGTTTAAAATTAAATTAACGGTTTGAAACAATGAGTCCTTTAAAAGTTACAATAATTATAACCGTTGGATTAAATTTGAACGGTCCCTATTTCGTGATCAGGAGGATTCACATCTTGTGCTCAGGAGATGATCCTCTTCCTTTTTTATCATCGCATTTAAACGAAAACAGCGGACATAGTTAAGTGAGATTATGTGAAAAGTAAAAAACGTGTCTTTATTGATTTCTGTGGACAAAAAACATGTGTTTATTGTCTTTTAAGTTATGAGTAGTTTATGCAAACATTTATGTAATCCATTAGATAGAGAAAATATATTATTATCAGCGTATTTAATAAAATCAAACAAAAACAATAGACGTAGCTAAGTAAAGCTATGTGAAAAATAAAATAAAAAAATGTGTGTTTATCAATTTCCGTGTACAATCACATAACTTCAAATAACTTTCTCCTCAAGAAAAGAAGTTCAAAGTATACACCTAAGACGATAGACATCCACAGCATATATATGATTTTTGTCTATGCAGATGATCGACCTCAATTGAAGCATTCAATCCTATCAAGCTCACTAATCACCACAGGCATTATCCATTGGGATGACCGCTTCAACATTCTCATATCCCTTAAGTCGGTTCTTTGTAACTTGTTGGCTTCGCGGTGCAAACTTCGAAAATGCAGCATGTCTTGGGTTCGGCAATAAGCAGCCATCTAAGTTCACAGTCTCCGCCTTGTAACTTGTAAAGATAAGTAGGTCTTGAGTTGACTGGCTTCCAAACCTGAACGTATCAGCCATCATAGTTACTGAACGTTAACAAAAGACGTAATTACGATTGTTATAATAAGCGTCAAACTCACGTAAACTATTGTGAAATAAATTTGAAAAAAGAAAGATGAATCGGGGAACAATATGAATGGGCATGGGACACCTTATAATCAGTTTTAGTCTCTGAGTTTTCGGTGTATTTGGTTACAGGTTGTAATTAGTATAGAACTCTTGTACATTTTTATTCTAGCAAAGGCAGGAAAATTTAGAAATCGGAATAATTCTAACTCCTCATAGCCTCATTTGGTTTCTAAGATTGGAATGAATTGATAACTCATAATCTACGGTATATTTAAGGCAAAATGAATGATTTTTTGTTTCGAGGGACTAGATTGAGTAATCATCTTCACCTTTTAATCAGACATAATTTATCGTTCCTCCATTCAATATACCATCGATACAGTATATTATTCAATTCAATTCTAGTATCGAATTAGGCTTTTGTATTTTTAAACGCATGAATTAAATAAAATTAAGAAAATGCTACAGGTGAAATACAGGAATTATTCAGCAGATTTCATTTTATTTGCGACTGAAAATTGCAATCTGATTCCTACAACGCTGGAAAACCAAATGCAGCGCAACATCCCCATCTCACATAGAGAGGGAAGCACAGGACTTAAAAAACTTGCCCAGTTGACAACAACATAACCAACAAAACTCAAAAACACAAACAACAGCTGCAGAAAGACATTAAAACAACATAAAACAATGTCAAACTAGTCCCTCTCCTTCCTATAGTAAACAAGGTCTTCTTGCTCGTCGTCCTTTGCCATGCCAAACTTATTCTTCACAGCTTCGGCAGTAGTCTGTGCCATGTTCTTCGCTTTCTCTCCTGTCTGCTGAAGGAACCCCTCCGACTTCTCCTTGGAGGCCTCCGCAGTGTCTTTGGCCTTTTGGCCCACCTCTGAGGCCTTCTCCTTGGTCACCTCCTTACTCTGCCATACCTTTGCCTTTGCAACTTCTCCCTTCTCTTGACCTTTGTCTCTAGTTGTTTGAGTTGCAACCTTTGATCTCCCCTTGGCTGCCTGGGCCGTCTCGTGGGTATTGTCCTCACTTCCTGGCCCTTCTGCCCAATTGTAACCATCACCTGGTTCGTCTTTTCCTATATATTAAAGGAACGAACGTATATCAGTATCATTCAAAATGGATCAATATTATGTCAATCCGTTTTGATGATAATAATATGAATCAGATCATCGACGACGTATCAATAATTTTTACAACATAAGTAAAAAGTGAAATGTGACACAATCGACACATTTTAAGGAGACCGACTTTGATATTTCTATTAAGTTTCTGTCACCGCTACAGCGTGTACAAAACTTATAAAATACTCAGGTTGAATGTGCTAATAGCTAGAGTACCAAAATCAATATATATTATTTCAAACGTGGCTAAACTATCATGTCAATGCCATACATTGTGAAAGCGTATTGTGTATAAAGTATATATACCTGAGCTTGGCCCTTGGCTTCACCAGCTCTGTATGTCTGTCTGTGGGACGCCATTTTTGCTTTCAACACCGACTGATATATGTAAATTCTCCGAGTAAAAACTGTAAGATTGCTCTTCTTCTTGTTCAAGTTTGTGATGCTGGGAAAGGAATAGTGCATCCCTATATACTTTTTCAAGTATGCTACGTGATTGGCACGTGTCTTGCATGCAGACCGAAAACAACACGCGTCTTGCTTTATAAGGCAGGCACTGACAGCAGTGTGTAATATCGATGACTCCATAACTTAGCCTACAACTTATTGACACGTGTTGATCCCCTTCAGACACATCTACTGTTTACTTAGAACTTATATGGAAGGTGGCCTGACATTCTTTGTGCAAGAATACATTGTTATGAGCTTTCTTCTGTACAACCACATAAAATTTGGTACATAAGTCGTTTTCAATTTAAATATTGCGTGCACTCAATTTATCATGTGTGACACGTTACAGCAAGATACTGTGTGCAATCAAAACATGTAACAGTACTAGTATTGTATCCTTGTAATTGCATGTATAATAAGAAACACGAGTGATGAACTTGAATAATAACTTCATTGAGTAGGAATGAACACAATATAGATTGGCTCTAAAGCGAATAGAGAGACGGGGGGAGACTGTTGCTTCTTTTTCGTTCTTTTCTTTCTCTAATCTAAAAGCATACTTGGACGTTACAAATCATGATCAAAGTGATCTGCCTGTATTGTCAGGGCCAGATCAGCCTCCGCAATTCAACAAATTTGGGTTCGGGTTTGATGACGTTTTTGGTTTTCTACTTTTAGTTGTTTAATAAAAGTAGCTAAGCCAACCACCAACTGCTCCATTTGCATGAACTTCCAAAACCCTAGACCTCAATCCTAATTATCTTGCTAGAGACATATAATAGTGGCAATGGCGTAGCCATAAATTATTTAGTGCGTGGTTAAGCTAAAATTATTACCATGAAATTAAATTTTTAATCTTTTGTTGTCTACATAAAGTTATATAATAGTAAATCTGAAAGTAACAACTGAAGTAAGGAATTTATACTATGTTTTCTAAGCTTCTAGCCTCCAAACTTTCAAATGAGTAAAATAAGGAGTTAAGTGAATAAAATAAGGAGTTTGTAATCTGGAAGTTTTAACTTAATTATTACTTTTAAATTATAATATTGATTAAAGTGATGAGTTTATTTAACATTTATTAGCTCTTATTTACCTCAAAAGCAGCCTTAAGATTCAAAACTTTCATTCCCTAAGTGGAATATGACAATTAAAAATGATAAAATAGCCAAAAGATTAATAAAAAAAGTTAAGCTTTAAAGAACCAAAACTCTCGCTATGCTATAGCCTAGGAGAGCATTGTAATTGGTTCCGCAATTATTGATAGTGGCTTAGTTAGAAATCAATTCTTTATTAAAAAAAATTAGTGTGACACGCACATGATAGCGTAATGATATTATTTTATATGTTATCATATAAAATAATTATTCATAAAAAAATAATTATATAATTAATATTTTATAAACTTAAAATGTACGTTAACAAATGAATACACATATTATACTATGAGTCAATTAATAACACCGATCGAGTAAACGTGCAAATGTCACACTAAATAATCTATGCGAAGAAGGGAAAGAAAAAAGAAGCAAGGCCCTTCGAAAGTCCTGTGCAGCCAAGTATATACCATGGACTAATTTATTATATACGTGCATATAATTAAGCATATGCGGTCAAGTAACAACCTCACGGCTGATTGGCCTAAAAAAAGTCAAGAATTAGGAGGCGACTTCATGGCCGCTGCTCTTCCTTTTTCTCCTCCTATATATAGCAAATAATTGAGCAAATTGTATTCATTGCAAGCCTTCTCTCAAACTTTTCTGCAACTACTTTACTTAGATAAGAAAATTAAAAGAAAAGAAAATGGTGGTTGAGATCACTTCCTTGGCGTTGGTAAATAACACATTGATGAAGGTGGCCATGTTTGTGGTAGTTCAAGCTTTGGTTTATCTGATCCTTTCCAGTTCATCCAGACTCTTCTCCAAGAACAAATTGAGGCCATTCAACAGCTTTCAGCCCCTTCGTTCTGCTAGCATTAACCGGATTCTGGCTTTCATCTCTGACTTGCCAACCGGCAGTACTGCTGCTGATCAGCCATCACCACGCACATGATAATATTCAGTTCATTCTGTAATGTTACACATATAAGCTGTTGTAATATTCCACATGTAGCTCTGTAGTATATGGTCTTCTTTTGTTGTGTAATATATGAAGTTTCGTTATATGTATGTTACCGTGATCCGGTGGAATTAATTCATAAGTCCAAAAAATCAACCAGGTTTTCAAAAGGGAAATGGAGAGTTAAATTTGTTTTTTCTTGTATCCTACAGTTAATTAGTCTCTAACACACATAAATCTATATGCAAGCAAATATATACATGTATAATTTGAATGATAAGAGACTTTAAAAAAGCTCTGCATATGCAACTTTATCTTACGCTACCACTCTCAAACCTAGATAAAGGAGGAGAGAGTACGTTACGATAACCGGCACTCCGTTCTTTATGTCGAATCCCAATCATATGAATCCTAAGAGACCCTGAAAAGAACAAATTATTGATGAATGCTTAAAAAAAGGGCAAGAGTGAGCAGTGATTTCAAAGCCAACACTTGATTGTGATCTAAATAAACTTGATAGAGTAATTATAGTAGTTATCTTCATTCGATTTTGTTTATCCATCAGTACACAGCTGATTAAAGTTTCCCCATCAGTTCCGGTTACTTTAAAAGTACATCAAAACCCCATCATCTTTTCTTATTAGCCTTCTGGACCACTGTGTAGGTTAAATTAACTCAAAATTTTGTGACATGAACCATATATCATAGACAAAAGATTGAACTACAAGCCCAAATGTCATAAAGTCCCAAAAATAATAAGTTAATTTGGGGGTGTTTTGGGCAATTGGTGGCTCCCTTGCTTAATGCTTTGGTAAATCTCACTTCCGTAGAACAATACCAAAACATTATAACAAACTAATTATTTAAGCTAGGTTCTTTATATAACTATATATTAACATGAATGGGACGTGAGAACAAATTGGTTGCAAACTCGCCACTATTTCCAAGATAATAAATAAGAATATTACTAGAGCGTAATACTTAATGACAATTATTTAGTTAAGATCCTTAACTGGTGAGAATATAACCAAATAAATGTATTAAAAAATCACGATACGTATTTCTATCTGGATAATACTTGAGTACTCACTCGTGAGTACTTACCCTTTGGTTTTGTCCCATGATATTTTGAGACATGTTTTATTGTTTTAAAAAATAATAGACATGTTATTGATTGTTCTTGGACTTTAAAAAACAAAAAATATGTGACATTTTTTTATTGAATCAAATCAAAAAGTGAGAACCTAGGTATTATCCTTTCTATCTTTTTTTCCCTTAAACTACGAAAGTCATCCATATTATATATATATATATATATGATTAAAAGTCATATATAATATGGATTAAAAGTCCATTTGGGCAATTTCTTCCTAGAGTTGCTAAAGATGGAGATGAAATCATGAAATAACCAAAACCGTGAGAAACCACAAAGCAAACCACCATATGCAGAAAGTTCGACCCTATAGAGAAAATTAAGGAAGATTAGAACTTTGTCATTGATGCGGCGAGAAATGTTTTGCCACTGAAATTAGAAAGCCAATTTCAATTATTTTGATTTCATGAACAGATCATTCATTCATATTTAAGAAACATTGACATCCCTTGACTATCAGTAATTAGTGATTGCTACTACGATTAATCCTTCGTCCAAAACAACTAAATTAAAACATGAAGGAACAAACTCAACAAGCACATCGATGGACCTGCATCGGACCGGTGGCGGCCCTTGTTACAACAACGTGGCATGAAATGGTCCAATTTCGATTATATTAAGCTAAAAAAATCTTCTAATGGCACATCTTAAACATTGATTTTTTTAATGGATGTATGTCGTTTTCTTATCCTTCCTAAATTATGATCCACAAAAGGCTACAATATGACATATTGATATCTCTAGCCTTCAACCCTAACTGCCAACTGGTCCTCCACCATTGGCTTAGGACCCCCAATGTGGAGACATAAAATAGTATACATTATATCTTTACATATATAGCGACCATTAGCACAAAGAAACATGCAAGAAAGTTCTTAAAGTTACATTGTTCAATCCCCTTGAATTCTTCGAATGCCGTTGTCGATCATTTGCCGGTGTTGTGACACCAGACATGGAATACAACAACTTTACAGGGATGCGTTTTATGTGGTATCCAAGGATAAATAAAGATTACAATACTTACGAGAGAAATTCTAAGAGGCTTTCTCAAAAGTTTTATAGATTTTCTGTCATTTCATATTTTTAGCATAATGTTTATAATATTGGTAAGAGAATTGACGTTAAACTGTGATATGAAAGAGAGTCAATAAAGAGTCTCACTTTGAGAGAATCTCGTTAACATTTCTCTTACTTACAATGTGGAGAAACTTCTTGGTGATCACTAAATCATAGCATTTTGTTGATGACGAGACATAATTTATTAAAAAATGTAAGAAAAATAGGATGTCATGCATTACTTTACTAAGTTATACTGATGAATGTCACATTTTTACATTAAATTGCTTAAATGGACCAGTGATCTTTTTGTTAATCTAAAAAAACATTTTCATGTGTACTCGCTGCATTTCGTTAGACTATGCTTATATGATGAACTCAACGCATATTTTGTCTATACATGGACACGGTGAATATCTAATGGCTTATTGGTGGAAATATCAATTAACTTTTTATGTAGAGCTGTACTTGTAATAGGTGCTTAGGTACTTACATTAACGTTTCAAAATTGCTCATAAAAATGACTATCAATTATCGAGATTTACATTAACAACTAACAGTCATTCACATATCCAAAAACACTTTGTACGTAACATTTCTCTTAAATCTAATTTGCTCCTAAATCATAGTTGGTTGCCTTAATAAGAGAAATAACAAATATGGAAAACCAGAAACTAACCTTGGATTCGGGCATGTTCATGACCACATGGTCTTTATAGGCATTCAAAATCCTATAAGCTCAAGTTCACATGAATTCCATAACCCATGAAACCACAGAGGATTGTCTCTTTCATAGGAGCCATCACCTGTCCCACGTTCGATCCAATGTCAGTGACCTGGTCACGTTGACTCAGTTTCGTACTTTGTTTGACTTTCTAGAACCAGAACCCAGAGGCATCGACCGTGCAATTGCAGCCAAATCCCGCATCCCATGGACTCACCTCCACCTGACCACCACCCCCAACTCCGTTTATCGGCCAGTTTGCCAGGAGGAAACTATTCAAAACGTTGCGTGCGGGAAGTGTCACCTTCCCAACGCCAAAGGGAGAGAAATTTTTCTATGTCATTTATATATATCTCGATGAATTAAGTATCATGAATACAACTAAATGGATATTAAATAAGTTATTTCAACTTATATTATAACACTTAATGTACCCGATTGTATTTTCTATACATTGAAAATCTCTCCCAAATGAAGGCAAAGCAATGGTTAGGAATACTTAACTTTGAACCACTATTATAGACAATCATAAAAAAAATACACGAGAAGAACTTACAATTATACATCGAAAACATTGTAGGGAGTAGGGTAGGGATGGTATCAAACAATAATATAGTATTATGTATTTTAATTTTCTTTTACAACAACATGTAACTAATTTGGGTATTGCTACATATGAAAATTTAGGAATACACATCTATCAATCAATAAATGAAAAATAAATCATGTATTGTATCACTTATAATCCGTTTAGTGGTTATTTCAATTTTTATAATAATTTGTTAAAAGTTCTTAACAAGGTCTACTAAAGTCAACAAACAGATACATTCTCAATAGCAGCGAGAAACTTTACACAAATGAATCTGATCACAAATTTTATATAAAAATCATCTTTGGAAACAAGGATATATCAATAAATGAAAACTAAATTATGGTTTAGAAACACGATATTCTAACTAAACACAAATATTACTTTTGTTCATAATATCAGTTTCATCATTTATATTCACGACTCAGGTCGTTTTAAGTAAGTAAACATATCATCGCTTTATTGTTTTTTTATTTTTATTTTTTATTTTTAGTTCTAAGATAATAAATTTACAGTAGGGTCTAATTCTATCTGTGAATATTACCAATCAATCAATTAATTTGAATGAAAATACAATAAAATATTATCCGAGTGTGCTTAGGTGTCGGATGCAATGAGAGAGGATAAAATTTTCATTGTGACTGAACACAGGAGGTACATCACGTGTTTTTATATAAGTGAGTGGAAATTTTTATTTTTTAAGTTATTAACTTTTTAAAACATATATCTCATTATTTGTATAATGATACATGATATATCATCCCGTGTACCGGTCACATTGAAAAATCTCTTGTGAGGGAAAGAGTTGCACACATACACACACGCTAGTATGAGCGGTACACAGAATGGTACATCATATATTATTATACAAATGATAGAATAAATGTGTTAAAAAATTAATAATTTATAAAATAAAATTTTTCACAACTTCTATAAAAACACGTAATGTATCATTGTATTCCGGTCACAATCACAAATTTCTCTCACAAGTGCAAGGCGGAAGGAAGGGGAAGGCAAAATCGAAAAATGAAAATCCATTATCTTCTTTTGAGGGAGAGAGATAGGGTTGGACTCTTGAAACTTGAAGGTTGAAAACTTTGTCATGCCCAAATCAAACTAAGACACGCCAAATCCGGGCCAGCTTTCACGGATTCTTCTCCACCTCAACACCTTCTTCTGCTTGTCTTTAAACTCTTGGTGAAAAAAAAAAAATTGCTTCAATTATTGGCAGGTGGTGGTGGATTAAAGTTTGAATATTTAAGCGTTTGAACTCAAAATCTCATCTGGGAATTGGGCAGTTTTCTATTTTCTTCCCATTGGGGTTATTGCAGTTCTTGGTAAGATTTTCTATTTCTTCCCATTAATTTTTTTGTGTGTTTCTTTTTATTTAAATTTGGTAGTTTTTGGTTGAGAAAGTGTAATTTTTGTTGAATTCTTGAATTGGGTTTTGGAGTATGCAATTTGTAGTGTTCTATTTTCATTTCCTGAAAGTGCTTTTGTAAAATTGAGCTGAAGAATGCCATGAAAATTGAAAAGTAAAAGCAGCTTCTGGATTTTGCTTCAGAGTTTTTTTCCACTTTTTGTTGCATCTTACCTGGAAATAATCACTACCAAGTACCAATCTTGTTTTCTTCCGCTTTTCAATAATTTATTATTGCAGGGATCTTCACTGTGCATTGTTGTTTTTAGGGATTCTCAAAAGCACTTGGAAGTTGTTTGATCTGATAATTTTACCTTTTTGATAAATCATTTGAAGCACAAGACTATTATATGCTTTTTTAGGCTTCATGCTGAGAAAACTAGGCAACTACTTTTACTCCCTGTGCAAATTTCTTACTTTCCAAAGGCACGAGGGAATTGCTGTAACGGCAAACTGCTATGGAATCATTGCTTATAACTTCCGTTCGAGAAAGATCTTGTTGACCAATGACCGTGATAAAATTGGAACTGCTCGTATATTCTGTCATTATCTCTTATAGAATCTAAGATAATTGGTGTAGGTTTAGGGGTGGAGTTGTAATGAATCAAGAGGTGTTCTACTAAACAAGGAATTAGATCTCATTGTTTCATTTGTTCGTTTATAAGATGGGATTTTGGTCTTTAAAACCCAATTTTAAAGCCTTTCTGACAATTCACAAATCTGTTCTGAAGTTTTGCAAGTAGGATATCGGATTTTAAAGCCTTTCTAACAATTCACAAATCTGTTCTGAAGTTTTGCAAGTAGGTATCGTATCCCTTTCTCGCCCGTAATCCTACCTCAAACTCTTCCGAATGCACGAGTTTATGTTTTTTCACGTGCCTAAAGTTTAATTCAATGCTATTATATGGCTTTCTTGTAACTGTAGATTGGCATCTTTATTTCATGCCTTTTTCTGACAAATACCTTGCTTTCCATTACATCAACTACATGCATTTCGTTGAAAGAAAAGTTATGCAGAACACTAAACTTCCGATGGGGGAATGACAGGGTAATTTAATTGACACTTGAGGGAAGTGACACAATTCGGGAAAAATACCATGATATTGATCCCAATCTGAGAGTACCAGCATTGACATTTGAAGAAGAAACATGTCTCCTGGAGGTCGCTTCTGTGAGGATGTGGCCGAGTCTCGTATGGCATTTGCAGATACTGATGTTGCAACTTCCGCTGCTGATCTAAGGGCTTCCCCTTTCAGAAAAGCTGCTGCTGGTTTGATTGGAAATCCTGGACTGCCACCAAATAGTAATGTGCATGATCTACTCGAGTGTCCTGTTTGCATGAATTTAATGTGTCCTCCAATTCACCAGGTATGTCTTAATATTTGTTTAAATTTAAATGATCAAGGAGGATTCGATGCTTCTTTTAATAGGAATATGTCTTTTCTTTTGGTTGAAGAATAAGGAAAATCCTGCAACTGATGCTAATAGGGTTTTAAGCATCTGGTTGTTCTTTAAAGTTATACAATTGAAATTTAAAGGTCATTATGCCACCACAACTATATACAACTCGAAAACAGTCACAAAGTTGTAAATCTCAAAAAACTTGAACTCCAAAACTGGATTTTTCTTAAGAACTGCCTACTCATCGAATGTGAAGGATCAATTGAGAAATACCGTCATACGCGATCTAGCATAATGATACACCATCCTATCTTGAACATCATTATATGGTCTTCAGATTCGATTGCATGCACATAGGTTTTAATATACATGTTTTAAGATATTATTTTTGTCGAAGTGAGAACTTATTGAAGCTTATATTGTATATTGTAGTGTCCAAATGGCCATACTCTTTGCTCGAGCTGTAAGGTTAGAGTGCACAACTGTTGCCCCACTTGTCGAAACGAACTTGGAAATATAAGGTGCTTGGCACTGGAGAAAGTAGCAGAGTCTCTGGATCTTCCTTGTAGATACCAAAGTTATGGTTGCCAAGATATATTCCCATACTTCAGCAAGCTAAAGCATGAGAAAATCTGTAACTACCGTCCGTACAGTTGCCCTTATGCTGGAGCTGAATGTTCTGTCACTGGAGATATCCAATTCCTTATGATGCATCTTAAAAATGATCACAAGGTCGACATGCATGACGGGAGTACTTTCAACCATAGATATGTTAAATCCAATCCCCAAGAAGTTGAAAACGCTACCTGGATGTTGACAGTATGTTTCTCTCCCTCTCTCTCTCTCTCTCTCTCTCTACATGTATATCCTACATACACACATACACAAATTGCATTTCTATACACAATCTTGTCGAAGGAATTGCATCTTTTAAGTACCACGTAAAAACTTGATACAGTATTTTCTGCTCTTACCGGTCAAAGTGTCTTTATTGATTTCAGAACGACATATTTCTTTAAAACTTTCAATTGTTTAGTAAATTTGAGTAAAGCCTGTGGGAAATTCACGACTCCAGTGTCTGAATCATCAAAAGACCTACTGACATAGCTAATTTGAAATTCTCCTTCTTTCTTAATCCCCGACGAAAGGACAAATTGCTGTCTTTCGCTATGACTTCTTTGTTTCTGTTATCATATCACGTCTTTAATTTCTGAGTAGAAAAAGTGGTACAAATGTTGCAGTCTCATAAGTATCTTTTTGGAATGAACAATCATAAAACAAAATCGATCTTCACATATTTGATTCCGGTCAACCTCTACCAATGTATTCATACCCATATGTGACTTTGAATGTAGTGCAGATTTTCAACTGTTTTGGCCGTCAGTTTTGCTTGCATTTTGAGGCATTCCACATTGGAACCGCACCGGTTTACATGTCATTCCTAAGGTTCATGGGCGATGATGATGAGGCGAAGCAATTCACTTATAGTCTTGAAGTCAGTGGCAGTGGTAGAAAGCTCTTGTGGCAAGGAATTCCTCGGAGTATCCGAGATAGCCACCGAAATGTCCGTGACAGTCAAGACGGACTAATTATTCAAAGGAACTTAGCACTCTTCTTCTCCGGTGGTAATAGGCAGGAGCTGAAGCTGAAAGTCGCCGGCCGTATATGGAAAGAACACTGAGATATAAAAACTAGAAACTTGTTCAAAGATACTGTAACCTTTAACTGCGAAAAATAAAAAGGTTGGAAGGAATTGAGGGAGCTCTATGTAAAAGGCTGGATATTTTTTTGCTTGATAAAATTTATTGAAAATCTCTCTTGTTGAGTCTTGATGTGCATCTCCTGTGTTCTGCTGTCGGCATGTAAAACGCAATAGACTTGTAGCTCACGTTGTTAAGAGCATCTATCGTTGAACTTTACATTTGGTATTTGATCTCCCTCCCCATATTGCTTTATACACTAGGATAATGTTGTTTTTGACTATCTTGATCTTCCATATGATGACGGTGGATGATTATCAACTGTTGATGTATGTAGGAGACTAATCGATGAATGATGATCAATTAATGTATGTGGAAGACATGGAGATTGTGATTGGCTACCAAAAACCTCAATAACAATTTGCTTTTGAACATAGGAGTGTTGGTATCTGTGATTTTGTTGATCACATTGCTAAAGGAAGGATATAGTATTTGGTCGCCCACCCTATATATGTACTTCCGAACACAAGAACTTCTTCACATCTACCCCCTCCCTCAATTGAAAATAATAGAGATTGTGAGCATCCCACTACTAGTTACCGGCATTAGACGGAATTTGAGTGATATAGATTGCGCTTATTTACTTTTAACTAAAAGATTATGTCATTAAGTAGGAGTGTAAGTGATAAAATGAAAAATGTAGAAGACATTCTCACCTTCGAATTGGATTAAAGTTTGATTCTACTAGTTACCGCTAGTAGACGGAATTTGAGTGATAGAGATTTCTCTGATTTGATCTTTAATCAAAAAATTTGTCATTGAGTGAGGGTCAATCCATCGGGAGGAGATGCCATCCTGATCTCTCCCACCAAGTCCTAGGGATCCGGAGATCCGGACCCTTAAAATTTGATTCAACAGCTACAATTATTATAACTTTTAGAATGACCTACTATTTATAGCCGTTGAATTAAATTTCAAAGATCTGAATTTTCGGATCCTAGGGTTTGGTGAGAGAGATCCGGATGGGCTCCCTCTCCCAATCCATCATTACCAGAGCCCAAACCCTCCGCCCATCCACAAAATACGGTGGTCACCTCCTCCGCTTAAACCCTAAACCGTGCGAACCTCTCTCTCCCCCCTCCAATCTCAAAATAAAAGAAAGACATGCTCCTGATAGCTCGAACGCACTCTCTCTCTAAGCTCAAACCCCTCCTTTCTATCTCTCTCCTCGCCCAATCCTTCCCAGCCCAAACCCCCTATTCAAATTTCCCTTCATTCCCAAAACCCCACCTCCAAAATCCCACAAATTCTCAATCTTTACCATTTTCCACCATTTTCTTCCACCCATTTTCTTCGTCTCAATCCTTGCCCTTTAACCGCGAAGGAAATTACGATGAAACTACCGCCGGAGCTCGCCACGTCTGCCGTGGGTGTGGAGTTCACATGCAGGATTCCGACCCCAAACAGCCCGGATTCTTCCTCAAGCCCTCGAAAAAGGATCCAAGGACGTATCGGTTGGGGACCCTTCTCGAGCACGTTGGTCAAGTGCCCGAATTCAATGATTCTCTCAAAAGGGGTCTCATAATCGAGCCCGAAAACTTGAGTTCTGAGGCCGATTTGGTGGGAGTCAAGGTCGAAAAGCCGGTGGTCTGCGCACGGTGTCATTCTCTGAGGCATTACGGGAAAGTGAAGGATCTGACGGTGGAGAATTTACTACCGGATTTTGATTTTGATCATACGGTTGGGAGGAAGTTAGCTTTGACGTCGGGGACCCGATCAGTAGTGCTAATGGTGGTGGATGCTGCAGACTTCGATGGGTCATTTCCTAAAAAGGTTGCCAAGTTGGTTTCGGATACAATTGAGGAGCATTTCACAGCTTGGAAACAGGGGAAATCAGGGAATGTGCCGAGAGTGGTGCTTGTGGTGACAAAGATTGATCTTTTGCCCAGTTCGTTGTCGCCCACGAGGTTAGAGCATTGGGTTAGGACAAGAGCAAGGGAGGGCGGAGCGAGTAAGATAACGAGTGTGCATTTGGTGAGTTCTGTGAGGGATTGGGGGTTGAAGAATCTTGTTGATGATGTTACTAGCTTGGCAGGACCGAGAGGGAATGTGTGGGCGGTAGGGGCGCAGAATGCTGGGAAGAGTACACTGCTAAATGCGATAGGGAAGCATGTTGGAGGGAAGATTACGCATCTGACAGAAGCGCCAGTTCCCGGAACAACATTGGGAATTGTTAGAGTGGAAGGTGTTCTTCCTGGTCATACCAAGTTGTTTGATACTCCCGGGCTTTTGAATCCTCATCAGATTACGACTAGGTTGACAAGAGAGGAACAGAGTCTTGTCAACATTAGCAAGGAGTTGAGACCGAGGACGTACAGGATCAAGGTAAGCTTACTTGAGCATCAAGTACCTTATAGTGATTTCTTGATTTCGTTACCACCAATTACAAAGGTGAAGTGGTAAAGTACCTGTTGATTTCATGTATAACTGCATATATAGTGTTGAATTTGGAGGAATGTGCAGTTATAGCTTTTGGGTATTCGTATCCGGTTATTTAATGTTCTGAACTTTGAGTAGATCACTTTGTTGACTCACAGTAATGTGTTTCTTCCAATGCGAATAAATTTAGTAACGCATACCATGTTAATAGATAGAATAAAAAATCTCAAATTGTGTTACTATTACTAAGCACCCATTGCTTCAATTGTGTAAGCATGATCTTGCCTTTTAATAGTATATTGCCGCATGTTTAGTTTGTCGTTTGGTTTGTACTTCGTACATGTCAACCATCTCGAGTTCAACAACAATTGGAACTACCTCAACAATTTGATAAATATACCGATTTCTGGGCTGCATGAAAAATCCGGTAACCAATTGTGTTCAGAACCTTATTTATTGAGTTTATATCTCACTAGAAAGTTGATTGCGTGACAGTATTGGACGCTTATTTACCATTGATAAGTACTCTCTTTTGCTACTTTTTGGGTTATGTTCAAATGCATAGTTCATTGTCGATCTTAAAATGTCTGTTGCAAATTTAGGTTCAATGTGATCTCTTAATATTTGTTCCATTTATCATCGCTAATATTTCTTGTCCTTTGGCTGTTACAGGATGGGTATTCAGTTCATATCGCTGGGCTTATGAGGCTGGATATAGAAGAATCATCCGTAGATTCTGTTTATGTTACAGTATGGGCATCTCCTTATCTTCCACTACACATGGGAAAAACCGAAAATGCTTGCACAATGGTAGAGGAACATTTTGGTCGTCAATTGCAGGTATTAACACTAGTTGACGAGTGATAATTCTCCTAAGTCTTGGTTTTCTATCTTATAGTCATTAGTCTTAATGTCTTATTAATTGTTCTGATGCCAAAATTTCCTTCTCCTTGTTTCAGCCACCAATTGGAGAGAATAGAGTTGAGGAGCTTGGGCAGTGGGTAAGAAAGGAATTTCGAATCAGCGGAAACAGTTGGGATTCAAGTTCAGTGGATATTGCTGCTGCGGGTCTTGGTTGGTTTGCTGTTGGACTTAAAGGAGAGGCAGTTTTGAGTGTTTGGACGTATGATGGTATTGACGTTGTTCTTCGCAATGCATTACTTCCTCACAGATCATACATTTTTGAAGAAGCTGGGTTCACCGTCTCTAAAATTGTTTCCAAGGCTGACCGAGCTTCAAATAAGCCACAACACAAAAGTAAGAAGAAGAGGAAACAAAGCGACCAGAAGGAATCTGTTCCGGTTCCCTGCTGATTCACTACTTATTAACTGAAGCAGATTCAAATTATTTTTACGACTGGAAGTGTTAGCGAGTAAAACAGAAAGTTCTTATGAAAAGGGAAAACCGGAGTTTTGACAATTTACGATTGATGATACTACAGGTGATGAGGAATATCCAGTAAGCAACATCAACCCCTTATAGGAATGAAAAATCTAGGCATGTTATTGAGCCACTGACAAAACCATTGATGCTTTCTCCGACCATGGAAGGGGTGGATGTTCCATATTGGGATGATCTTTCTGCAGAATTAATATTTAAGAATGACAGCTCAAAGGCGGGGTTTTGTTACTGGCTTCCGAACTACAGGAAAAGACGGCTTGCAGAGGGCTTTTGTGACTGGAAGTGTACAATCCTGGTGTTGAATTTCTTATTCGTTATTCTTCTTTCTGTAAATTGTAAGTCTGAATAACTGAGTCTGATCAGTTTCGGAGCTGTTCTGATATGAAGTTAATCGTTATTTTGTACTGGTTTTTCATAATTTTGGCAAAAGGGCCAAACTTTAATGCAATTATTTCTGAGTTCACAGTAAACTATAAAACTAGTGACTAAAATATGCAGTTTCGAGTAGGGATAGCAATATTCTTTCCGGTTCGGGTCCAAAAGTGTACACATGTCCAAGTCCCTCTTCTTAAGTTTATATCTTAATTTACTGTAAAATTAATCTGACGACTCATATAAAAAAGACCTCGCAAGTCCTCAAAATAAGGACTATAGGAGAACAACTCTGAGTATATGAATATTATCTTTAACACTTACAACTGAAAGCATAGTAGTTTCCTAACTAGGAGAGTCACAATTACTGTTAACATATAAATAGTGGCATCTGCTTTCGCAAATAATACAGATAATTTGAACCAATTGGTTAAGCATTGAGCTTTTGACATAATGGAGAAGGACCACTGTTATGATCGACTATGACATCATCGTCATCAATTTCTATAGTCTTGCTTTCCTTCTTACTTTTTATTAATTTTATGAGGTTGTGATTTGTGATAGGTGCAATTTTTTCATCTTTAGTTATGAAAAGTTAATGTTGAACAATGACCTTGTGATTAAAAAAATTTGATCCGCCTGTCGCCGAAAAAAGTTGGCCAGTCAAAAAACGTGGTAGGATTCAAAAGTGAGAATCATGTAATCATTTTGAATTATAATAATATTTACAAAACTATTTCGTTTGAATTTTTTATTGGTACCTTGGCTAAAATATAATATCTTCCCTATATTATTTTTAAATTGATATTTAAACTTAAATATCTCAAAGAATATCTCTTCATCTTTATAGGGAATATAAAGAGTTTGATATTAATATGCAACTAGATTAACCCCACACATCTAATGGTTCTAATGCACTCGTTAATCGAGTAATTCCCAAACACAATAGTTTAGAGAAGTGTGTCAACTTTGTATTTTGGTTGAACTAGTAAAATAGATCGTGGATGAACATCTAAAGGGTAGGGTAGGGTTCATACATGAGGGGGTCCGGGAGGTTTAGAAGAAGGAAAGCCTACTTTCACATGTTTAAGAGTCCAAAGCTTTTTAGCCACTTAGTACTACGATCTAGTGATATTCATTTTCATTGATAAGTGAGAGGTTTTAGGTTTGATTCTCGTCAAAGGTGATTTTGAACCACATTATTGTTAGCCCATTGTGAGGTTAATGTCACTCTCTTCTCTTAGTGTAGATAATATCGATTGTTCAAAAAAAAACAAAAAAGAGTCAAAACTTTGCTTTTGTAATAAAGTGATTGCTTTCATAATTTGGCATCAAAGGGCCACGAGGGTACGTAATACAAATACACAAACACAAAAAGTGAACCCTCTATGTTAGATGAAATATGACTCATAGTTTAAATCGAGTATTCAAGCGGGTAGTTTCCTTCACACCTATATTAAATTTAGTATTTACTCTGACTTTGCTCTAAAATCTATTAAGTAATAAGTTCAAAGGGAAACTACCAAATAACTCTTGACTAATACTTAAAGTAGCACCGCCAAATAACTTCTCATCTCGCCTTCTAAAATCTGTTGAATAATTGACGGATCTGTGAACTCGAACATGGTATCCAATGATCCAACCGAGCATAAAAGACTAACAAAGGGGAATTATTACTACTAGCTAGCAAGCTAGGACTCTCTTTGGTTACTAGTATAGCTGTGATATACCACTCTATACATAGTAACCTTTCTAATTAAATTGGGTTGGCCATCTGCCCTCCCTTTAGTTTGACGTCCAAAACCGAAAAGCTGACCAGACCAAATTATTTGTACTTTCCTTCATTCGGGTCTTATTTTACTTTTTGTCAATTCGCTTCATAAAATCAAAAGAATTTTAACGAAAAGCTCTCGATACTGTTCATTTTAACGAAAAATCACATTTTTACACTAAAAAGTCAATTCTGATACTATTCACTTTACCCTTTATTTTGTCGTTATCGTTAAAACTCAAAGTTTTCAAGTCCTTTTCATTAATTTTCCTTAAAATCAAACCAAACAATAATAATCGCAAATTTCATCTTTACTATAAGATTTGAAGATATTTTATCTAATTTTCTATCAATTTAGGTCATTTGATTTGCACGTGATATACAAAAAAACTTCAATTGGGATCAAATTTATTTTATAAATTTATGGAGATTATTACTTAAGAGCATCTCCAAAGAAAGTACCAAAATGTACACATCAACTATAACAGTAAAAAAAGATCACACTAATATTCTCCAACCGAAGTGTCAAATCCTATACGGCGATGACATGGATTGGCAGCAAAAGAGGTTGCTGTCAAATTTGACAGCAGCTTCAAATGTTTTTTTTAATTAATTATTAAATGTATTTTATTGATTTTTAATTAGTTTAATCATTTATTATAATTAATGTTGAGTTGACCGATACAATTATCCTTCATTTTTCTTCTTTTCAATCAAGGAAGGTGAACAGATTACTAATTAAACTTTAAATGTCCTTTATTAAATTTTAATCAGTTTAATAATTTATTTTATAAAATAATAAAATAATAATTTAATTTGACATATCAGTTGGAGAACAAAACTTTAAAAGATGTCAAAGTGCCACATAAGCTGTCAAAATTTAAATTTTATGTTCAAAATTTGACATCTCCTTTGGAGATGATCTAAGAGTGACATCCCACATCGCCCAGGGGAGTGATCCTTAAATGTATATTCTCATCTCTACCTAGCACGAGGCCTTTTGGGAGCTCACTGGCTTCGGGTTCCATGGGAACTCCGAAGTTAAGCGAGAAGGGGGCTAGAGCAATCCCATGATGGGTGACCCACTGCGAAGTTGCTCGTGAGTTCCCAAAAACAAAACCGTGAGGGAATGGTAAGCCCAAAGCGGACAATATCGTGCTACGGTGGTGGAGCGGGCCCGGGAAGTGATCCGCCCCGGGCCGGGATGTGACAAAGAGCGCTCCTATGCCCACTTTCTTTTCTTTATCTCCCACTCCACTTATTTTGCCACCAACCATTAAAAGTAAAAATAATTAATTACTCTCTCTCCACCCACCATTACTTTAGTCTAAAGAAGGCTTTTCAATTGCATTGTACAAATGAATAGTCTTTGGAGCCGAATTTCACTTTATTTACGAGGCTACCACTGACTTTCTCTGTTGCTGATCTTCATGCCGCATGTTGATGATCGTGGAAAGGCAGGGGTGCGATGGTCATTTTAGTCTGTAGGGTTTCGAACGGGTTGGGTGGGTTAGCGACTTTCATTTCCTTTCTTTGTGAGCTGCAAGAGCGAGGGGGTTTGGTGATGGGTTTGCCGTCAAGGTTGGCTTGTGGAGATCACGACTAGGGGTGTAACTTGAGTTGGGCTAACTCGAACTCGCTCATGTTTAACCCGACTTTAAACCTGAACAAACGGATTTTTTTTAGTTATAACCCGTCCGAACCCAACCCAATTATTGATTGGGTTGGGTTGGATTGGGTTGATCATTTGCCCAACCCAACCTGATTAACCAAACCCGATTAGGTTGAGCTATGCAACATACTTCTCAATGACCTTTGCACCTTTGCACCTTCGCACCTTCATGAGAACCTACTAATATGATATACAATTTGACTTGAAAGGAATCACATTAAGTTTATTCTGCTTGTCATATCACATCCTGTAGAACAACTTCCTTTATTAAATTAATATTGCAACTATTCGACCTCTCTTTGAGATCTGCTTCACAGTTTGAGTTGTGATTGTTTCTTATGCTGCTTTCTTGTGCCGATTCAGACAAAGCAGGCTATTGAGCAAGTAAATTTGAGGGAAAGTGATTTTAAGGTCAGTTGTTTGCTAATACAAATAGGTTGATGTCTTTGTGGATGTATACATGCATGTGTGGGTGCTTTCAAAAACATAGGATTTAAAATTCGATGGTAATGCCCGATTAAAACTTGAAAAAGTTGGGCAACCCGAACCCAACCCAAGTAAATCCAAACCCGATTAAACCCGAGCCCAAATAAACTCAATTAAAACTCAATCCGAACCCAATCCCGAATTGTAAAAGTTGGGTTAGAATTGGGTTGACCTTCCAACCCGCCCAACCCGTCCGAGTTGCACCCCTAGTCACGACATTAGGTTTTTTATTTTTAGCATTTTCAATTTTAATTTTATTTAGAAGTCTTTATGTAGGTCCTTCAAGGTCATTTTGCAAGAGGGAAAATTTGTAAACAAAAATGTTTAATTTGATGCAGCTGGGATGGGTGGCGTGGGTGGGGAAATAAAACAAAGACATGGGTTTAGCAGCACTACTCTTACTTAATTTTATAATAGTTAGAGAATTTTATTTATTGACTTATTTATCTTTAATGAATATTGTATCTCCTAAATAGGATTTCTTGGGTGCAAAGTATTTTACTTCTTGCACATATGTACTTTTTTTTACTTGTACTCCAAGGTATTGTTCCCTGGTTCTCAAGGTCTCGTTATGTATGTAAAGGGTGTTGAATACCCTTTTTTTTTATCTATCAAATTAGCCATGGCACCCAAGGCCAATATGAAAAATCAGTTAACTGAAAAGATTCTTATTAAGTTATGAAGAAAAAACCATCAAACCCCAATTGGAAGCAAACGATCTTCTGGATTGGTTAGAGGATAGTCATGTATTAAGGGTGTCACAAGCAGTAATATCTTAAACGATCAACCGAGCTCCTTCAAGCAGCAATATCTTAACTTTTTATTTGTGACATTGCATATTTTTGTACTCATTGATAATTTTATATCTGTGAATGCATATTTCCTTAAGACGAGACCAAGAAACATTATACATTATTACAATAGGAAGTTTATTCCAATACACAACTGGTCTTAAGTTCAAACCATAATTTTTAATGACTTTAAAAATATGTTATTCCATTATAGAGTATTACTTTAATTATTATACTTAATTTGGAGGGTTGAAACGACAATTTTTAATGAATTAAAGGTACATTTAAAAAATAAAAAAATAGTGTATTGAGTTAAGGTAGATCAATAGTTAAATTCGCAACTTATGTGTAAAGTTAAGGACTTATGAGCGAGAAAATGATAGTCTTGTCATTTAAAGTGTGTCACGTGACATAAATTGTTATAAAATTGAATAAAATAACTTAGTAGAATGAATTTGTCAGTTGTTAATGGGTTTAGAGGACTTATTTATTTGAAAAATAGTTCAAGGACTTTCACATGGGGAATAATTCAGTGATTAAATCGACAAATGGACAACACAAATCGGGTGACATGAAGCACATGTCACAAATTTTCATGCCTATTACGTGGACAACACAATTTGGGTAACGTGGACCATGTCTGACCGTTGACCTTCACACACGAGACAACATGCTCTGATACCATGAAAAAAGTTAAGGTTCCACCATAAAACTAATTGACAATATAAGAAATAGTCTGATTAATTATTTATAAGCAAATGCAATTTTTTTTTTCTCAATGTGAAATTGATACTCTCAACAATATATAAGAAAGAAAGCAAAGTGTGATTATTATTTCTCTTTTTATTCATACTATAAGTTTATAAGACACAAAGTACTAACACCACATGTCATAATCCGATCATCACAACAACAAAAATTACCCAATTCACACCAGTTTAAAACATTTTACTACATCACTACATTAATTAATTGGGTATCTAATTACTTACCAAGCTCCTTCGATCGCCCAAGCATATTGTAATGCATCGTACTGCAAGTTGCAAATATAGGAGGAGAACAAGTACTAGGGTGAATGAGAAAGAGCTAAGTAAATGCAACCAAGTTTCTTGCGGTACCACGAATCCACTACCTATAATCCTTTCTCTTGCTCGTACTCTCTCTCTCACACGAAATTAATGTACCACGAATCCATGACCTATATAAGCTGGTTAGCACTAACGTATGTTTCATTCACTAATATCCACAACTGTTAAAATATAGTTCATATATTGGTTGCATGAAATTAGAAATGGCAACAGCTGGTTCAATATCTTATTATTTCAGCACTGCATTTCTTTTTGTTCTTGCATTCAATCTTCTCAGCTTTCAGGCCATGACTGCTTCAGGTCAGGAAGCCAATGACGGCGATTTGATTCAATTTGCCTTGAACTTGGAATTCATGGAGGCGGAGTTTTTTCTGCACGGTTCTCTTGGCACAGGGCTCGACACAATCAGTCCAAGCCTCACCCAAGGAGGTCCGGCTCCCATTGGGGCTCAGAAGGCCAATCTCGACTCTCTTGTCGCCCCTATCATCGAGGAATTAGGTTATCAAGAAGTTGGTCATATCAGGTTTTTCGAAAGATAGGGTTTAATTTCTATATTAATCACAGAAAATTCAAGAAATAATCAGGCAATCAAATAACTAATTTATGCGTACACTTGGGCTAAAACCAATGTCAAAGCGCACATGAATATGGGTTAAAAACTTGAAAATACGATCAAGTTAAGAACTTTGTTATTTCTAATGCATTACTACAGTGCGTTGATGATCACCTATTTTTTAGAAAAAAACGATCACATCCTTACAATATAGTAGCATTCCAAATTATAAGATTTTATCAAACCACTATTGTTGAACTCTTTCTTATATGAACCCTTATGAAACAGTACAAAATATCTTTTCTTAGTATAAAGTTTTAAACTTCCAAAATAACCCAACCAAAGCGACTCTTCACTGGTACCATTGCCCATTTGTTTTGTGCTTGGTTAGCCGCACAGCCATGCACGGTAAGGAGATGTATTCAGGTAGCCATTCACCCAAGATACTCTAGTTAGATATTGGTTGGGCTAAGGAGTTGTTTGATAACTATTTTGTTTTTAGTTTTTAGTTTTGGCCTTCACTTTTAACTTTTTTGAAAACTAAAAATTGAAATCTTATTTGGTAACTACTTTTAATTTTTAGTTTAAAAAAAAATGAAAACTGAAAACCAAAATGTGGAAAAACAAGGCCAAATTTTGAAAACTCAAGAAAGTAGTATTCAGTTTTCATGTTTTTGAACACTGAAAACTGAAAATAGTAACTAACAAGATTTCGATTTTTAGTTTAAAAAATAAATAAATAAATAAAATGACAACGAAATGATTATCATACGACCTTAAGATAAAACTTTTCATTTTCATTCAAATTGAAAATTTATAAATTATGTTTTCAAAAAATACAAAATTAACACTATAGTTTAAACACTATCTAATAATAATACTAATACTAATGGGTCTCTCACATGTAATAACATGACCCATTTAATTAATATCATAACCATGCATGGTGGTATTAAATACTCCTATATTTCAATGGATTTCAGGGCAATTGTTACACGAGTAGGAGGATTTCCAAGGCCACTTTTAAATCTCAGCCGTCAGAATTTTGCAAAAGTATTTGACCAAGCAGTGGGCTTCAACCTGGTCCCTCCATTCGATCCCTATGCAAACTCAGTCAATTTTCTGTTGGCAGCCTATTTGATCCCTTATGTGGGTATCGGAGGTTACGTTGGCGTCATCCCAAACCTCACCGCTCCTGCTAATCTCGGTGTAAGAAATAATTATTTAATTAGTTAAATTTAGAAGTCATTTGATAAACATTTAGTTTTCGGTTTTTATTCAGTTTTTTTTTTTGTTCACATTTTTAAAAGTTGAATTCTTGTTGATAATTACTTTCAATTCAAAAATGAAAATTAAAAATTGTTTTATTGACTACTCAAAAGTAAAAACTAAAAATTGAAAATGAAATATTTTCAAACGGCCCCTTAGTACTTTTCTTCATGATCAGTTCTAATCTTTTCATTAAAATTCACCCCAATTTAGAACAAGATGTTATGTGGGAAGAAGTCTCATTCTAAGGGTCAAATAAGCTTCTATGGCTTCTCAAACGAGAAGAGAAGTATATTAAACTAATCTATAATATTAAAGGGGACTTGTGTGTACAGAGAGTGGAGCACAATATTCTTGCCAACTTGCTAAACTGAAGTAACAAACTTTTATGGCTTCAAACATAACTCTATAACAAAATTACACAAAATTTGCATAAAATGTTCAATTTGGACTAAGATCGACATTAACCGATCTAGCCACAAGGATGTTAAGTAACAAGTTATTGGTTTTCAACATTAATGAAAATCAATTCATCAATACTAATTAAATTGTTGGTGTGCATATGTAGTTGGTTGCATCACTTTTGGGTGTTGAGGCTGGGCAAGATGCTGTGGTACGTGCGCAACTGTATGAGATAAGGAATCAGAAGGTGTTTCCTTACATCCTCACGGTGGCTGAGTTCACCAACCGAATTTCTGCACTTAGGAATCGGCTGGGCGGGAGTGGCAACAAAGATGAAGGGCTCATAGTACCCACCACCCTCGGGGCGGAGAATCGGACGTCTAGTAACGTCCTATCGGCCGATCCTAACTCTCTTTCGTATGCAAGGACACCAACTGAGATTTTGGGGATCGTGTATGGAACTGGAAATGCAACAATGCCTGGCGGGTTTTTCCCTCAAGGAGCAAATGGCAAAATTGCGACCACCGTGCGTACATAAATGTAGGGATATAATTCCTCTACTTAAGCACTATACATATTGAAATATTTTAATCCACTAGTACGAGTGCAGGAATCTCAGATGTAGTTATATCCAGCGAAATCCAGAATTCTAATTACAGTACGTGATTAGAATTTAATATATGTAATGGATCATGAATAAATCTTGAGAATTTCATATTAATAAATTGGCCTAATTAGATAAATGGTTCATGTGGTAATCCGATAGTTGGAAGGTAGTCATCGTGATAAAAAAATTTGGATTTAAGTTCTTGTGATAAAATCTGTTAGGATTTAAACTCAAAAATAATATTTCTGTTAATTCTCTGTTATCGTCGGGAACCAGCCCATCCTGCAACTGGTATAACTTTCCTTCCGTTCTTCCATGCCTTCTTTTACATGAGGTAGAGGTAGTTGTACTTTATCATTATTGTTTTCATGCCATCACTTAACCCATCATATATGGGGCTTCACGATTCAAGGCCCTTATATATCCAGTGTATCAAAGTTAGAAACGGAAACTTAATCTATACACATGAGCCCTAAGAGTTAAATGAGAATTATTTTAAAAGTGAGATTTTTTATAAATTCGCTGTTATTTTACAGTTTAACGTTAATTTTCGTGCTAATATTATAAAATATTGTGTCAAAAGTATGAGATAACAAAGAGTCTACGAAGAGTTCTACTTTTAAGAGAGTCTTGTTAACGTTTCTTTGTATCCATATAAAACATTATTTGACCTTATATTTTATAATTTGAATTTGTCTCTCAGCCGTTGACATAAACACATTATTAGCCTTTAAATAAAAAATATTTGAACCACATCAGGTTGATCATTTCTTGCTAATTTATTCATCAAATTTATAATTAAACAAAGAAACCCATATATTGAATAATAAAACTTATCAGTTGTTGCCTCTAAATAGCAGTTGGCATGCCATGCGACCAAACAGATCCAGTTGCCCTAATTTGTTATTATTACATATTTATGAAATTGGTTATTTAATCAAAATTAATGGACAATGCATATATGTTTTGATTTTTTTTTTACTTTTCTAATTTTGTGGTGTTGTTCGGCTTGTTTTGCATGTTTAGATTTTTTAGGCTTGACTTTAGAGAGGTTAAGTCTTATGTCCCTCCTCTTTTGTTTGTATTTTTTTTGTTTTTGTTTCTAGAATGGTAACGTTTATGTCCTCCTAACTAGATGTCACTTTTTTTTCGTTATTAATAAATTTCTCATGTACTGTTGAGGTTTTCTGAAAGAATATATATGTGTTTCAATAATGCTACTCTTACTATATTTCTTATACCACATTTGTACAATCTCTTCAATAAAGATGGAACCTACCAGTACATGCGGATCTCATTCCTATTGGAAAGATAGTAGAAATGTGACGTCGTATTCCCCACAAACAAGTAATTCAAGTCTTACTATATATTTGTATCACTTCAATAAAAAGAGAACTTGCCAACACTTGTGTTACACCTCTCCCGTAGAGATGGGTTGGTGGGCCCTAGTACAGAAGACTGTTGTAAGCGTGCGTACGTGTCGTTGTGGGATCATTTGTCCTTTTCCAAGACATTAAGAGAATAAGATAAGATAATCGGTTAATAAATATTTGGTGCGAAATTCAATTTACGGTGAGCTCACCTCCTCTGTTCTTTTAAGATCTGCTTCCTTCTTCTTCTCACCCAGAGGCAGAGAGAGAAAAGTGGAGAGACAGACACAGAGAGATTGATTCGGAATCGGGTTAGATAATTCCGTTCATTCGAATGGAGGAAAAATCGGAAACGGGTGGTGTGAAAACGCCGCTGTTGGGCAGCGGCGGACGCAGCCGGCGACTGAGCCGAAGAAACTCGTACAACTCACTCAGGAACGACTTCATTTCGAGGCTCCCTGACAAGGTCCGTGCCGGTATCGACCCCGAGTCTCCTGACGACATTGACTTCTCTCGTACCTCCGCCTTGAACCGAGGTCTCTCTCTGGCAACTGGGAAAATGTAGAAAGCAAAATTCGTTATTCTGTTGGAAAATGTTAAATGGTTGGGGAAAGAGTTATCTTTTATGCTTTTCTTTCAATTTCTGAAGAACCAAGAGCCGGTTTGGTGTTTGGTTTTAAGACAATTATGTTTGATTTATTTTCCTTCATTTTCTCAGCAGCCAAACAAACAGAGTAGTACAATTTGTTCTTGAAGCTGCAATTGTAATTGGAATTGTTTTTGTGTGCGAGTGAGTTTATTTGGTTTGTTCCAAGCAATTTATTGATCCTGGCAGCTCTATGTATACTGTAGGAGAAAAGGAATACTATGAAGCCCAATTTGCAACACTTAAATCCTTTGAGGAGGTTGACTTTGCGGTGGCATCCGACTGCGTCGACGAGGACGATCTCCAGGAACAAGCACAACATGAAAGAGCAATGAAGATATCCAACTATGCCAATATAATTCTCTTGGGACTTAAGGTACTTAATTCGTCACAAGACCTCGGGTTCAAGATTAAACACTCTTAATCACTTGCGCTACATGTTGCATTAAAAATTGCACCCGGAAAATCTCGTTCGTTTATACGACAGAATAAGCCATTCTAAGATAATAATTTTGGAATGTGTAGATCTATGCTACTGTAAAGAGTGGATCGATAGCCATTGCTGCATCGACCCTGGATTCTTTGCTCGATCTCATGGCCGGTGGAATACTTTGGTTCACTCACCTGTCAATGAAGAACATCAATATCTATAAATATCCTATCGGAAAATTGAGGGTGCAGCCTGTCGGTATAATCATCTTTGCTGCTATCATGGCTACACTCGGTATGTCGCTATACCTTTTATTGCCCTCAGCCTCCGTTGCTTTTTCCCGTCTCCCTTGCCCCGCGTTATATTGTCAACTTCTTCGCCAGATGAATTTGTCTTATATCTTCCTTTTAGCTTCCATTTTGTTTGCTGAAGAACATGTCAGAACCCATTGTCTGCATTATTTCGAATTTTCGCTTTGGTTTTTGTCCAGATCAATAATGGGCGCTATCAAAGATCATGAGAAATATCTAATAATCCAATCTAAGTTGAACCGGAAATGATTCAGAGCTTGATCATATGTTCCTCATTTGGATTAGGCAAAATAAACAAGGAGCAACGCATTGAATTCTTATAATCTGATTGACGGTTTTCTATAAAGACTGGATTGTAGTCAAAGTTTATGGTTTAGATATCTTTTTGTCTGAGTGTAAAGCGAAGAAAAATTTATTTCGTGTGCTCAATGACACTTCAATCTGCAGGAAAAATAATAATTTTGAGGTGAATACTATTTAGTCCTAGAAAATTTCTTGGTAGTATACCGGTGTTCATGATGTATGTACTCAAAAGAACCAACTTTAGAGTCACAACGGTATCATAAAAGGTATGCAATTAGGCTTGCAGAAAACTTTATAATTAAACTAGACTATGTTACATATATAAACTTCGAACCGGCTTAACTTTTATGCGCTTCCGCTTCATTACAGGTTTTCAGGTGTTGATCCAGGCTTTAGAACAACTAATAACCGGTGATGCCACGGAAAAGATGACCTCGGACCAATTGGTGTGGTTGTATGCAATCATGATATTTGCCACCATGGTAAAACTTGCACTCTGGTTATACTGCAGGACCTCAGGGAACAAGATTGTCCGTGCTTACGCAAAGGTTTTTTGTTTCTTCCCTTTTTAGCAAGTTCTTTTTACGGGATTTCAGTTCTATTTTTTCATGTTATATGACTTCCTTGAATGCAATTACCAGGATCACTATTTTGATGTGGTAACGAACGTAGTAGGATTAGTGGCTGCTGTTCTTGCTGATAAGTTTATGTGGTGGATTGATCCTACTGGTGCTATTATCCTTGCTATATACACGATTACAAATTGGTCCGGAACTGTTCTAGAAAATGCAGGTACTTTTTCCAGCTTTTCTTCCTTGCCTTTTGATCTCAGATAAACCTTACGTGACTAGTGGTCATGCTATCAGCTGGGTTTTCTGCTTATAATGTTAAATAAGCACGTATGAAACACAAGAATTTTAAATAGGATCATAATCGTTTAAATCATACGTTTCATGTTATCAATTTATAAAATTTTCTTCTGTTTTCTTGAGTGTGCATGATAGTACCTTATTGAAATGAGTTGAATTCATGCTTGACAGTAGACATTTGAAAATGTTCATAATGTTTTGTACTTAACATGGGATCGACATCATGCAGTTTCCCTCGTGGGACAATCAGCGCCTCCGGAATTCTTACAAAAACTGACATACATTACGATAATGCACCCTCAAGTGAAGCGTATTGACACAGTTCGTGCTTACACATTTGGTGTTCTTTATTTTGTAGAGGTTTGTCATATTACAGGCAATTTCGATCTTACATTTTCATGACAGAAAACTTGTTTCAAACCTTACAAAATCACGGAGTTAAACCGTATCATCTGCAGATTGCATTCTATATCAAGATATAGATTGTGAAATTTTATATTTTGTTTTTTAGTTTAATTAGAACTTTTATATTTGTTAAAACAGGTTGACATTGAACTCCCGGAGGAGTTGCCCTTGAAAGAGGCACATGCCATTGGAGAGACCCTCCAGATAAAGCTTGAGAAACTTCCAGACGTTGAGCGAGCATTTGTTCATCTTGACTTCGAATGTGATCACAAACCGGAGCATTCTGTACTCGTCAAGCTTCCGAACACTCAGCCCTGATTCTCCGCATCTCATTTTTCCGTACCAAGTAGGCAAATGGCCTTGCGAGAAGGCCCTTTAACTGTCTTTTGCAAAGGTCAATCCCAAGTGTTTGAGTTTATTTGTTGGAAGATGAAGCGATATCTGCAGTAATATATTTACTTTTTTGCGGGAAATGATTTCCTCTTTCGTTCAGGTCAGTTTAATAACGGAAGATTAGACTGGGGACTGCGCGCCCTTTACATTTTTGCTCGAGAAACTATTGCGGCCTGCGCGAGCAGTTTAGTCTTCTAGGAAGCAATTCGAGTGGAAATCTCTGTTTGTCTTTCTTTTTCTTATTCCTTTACGTGATTTTGATGCGTTTCACATACCATTTGTTGAACAGTTTCAATGCATGTAAGCTTTGTATACGAACAAACAACCGCAAGTTGTTCATCGGTTGATGTTATACAATGCTTCTTATGTCCGTAAATTTCTTATTTGTTTCGCTGCGCGAAGAGAAAAGAAAATGTCTGCAGAACAACAGTCCGTAGCTACAGGCTCTGTTAAAACCGAAAATATATATTGAGATGTAATAAAATCGACATCCATTAAGCGGAAATAGTGTGCAAATGGGAGCTCTGCTACGACATAGCGGAAGGATGGCTATATATATGGTTTACATACATCTTTAGCTTTTTAACCCTTCTAAAATGATTGTACACGAAAATCGAACGGTCACAATGCCGGAAATCAACTCTCTTGTGGGGAGGTCACGTTGATGCAGAACGATTCTGTTATGAATTTGGCAGTAGCCGGCCATTGTACATCTTATCGAGTAACTGTCGTGCATCAGGCCTCCGGAGAAGACCTTTGTTGTTCGGTACACCGGTCCCTAAACAAACCGGACATACGAGTTTCCCACGTCCTGTTTACAGCAACAGAGAATTACTTCTCGAAGAAAATGCATTAACCATACAGTGTTTTTAGTTCTACAACTGTATACTGGTTTTTTACACAATCCAAGTGGAACTTTTGCCTTCAAGGAAACGCTTAACCAGTTTGAAATATTGAAACAAAAAATAGTAAGCATGAAACAATCTTGGAGTATATGCTGAAACAGAATATGAGTATCAATGATGAGTGACATACCGTAACAGTTTGGACATTCCGTAAACTCGTACACATCCTTGGCCCGTTTTCTGTTAAGAGCTTTCCATTTTCCTGTACCACCACACATATCACCTGAATGAAAAGCAAATTAACGTCTCGCGGATGAAGGGGATACCATAAGTAACAGAAACACTAATTTCCATGAAAACCGAAACCCAAGTAGCATACAGTTCTAGCTGATTTTTTCAATGGCACGCTATCATTCACGAATTCTTTATGCTCCGATAAAACATCTACATCTGAACTCTCTAACATAAAACAGCTAATATATAACAGGTAGAAGCAAATCTGTTTCTCCTCTAACGAGCAAAAATATCAACTCGACATTGTTCAAAGAAAATTAAGAGCCAACACAAAGACCAAAGAATATAGGAACTCATAATTTCCAAAAGAATATAAGAACTCGTAGATAAACAAAGAAAATCACTATTTTAAACAGTTTGGAAACAAATTTGAACGTTGAAGTTGATTTTCTAGCTGAACCTCGGGACCAACATTATCTGCACATTCATCTGTACAAAAGAATTTTGGGGGCAGAAATCCTAGATGAAAAATTATACTTACAAAGCACAGCACCACTTCCCCCACAATTCCGGCAACCAGGTCTATCGCTTCCATCCAGTGCAAGTGCCTTTGGAGCAGAAGTGGTTGCAGAATTGCTTATCAAAGCAGCAGTTGAACATAGACATGTGAGACACAGTCGCCGAGAGATTGAGACTTGAGGTTCCTGTGGTCACTGAACCTTTGTAACTTTATCTTATTGATGAAAAAAATCATTGAGTATCAAATTTTACCATACAATATAGCTAATCTGATAAGAATGATAAATTTGTTTCAAAAGTTCCAATTGGCAACAGTAATCTACACAAGTTGATTTCTCAGAAAACTAATATATCAAGCAAAATTGAGGCCGTTTCGCAGTGGAGGAAATCATGGGAAAGACTGCCTTCAACAAAATACTAGAAACGTTAACTTAAAGTAGAACCATTAAGAGCATGAATTCAGTTCTAGCCGCACTTTGAAGCCATAAACAGTGGCCATAATTTCTTTGAATCATGCGTACCTTCAAAGTCAAATAAACTAGTGTAATCACTAATAATCAACTAGATACTTAAATCTAACGAAAGATCCTTACCTTCAATGGTTGAGATGAGTGTTCTGAGTCCCCCGGACTGCTGCTCTCATTCTCAAGATTCGCTCTTACATGAAACCCAACAGACTTTGAGTTGACTGCCAAGTTTTGGACATACAAATGAAAGTTAAAATCATTTCCCTTCACCAATTAGTGACAAAAGATTCAAAGACATCAATCTAATTTTCATAACAGTTGGGTGCTGCATTACGGAATGAGAGTTAAGAATCAAAATGTTCACTGGCTACAACTCCAAAAGCACAATTCGAGTACTCAGAAGTCTGAATCCATCTTGTCTTCCTTCTTTTATGAAAAGGCACATACTATCACCGGATATCGGGTTCTAGAGTTGAAAAGGATCTCCCACTGCATTCTGAGTGGAAGTAAAGATTATGATTTCATGATATTACCTTAATTTTTGTCACAGAAATTCAATTTCTCAAATCTTTAGTGCCAGAAAGGAAAACAAATCCCATGTAAAATCTCTTCACTCGGAAAATCGATACAAATAGCCAAGCAGTAAACCCCTACTCAGATTAAGACCAATTTCGAAACTTCTGAACAAAAAAACAACATAGAACAGAAAAACCCCATCATAACTTTACTTCATCAAAATTCTATGAACATCATGTAATTTGGTTTTCCTTGTTCTTTCAAATTTTCCTGTAATTAAGCTTATACACCCAAAAATGAATACGCAGGCATTAGAGACAAAGCAAAACCAAGTAGTTAGCAATTAAATTTGGTAAAGAAAAACCATGAGTTAAGTGACCGTTATGACAGTTAATAAAGCAGTTAATATACGCATAGCGAGAAACAAAGGAAGCAGGAACTCGTACATACTATGAAGAAAGAGATAAGGCAAAATAAAGAAAGCTACTTGGAATTACCATATGCATGGAAATTACGAGAAACTGGCAGCTTTCAACAAGTTCGTTAATGGGCACTCAAGTTTTAGAGAGAGAGAGAGAGAGAGAGAGAGAGCTTACAGTGGCATGGAGAGGAGGATTTTGAGAGGCGAAGTGGGATGGCTGAGAGATGAGAGGAAGAAGAAGAAGCCATCATCCTCTCTCTCTCTGTCTCTCTGGTGTGTCCATGTGTCATAGCAGGATACTCTTATTTATCATCTTCTTCTCCAGTGCGACTGGGTGGGACCCTACATCCACCTCTTTCAGTCGTCTTTCTATTTTGGTCCCTCCCTCCCTAGATATTATATTTCTCTCTTTTTCTCCGTTCTATCAAGTTTTACAAGATTTTTATTTCCATCTTTTATGTTCTTGAGGAGGTTAATTTACAAGATTCAATTTAATTCATCAGAATTTAGGAAACAAAATATCACTTAATAATCTAAATCTACATGCACCGTGCTCGATACAAGTTAACAAGCGACTGAATTGTTCAAATCGGCTAAACCAAACCAATTTGAGCAGTCAAATCTAGTTTTGTACGCTGAAAGAGTGTAATTTTAAACAAATGAAACCAAATGACAATTGGTTATGTTCGGGTTAGCCCTGTTTGAAAACCCCCAAACCAAGCCTATATTTCTTGCTCTCAAATTCTTCATCTTCAATGGTAAATGTATTTGATTTCACCTTCACCTCATTGTGAGGTTTTGAATTCATGTAAAGACTTTTTGTTGATATTTTTGTGGATTGAGTTCCATTTTGGTAATGTTTTAGGCCCCACTCCAGTTTTTGTCCACTTATTTTTATGTTTTCGGTTTAAATATTCTATTAAAAATACATTTGTGGCTTGATAAATGGTAAAATTGCTTTCAATTTCATTACAAAGTTACTCTTAATCATGAAGGAAAATATTTTTGTAAATTAAAAAAAATTTATTTTTCTCAAAAAAAAAAAAAAAAATTTATGGGCTCACCATCACGGTTTCTAGGCGATTTTGCAAATTTGTACAAGAGTCGTCGTAAAATCTACTTGCTTTCACCTTCACTACTCCGTGAGGTTTTGAAAATTTATGTAAGACTTTATTGATACTAATTTGGAAGGAGTCCCACTTAAGCAATGCTTTGGCCCCACTACAATTTGTATCAATTTATTTTTCAGTTTGCGGCTTAAATGTCCTATTAAAAATACATATGTGATTCAATAAATGGTAAAACCATTTTCAATTACCTTATAAAGTTACTCTTAATCCTAACGGAAAATAGTTTGTATAAATAAAAATTTCAAAAATAATGTTGGCTAACCATCACGGTTTCTAAGTGATTTTGCAAATTTGTACAAAAATCGTCATAAAATCTGTTTGATTTAACCTTCAACGCACCGTGAGGTTTTGAAAATTTACGTGAGACTTTTGTTGATATTCTTGTGGATGGAGTCCCACTTTAGCGTTTTGGATCCCACTACAATTTTTGTCAATTTGTTTGTCAGTTTGCTGCTTAAATATTATATTAAAAATACATTTGAAGCTGAATAAATGGTAAAACAGATTTTAATTGCCTTATAAAAGTACTCTTGATCATGATGGAAAATAGTTAGCTGATTTTGCAATTTGTACAAAAATCGTCGTAAAATATACTTGCTTATGTGAGGTTTTAAAAATTTATGTAAGACTTTTTGTTCATATTCTTGTGGATGTCCTGCTTCGGCAATGCTTTGGGCCCCACTACAACTTTTGTCATTTTATTTTCTAGTTTTCGGCTTAAATATTCTATTAAATATACATTTTTAGCTCAATAAATGGTAAAATCGTTTTCAATTGCCTTATATAGTTACTCTTGATCATGACGGAAAGTATTTTGCAAAAATAAAAAGTTTGCATTTTTCTCAAAAAAAAAAAAAATGTAGGTGTGTTACATCACGATTTCTAAGCTATTTTGCAAATTTGTACAACAATCGTCATAAAATCTATTTGATTTCACCTTAACTGCACCGTGAGGTTTTGAAAATTCATGTAAGACTTTTTGTTGATATTTTTGTGGATAGGGTCCCGTTTCGGCAATGTTTTAAGCCCCACTATAGTTTTTATCCACTTATTTTTAAGTTTTTGCTTAAATATTCTATTAAAGACATTTCCAACTCAATAAACAGTAAAACTGCTTTCAATTGCCTTATAAAGATACACTTATTCATGACAAAAAATATTTTGCAAAAATAAAAAATTTGCATTTTTCTCAAAAAAAAAAAAAAACATGGGCTAACCATCATGGTTTCTAGGCGATTTTGCAAATTTGTAAAAAAATCGCCGTAAAATCTGCTTTCTTTCACCTTCACCGCACCATGAGGTTTTAAAATTAATTTAAGATTTTTTGTTGATATTCTTGTGCATGGAGTCTCGTTTCGGTAATGTTTTAGGCTCTATTAAAATTTTTATCCATTATTTTGCAGTTTTGGCTTGAATATTATATCAAAAATGCATTTGTTGCTCAATGAATGATAAAACCACTTTCAATTGCCTTATAAAGTTACTTTTAATCATGAATGAAAATATTTTGTGAAAAAAAAAATTGCAATTTTCTTTAAAAAAAATTATAAAAAAAAAAAAACCATGGGCTATCCATCATGGTTTCTAGACCATCCGCCATCATCATAAAAATCTACTTGCTTTCACCTTCTCCACCCAATTTTAATTTTGGGACCTATTACAACTTTTGTTCATTTATTTTTCAGATTTCAGCTTTAATATTCTATTAAAACTACTATGTATACTATTTTCAACCTACTTGGACAAAGACTTTTAGATCCCAAATACTTCCCGCCAAAGGTTAAGCTTCCCATTTACTCCCTCATGTGTTTCATCTATTGACACTATATCATCTGCAAAGCGTAAGCCAAGGGATATCATCTTAAATATGTCTCGTTAATGCATTTACTTTCTACTCGTACTCCTTTCTTCTTGAGAATTCTCCAAAGAATTTATCTTGGGACCCCATCATACGCTTTTTCCATGTTTGTAATGATCATGTGTGAATCTTTTTGCATATTTCTATATCGTTCCATCAATCCCCATGTCTCTTGCTCCAGTCTATACCCAATTACTCTCTCCCAAAGCTTCATTATCTAATTCATTCACTCAATACTCTTAATAGTTTATGCAATTTGGTACAGTCGCCCTTATTATTGTAGATGGTATTCAATTGATTCTGAACTGAAACAACAAAATCAAACCGGTCACGAAGTTTGATTTGCTCGGATTAATCACGCTAGCGGCTTGAGTTCTAAACCAGAGCGATCCAAGCCGCCGCAATGTTATATTAGTTCGTTGTGCAGCTTATGAGTTGAAACAAAAGTGACAAACTGGGAGCTTAATAGGATCCCTTTCTCAAGTTTTGCCACCTGATTGAGGTCTCAATCAAAACAATCGAGGCCGTTGAGTTAAACAGATCCATGTGCAGTTAAAGGCCTAAACCGAACCACGACGAGCCCTAATCACAGCAAAAGGTCTTACGTGCACGATATGAATCATGGTTTGGAGGAGCAAAGAGATGCGCATCTTGCATTGTAACAGGAGAAAGAACAAACTACATAATTAACTTCAAAGACAAACTCTGAAATAAAAGCCAACTATACGGCTCATAAAACATTTTATCGTACACAGAAACTGCGCAACTGCAGCTAACTCCTCTCGTACAACAAATTCTTCATCCAAAATATATTGACCCCGCGAGGGAGAAAAAGAAAAACCAAGTCGTCTACAAATATCGACTTACCAATTCCTGATAGTTACACAGGAATCAAGATACAGTGCGCCCGTAACACAAACAAGCGAGATACAGATTCTTTGCCCATTTTTCCTGTTCATAAGAAGACCAGAATTTAGCGAGGATGTCAATAATCTACTATTATTATGTGACTAGAAAAGATAAATTTAAACCCAAATTGAACTATTATTTCATACCTTCACATGTGTGCTTGGAAATTGAGATGTACGCAACGTCTCCTGAGTTTCGTCACCAGGTTTGCGCTTCGGAACACTCAAGATAAGAGCTGCTTGGTCCCAAGTTGCAGCTGTTGATGTTATGCGGAAACCACCATCCCAACGTCTGTGGATGCCTTCACTCGGATAGAGAAAATCAAGTTCCACAACCTACAAAAACAAAATGGCAAAGTCACATGTTAGCTTTCATGAAATGCTACTGATCGCAATTAATACATGTATGAAGTTGCATATCTCTTTGCCATAACCAGGATCCACTTGTTTTAAACTCGGGTCAAAAAGTTGGATGCTCCATAAATGGCCTAAACCCCACAGCGAACAGAAGATACTGCTAATAAGACGGCCACAGGTCACCTGATCACTGAAGCCTGCATTGCGAGACATAACAACACCCCACCGGCTCCCAGCAGTTGCCATTGAGGTCACATGAAATCCTTCTCTCCACTTCTTATTTATCCACTTGAAGGGGAAAGAATCACTTACTTTGTAAGACTGTTGCGTATACTGAGTTCCTGCACCATTAGGGTTACAGTTGAATAATTTAGTGACTGAAAATGAATTAAATTGATGTGGATTTTCAAATTTGCAAGTACAAATGCTGTCTACTAATTTCAGATTACAAAATGACAAGATCCCCTTCATAAGAAGAAAACATGACTCGTTATCAATATTTAATAAAAAAAACCTCTGTCAAGAGACTCAAAACATGAATGTCCAATACAAATACAATAGTGTCAGATACAAACACAAATGCATCATGCAGCTTTATTAATTGACACAATTAAACTTCACAGATCATGCCCCAAATAATCACTAAAGCAGCATACCTTTGGACATCACCACAAGGGAACTTCCATTATTAGCACCGGCAATAGAACTAATGTAATAGTTCTTCTCCCATTGTTCCATGATCCATTCCTGTCCAATTGGAACAAGTCTGTCAATTTTTTGAGTATAATATCTTATATGAATATAAACACGCATGGAAATACAAATCCACCTTGTGCAAGAAGAAGGGGGAGAGCTCATAAACTTGGTTAGTAAAATTGGTTCCAGCGTCCATAATAAGTGCCCAGAGATTAGAACAAGATGACACACAACTTATAAGCAGACCATCTGCAATCCCTCTCTCCACATGCTGTGCCAACCTCGCATCAGCAACATTGTAATGATACCTAGTAATAAAAGATGAGCAAGCCATCAGGAAAAATGCAGTCAGGAATTCTCATTCTAATCATCCTTTCCACTCCAAGTTTCGATCAAAGATAACTTTGATCTGCAAGGAAACAATTAAACTCCACCATCTACTGACAGAGAGGAAAAAGGTACAACATTAGACAAAGGGTACAACATTGCAAAATGAGTTTCTACCTCTGTTTCATCGGCACCCGAGCATTGTAAACTGAAATCCATTGGGTGGCAGGTACTCCTAGCCGAACCTTCTTTCTTGGCTGCCCATCATCATCTTCCTCAATATTCAATCTACCCCGTTTCTGGCCAACCTGACTGATAATCTGAAAAAATTCATAGTAAATAAGTTTACAATCCCAACGGACAAACAAAAAGAAACTTTATATATTACAATGTAACTAAAGTTACCTTTTGAGCACCATCAGTTTTAATCGGCCTTATAGCAGGATTTGATCCAATCAAGCCCTCAAACAACGATATTAATTTCGAATAGTTAGGCTCTTCATCAAATTTCATGTTCACCACGACCTCAAGAAATTGTCTTAGAGGTGGGGGGCAGAAGCAGCACAGCATTTCAGGAGATGTTGCCATCTTCTTTTTGCAAACTAGGAAAGATTTGTTATCACCCTGAAACAGGAGCAAGTATAGTTCAGATAAAAAACACAATTAAAAGGAGTAAAGCAGACTCTAAACTTAATCCTATAATGTACCTGATAGCCCTGCCATGGTAACCTGCCTCGGTGGAGAAAAATAAGTGTATAAGCAAGAGATTCAAGATCATCTCTTCTGCTAGCAGTTCTTCCCAGATGAGCATGAACACTAGCATATCGCACAGTTCCTCTGGAAGTGGAACATAGAAAGGATTTAAGGCCAAAGATAAAAATTGTAGTGAATACTATTAGCCCAAAAAATGCAGATATTAGTGTACCTAAACATATCAGGACGTTGATCATAATCAACATGCCCCCCACTAGTGTCTTTCCACTTTGTCGCTGCAAAATCAGGTGATGAAGACATAAGAAATGGAAGTAAATGAAACAACGCGAGACAAGCCATGGATGAAATAAATTTACACACCTAATCCAAGGTCAACAAGAAACAACTTCTTCTCCTGAGCTGTAGATGGCTGACCAAGTAAAAAGTTTTCGGGCTTTACATCTCCATGCACATAGCTAATGTCAACAAGTCATGATTTGAAATTGCATTAGAAATCTACTAAGGAACTTGTTCTCTTTAAACTAAAGGATTGAAGAAAATTCATTCATAGTAAGCCAAAAAATTGGGAAAACAAACACCAGTAAGTGAATAAAATTGTCAGCAACTCATTCACATACCCTCGTGAGTGCATCTTCTCTAGAATTGATAAGGACTCAACAGCTATACAAGCCACCATTTCTGCAGACATTCTGTGCTCATTCAAACACAAACAACAAAATATAAGAATAAATCTTTCAAAAGCTGAAGTCAAAAGTTAGAAACACATGCACGTGCTCTTCCACGTAAAATCAAAATCAGTTAAGAACACATACCCACAGACTAAATCAAAAGCCATAAACCTTCACATAACTCAAGCTTTCTATTTCCCTAGCATCTTAAAGTTAACTTTAGGGTAATCCTTAAAATCGTGACTCAAAACAAAATGGTTCAGATTTGCCTCCATTCAGACCCCACAGAATACACAGAGAAAAAACATAAAACTGGAATTTTCGGCTGAATGAACGATATATTCAGCTTTTGCATCTAAAGATAACAGTATATGAACGGATAATCATAAAGAATAAGGTCTGGATAAAAGGGGATAATAATCTTAAATACTCACATTTGCCCTGAAGAATTCCATACATCCCATAAACTAGGCCCTAGCATGTCCATAACCTGCGTATATAGAAATAAGAAACGTATTTGGAACAAGGAAACAAGAAACTTCAACCAATTATTGGAAAGGGAATGATGCAAGAGATAAGACAGTACCATAACATAATAGTCTCCTTGCTTTCCTTTATAATGTACTTTCGGCACACCATGACTACCACCAAGCGTGCTGTTCAACAATAAGAAATGACAAATTAATTAGCAAAGGTGCAAGTGTCTCAATGTGCAATATACTGTAATGCACCTAACCACATCACCCTGAGAAATAACAATGGAAAAACTGTAAATCTAATAGGAAGAAAAGGACCCACTTGTAAACTTGCCACTCATATGGAGGACCATAAGTACAGCCTTTGCTGTTTCTGTGCTCAAATTTAAGTGCTACCTGATATAAAATTCAGAAATAAATCCATGAGGACAATTACTGATAAAATAATAAAGATTTTACAGTACAGCCTTCTTTCAACGTAAGAAAATTTGGAACTTACCTCAATAGCACCAGCACCACTTAAACGATCAACTCCACCCGTAACACGACGGCCAACAAACACTTGACCAAACCCACCTTTTCCCAGCTTCCTTTCTACCTTATAGAGTGGTGACCCTCCTACTTGAACCTGAAAAAGCAGAACAAATATCACCATATTACTAAACATAACAAAGTTGACACAAAATCTAATCCTTTTTATTATGAAATTTAAATTGTTACAATCAATCATTAAGTTACACCAATTTGAAGAATTCTTTTAAATACCACCAAATTAACCCAACTAGGTGCATGCACAAAGCATAGCAGACAAGTATTAAACTAAAGATACCCACTTTACTTGCAAAAACTTTCGAGTATGACTACCAGACTCGCAAGTGGTGTTACTAATTCATGTGTTAGATTTAGGGGTGAACACATGTTATAACACGAATAGATTTGTAACACACCGGTGATCCTCGCACTGAAAAAATCTTTCCTTTACTGGTCCCAAAAAGGGAACTAACTGATTAGGATCAAATTCTCACAAGAACGTCAAACTAAACACAATAAATGCTTCCAAAACCAAAGAATATAGTCCACTACCAATAAATTGAACAATCAAAGAACAACAATTAAAATAAAAAAAAAATAAAAAAAAAACAGAAAACGCAATCATCAGCAGCAATACCACCCAAGTTCCCAACTTAAAAGGAAAAACCACAACCGAATGCATCGAAATAGCAAGAAAAAATGGCTACCTTTTCAGGGAAAGGCGCAGTACTGCCCTCTTCCTCTTGCCCAGCAGCCTTATTAGCACTCAGGCCACCACTATCGTCGGCCATCACAGCTTTCTTATCTTCCTCGACTTTTTCCTCTCCCTTACTGCCTTCCGAATCAGAGTCTTTCACCGATATCACAATCACAGGGTCTTCCTCCGGCACCGGCACCGGCTCCTGCTTCTCCTCTTCTTTCAATTTCCTCACAGCCAACCTCGTCCTGGGCCTCACCACGGCCTCGGCGGCGGCTTCTCGGGCGACGGTGGCACGCGTCCTCCGCGACCGCGGCGGTGGGTCGGAGGGCTTGCTCGCTACCCTAGCACGGCCTCGGCGGACTCCTCTGCGAAGCTCCGGCATTGCTCAAACCCATAAAATGAATTCGTACGGTGCTTCAACGATTCGATCATTATATTAATCCCGCGAAGCTTCGGGAGTCTTGGGCATGGCTGGAATTTTGAAGAAATGGATCGGGTGGGAGTGGAATTGGAGGCAATCGGAGGTGAATTGGGTCGGGCTGGGGTCCGATTGGGGGGATTTGGGTTTGATTGTTTGGCGCGGGGGGGAAGATTTGGGGGTTAGGGTTTGGTAGAGAGGACGAAGAGGGGAGAGAGAGGCGCCGAGTCAAAGTGTTGGATGATGCGGGAAAACAAACCAAATGAGAAGGGGAGGGTTCTTCGGGTGTGGACCGCGTGGCAGCATTTGCTTCAGGACAAATTGGGACATTAGTCAAATTTGTGAGCTCAAAAGTACAAGATTTTTAACAAACGAAATTAACGAAAAGTCCAAAAAAAAAATTCATTTTAATGAAAAGTCATTTTTAAAGGTGGGAAATGTATAAATATGATTTTTCATTAAAAATAAACAGTATCAGAAGTGTTTTGTTAAAACTCCATTTTAACAAATGTTGGACGAATCAAGCAAGTTGTTGACATGCTCCAAACTTGTAAAATTTTGTAATTCAAGGTTTACCAAATGAGAGGAGAATTGAATTCGTAACCCATTAAAGCATCTCCAAAGGAGATGCCAAATTATCCACATAAGCTATTGTTTGGACCCAAAATATTATTTTAGGCCGAGCTCAAAAATATTATCAGCCCAATGGTGTTTATTTAGAATCTTATCATGGGCCGACCCTGTCGAGGTTTCAGCCGAGACCTTTTACGAGAAGGATTGATTTGGATAAAGGCGAAGGTTGAATCCTGATACCACAAGCGCTGAGAATCAGGGAATGAATTTGGTTCATTATAGAGCTTAGTTCAGAAACCCATTGGGACTAGGACTAGCCGAATCATAATTAGATTGGGATAAGAAGTTCTAGTCTGAGTACGTCTCTGGTTCGGTCAGGAGTAGGTTCATTCATATAAATAGAGGAGGAAGTGCATCATTCGAAGCCCCCTCCAATTCAACACACAAACTACCCTGCACAAATTCTCACTCTACGTGAAAACTCTCAACAACCTTGAGATTTATATTTTTTTTTTCCCGCCGACACATCTTCAGTTTGAATAAACAGTACTGTGAAGGCAACCAGCGACATCTTCAGTTTGGATAAACAGCACTGCTTCTTGGCCGACTGATTACCTATCCAGGTCAAGGTCTACAAGGATTTTTGAGTCCTTGTTGGTAAATGTCATCTTATTAGTCTTCTCGGCGAAGTGAGGTGTTATTAGGTTACTACATTTGGCACATTGAAAGCTGAATTTGATATTGAATTTCGCATAACTAGCAGCCTTGTCTTCAGGTTTTAAAACCCAAAGGCCGAGACGTGTTCCTTCTTCGGCCACAGTCGCAAGATTAAGAAGTCAACAGCACGCACGATGCGACATCAACATATTTTACTCCTCGGCCAAGCTCGGCCGACAAGTTGGCACACCCCGCACATAACCGAATGACGTAGTTAGCTTATTAATTACTCGGTCTACGCACCACGTAGGCTTGGTAGTTTTTAGGGTCAACAACTATAACAGTAAAAAAAGACAGTCTTCCAGCCGAAATGCCAAATTCTATGTGGCATGACATGGAATGACAACAAAGGGGCTTCTTGTCAAATTTGATAGCAACTTCAATTTTTATTTACTAATTATTGAATGTCTTTTATTAATATGTTAATGTCATTTATTATTTGATTGTTGAACGGTAGAGTTGGTTTAAAACACTACCTATTTCTTCTTTTTTAATCAGCAACCAAACAAGTGGTTCGAGAGTAGCCCTACTGGGCGAATGTTGTCTCAACGATGGCAAAAAATCCAGAAGGAGGTCAATAGATTTTCTGCATGTCTTGCCACTTTATATGAGCATAACCAAAGTAGCGCAACTCAGCAAGGCATGGTAAATCAAATATAGTGTTGATGTATTTTAATTATCTTTCAGTATTCTACAAGTAAGTGGAGTAAAAGTATTGCCATGAGAAAATTGTCAAATTTAAAGGTATTTAGGTTAAGTTGCTTACAATCTTTATAGTTGGGATTGTGCATTATAGTTAGACTTCTTATTTTATCATCATTGCTTGCAGATTAACCATGAAAATCTAAAGCATCAAGTGCAAGCAAATGGGTGGCAAGCATGGCTTTGAGTTCATCCCTAGCTAGCCTATAACTTTGATTGAAAACTTATGAATCTAAAACATTTTGATTTAAGGACATTAAATGTTGTCAATATGTATTTAGAAATCAAATTACATGTCATATTTTCATATTTTTTTATTTATAAATAGTATATGTTTTCCCATTTTATCTTCGTTGTTGTTTTAAAGAAAAAATAGTAAAAATTGTATGACAGATTACTCACATATGTGCAAATTGGATGGAATATATGCTCCTAAATTATTCAACAAATGTAGCAATATGACAATATGGCATGCGATAACACCATTATCACTTTGGAATGATGGGATGATTGTACGGTAACACCATTATCTCACCAACCTTTCTTCAACTCAAGTAATTGGAACTACGTAGCCTGGCCCATGCTTTAATGTTGAACATCTCAGTCCCAACCCAAAATGGCACACCCATAATTATGTACTCACTCCTCTAACTGTATCAACTATCCCATTCATAAATTTCATTTTTGGGTACAATGGGCAGGTGCAAAAAGACTAAGTTAGATGATTGAACATAATAAAAAATTGAAAATAATAAGAAATTGTTGTGATGGACACAAACCACTTTATAAAATAATCACTTAAGAAATATACGAATATCTAAAACAACACATCTTTGGGGCGCGTAGCGCCCGTGATGCAAAAATGCCTCTCGCACGCATGTTAGTGCATGCAGAGAGGCTAGTACATATTTAAAGTATAAGATAGAAATTAAGAAAGAAATAATAATTTAATTTGACATATCGGGTGGAGAACAAAACATGAAAATATGTCAAAATGCCACATAAGTTGTCAAATTTAAATTTTAAGTTCAAAATTTGACATTTCTTTTGAAGATAGTCTTAGATCATCTCCAAAAGAGATGCCAAAAATGTCACATAAATATATAACGATAACAAATGACATACCGTTTACTCCAATCAAGATGTCAAAGATGACATGGAAAATAAGACTAAGCTGACATGGATAAAAAGATGTGCCAAAAATGCCACATAAACATATAGCGGAAACAAAGGACATACCATTTACTCCAACCGAGATGTCAAAGATGACATAGAAAATAAGACTAAACTGACATGGACAAAGAGATGTCAAATTTGAAATGGCCTTTAAATTTGATTTTTTCTATTTCCAAAGGCATTCCACTTGCCAAGTCAGCCATCAAATTTAAATTTGACATTTTGAATTTGATGTTTCTTTTGGAGATACTCTTAGATGTAGAGAAGTGAAAGATTGATTTAATTCAAAGAAAGACCACGTCATGTTATCATGCGGCATCTAAAGAAGTATAATCACTTGATCCCTTTGAGTAATTCTCTAGCAGTGCTCGAATGATTCTTGCGTGTCTCAGATAATATGTTCATACTTTTGAACATACTTGTGTACAAAGTAGAGAGCCTTGTATAGGAAAACTGGACTATGAACATGTACGAAGCGAGTAAGATCAAAATTGAGCCATAATTAGCATAACAAATCGTAGCATGAGAGAGAGTGTGTATTTTGTACCTTCGGCCTGGAGGAAACACATGGTTCAACTTCTGCACCACGAAATTTCTCCCTATGAACATGAAGGTAGTGATTGCATCCCGAAGGAAGAGACATTTAGACGACAAGTCGTTTTTAATAGCCTTTTTTTTTTTTGTTAACATAACAAATGTGTAACTTTCTTACACGTACTTTCAATAAATGCCACAAATATTGAAAAAAGCTAGTCTTACAAATGTTGTAGTCTTCCATTTGTAAATTAGTGGTCTTCATAAATTCACAAGGAAAACTAAGTACTATTGGTAAGGATTTTTACCACCTGCAAAAGTAGGAATAAAAATACTAAAATACTTGCAAGATAACAAAGTTGTTGTAATATAGCAACTCAAGTAAGGTAGTTTTCCACAGATATTGAATAAATAATTTATGTAAATACCGAATCTTAATTAATTATTTGAAAACAAAGATTGAAAAATGTTGATTTTGAATTTAAAAATAATAAAAACGAATTTAATTAAAAACAATTAAAGAAATTAACTAGAGAACAATTTAAAGAAAATTAATTTGTAAAAGCTTAGGGTTCGCCGTCTGCTTAACAATCCTATGCAATTTTACCAATTACTTATGAATTTCCACACACATGCTTTGAAGGTTAGGTTTTCCTAATGCATATTTTCCTCGTGATGTGTGATGTTCAAATCAAATATAAACATGCAAGACTTATTAAGCTTTGTGAAAACCCTTTGAAAAACCATGCAACCCTTAAGAGCGTGATGTTCGCCTTAAGTGAACTTACAATTACTAATCACAAGAAGCCCCGCTCAATTTCAAGGTGATGTTCCAACAGAAAGTGCATCAAATTACTTATCTAAAAACCCTAATGGTCGTTTTAATCGCGGTGATTAATAATTCAAAGCAAGTATGCATCCATTCATAATCAAATTAATAAAATTTCATATTCATGCTAAGGCTCATGCCTTCGCCCTAACAAACGGAAATTAGTTATGAACTATAAAAACTAAAGAAAATATATTAACTAGAAAAAGGATTGAAAACACCTTGTAGAGGAAGTTCTCCAAAATAATGCATGCCTTCTTCCCCCTAATGGCTAAATAGCCTTATTTATTGTCACATCCCCGCCCGGGGCGGATCACTTCTCGGGCCCGCTCCACCACCGTAGCACGATATTGTCCGCTTTGGGCTTACCATTCCCTCACGATTTTGTTTTTGGGAACTCACGAGCATTTTCCCAGTGGGTCACTCATCATGGGATTGCTCTAGCCCTCTTCTCGCTTAACTTCGGAGTTCCTACGGAACCCGAAGCCAGTGAGCTCCCAAAAGGCCTCGTGCTAGGTAGGGATGAGAATATACAAATAAGGATCACTTCCCTGGGCGATGTGGGATGTCACAATCCACCCCCCTTAGGGGCCCGACGTCCTCGTCGGCACATTTCCGGCCATGAATTGGCTCTGATACCAATTTGTCACATCCCGGCCCGGGGCGGATCACTTCCCGGGCCCACTCCACCACCGTAGCATGATATTGTCCGCTTTGGGCTTACCATTCCCTCACAGTTTTGTTTTTGGGAACTCACGAGCAACTTCCCAATGGGTCACCCATCATGGGATTGCTCTAGCCTCCTTCTCGCTTAACTTCGGAGTTCCAACGGAACCCGAAGCCAGTGAGCTCCCAAAAGGCCTCGTGCTAGGTAGGGATGAGAATATACAAATAAGGATCACTTCCCTGGGCGATGTGGGATGTCACATTTATACTACTACAAAATAAAACCCTAAAGGGTCTTAGAATAAAACTAGGAAACATAATAAATAATAAAACAGAAAATAAAAGGTTTCCTATTTGAACTAAAATTCGGACTTCTCATAAAATTAGTCTTTTGACCAACCAAATCAACTCCGATTTAGTCCCAAAAGGTCTCTTTTGAAAGCTGAAGATGTCCCCTACAAATCCTCATGAGGAATCTTTCTCAAAATATGCCATCTTGACCTCCAAAATACCCAAAACGTCCATAAATGTTAATCTGGGAAAGCTGCGCACTGAGCCTTTATTTCATCACCACGACAAACGGCTTGGTAGAAAAATCTAGAATTTTGATACAATTATCTTGAAACACTAACGAACATCCTCCAATTGGAACCACTAAAAAATTCATCTGTTTGATCACTTTTTGCTCTAAAGGAAGTTGAATGTCATACATTGAAATTACATAATAAAGTACCAAAATAAATAATAAACTAATATTAAGATTAGCGTAAAATATATAGTATAATATGGACTCATCAACCATTTCTTCCTAAATTCACAAGGAAACCTACGTAGTATAAAATTAATCCCATAAGTGTAAACAAGTTAGTTTTATTAGTGGACTAGCCTTCATGTACACGCTCACACGTGTGCAAAAGATATTTTTTGAATCACGACGTGTTATGTGTAACATCTCACATCGTCCAGGGGAGTGGATTATGTAAGCCTTATATGTATATTCTCATTTCTACCTAGCACGAGGCTTTTTGGGAGCTCACTGGCTTCAAGTTCCATTGGAACTTCGAAGTTAAGTGAGTTCGCGCAAGAGCAATCCTAGGATGGGTGATCCAGTAGGAAGTTCTCATGTGAGTTCCCAGAAACAAAACCGTGAGGGCATGGTCGGGATCCAAAGCGAACAATACCGTGCTACGGTGGAGTCGAGCCTGGGATGTGGTGGGGACCCGGGCCGGGATGTGACACTACGTGTGACTTGGGATGTGACACTACATGTGACTTACACATTTTAAACGCATTTATATGCGTAAATTGACAAAAGGAAAGTCAAATATTTGAAGCAAATGAATAATCTTAGATTATGCTAGAAGAAATCCCTCATAAACCAATTAAAGCAGCTGAATCCACATAATAAAATCGGTCTCTATTGAATTTATATTAAGAATAGAGAAAATAAGATTTAATGAACAACTGATTGAATCACATTATTGCTAGCTCATTATGAAGCTAAGCCCACCACCTCCCATTTAGTGTAGATAATATTGTTTGTTAAAAAAAAAAAACAATTATTTGATAACTAATTTAATCACATTATTATCTGCGTGCGAAAGACCTTTTTTATAATCGGCATTACACGCCTCTTAATATGTTTTGAATGTATTTAAAAATAGATAAAATAATATTTAATGAGCAACTGATTGAATCACATTATTGCTAGCTTATTGTGAGATACTGATTATTGAAAGAAAAAAAACTGTACAAAAAAATCAAATATTAAAAAAATATTGTTAAAATGACGAAAATACTTCTGCCATGTTTGGTGCATTATTTTGGATTGTTTTTAAAAAATTTTGTTTGAGAGGCATTTTTATACTTTTTTTTTTTTTAAATACTGTTCATCGGACACTTAACTTTATATATAAAGATTATCGGGTCTAAAGGCAATCCCACTTTGTGAAGCCAATTCGACTACGCATATAAAATTCTGTGACCATCTGATCATTTTTCTCTCTCTCTTATTCATCCCATATTTCCATTTAAAAAAGTAGTAAAGAGTAGAAGTGGGGATCTAAGCTCATTTGCTCTCCCTATTGGCCGAGCCGGCTAACCTCCTTCGCAGCAAAATCATTGATCTGTTTTGGTACAAAAATGATTCTTTGAGACGTCTTAAAATTTATATTTTGTGATTCAACTTTGTCCCATTCAATTCTTTAAAAAAAAAAAAACAAAAACAAAAACCATTTTGAGAAATATTGTCCCCCACAACACAGTTCGACTTTCTCATGTCACATGCTTATTATATTGTCCCAGAATACATCAGATGAAGTGTGAGTCCATCCCAGCGCTCGTAGTTTTAATATTCACGTTCAAGAGAAATTTTTTATTGTGGCTGAAATACGGGTGGTATATTATGTGTTTTTATATAAACGATGAGAAATTTTATTTTTTAAGTTATTAATTTGTTGACACACATATTTGATCATTTGTATTATGACATATGATATACCATCACGTATACCGGTTACACTGAAAATTATCTCTACGTTCACGAGTGCAATAGCAAAACTTTTCGCCATGGTTAAGTAGGACAAGGATTGTCTGCCTTCCCACTTCCGGTGCCCTCATGTGCCCTCTTATTTTGTGTGGTCACGGTTAAGCCACGTCAACATTTTATATAATTTTTTTATAGAGATAATAAGACAAAAATAAATAGTAATTAAAATATTGACGTGGCTTAATCGTGACCACACAAACAGAATGAAGAATACCGGACAGGCAGATTGGCAAATAATACAAAGATGCAAAAGTTATGCGCGTTAACAAATAATACGGAGACGCAAAAGTTTACGCGAATAATAAGGAGCAAAAGTCTTGACGAATAATAAGGAGCAAAAGTTTTGACTTGGTAGTGTAGGACCTCCCCGTGCTTTAGTCTCGATTGGCAGAGTCTGTCTTTCTCTTTCATTCTTCACTCCTTATATATATAAAACCAACATCTCTTACCTTTAACCATTCTCCTTATCAACTATATCTGCCTCCCTTTTATATTTCTCCATCTCTATCTACCCTTCTGCAGAATAAAATGAATTCTGTTGTTAATACCGCCTTTGATCACTACATAAAGCCTTTTCTCCTTGCACTTATTGCAAAGACAATCCAACTCCTCAAACTTCTCATAATTAGTCTCGCTAGTCACGATTGCAATTCCAATCCTGACTTAGAAGCCGCAATGCAACAAATTCCAAATAGGAGGACTAACTATAAGTACCTCGCAAACAACAACTTAGATTGGGCAAATATAATCGCCGTGTTTTGCTTGACAGCAGCAATTGGACTAGCACTTCTCCCTTTCCAAATTCCCTCCCACCAGGTTCCTCACACTGCAATCTTTTACTTTCTTGGACTATCAATTTTACTTGCCTTCACTTGTATTTTGGTAAGCAAATTTATTCACGTCGGCTACTGTCCCGCTGGAATATCAATCCCCCACATTTTCCATCATTTTGGCCTCTTCTTTGGAGTCACAACCTTCTTCATATCCATCACCATCCCATTTCCTTTGTGGTTCAAATGCACTGCCTATTCTATCTACGCCGTCGCCTTCCTCCTTGTACTTCTCTGCAATCTTCACTTCAATAAATATTACAAACCTCATGGTTTTAAGTACCCTACCCCAAACAATTCAATTTCTAAAACCGCCATTGACCCTGTGGAAGAATCATGCCAAGGCGGTACTAGTACCATTGATGATCAAGGATGCACTAATAGTATTGTGTGATGTGAAAGAACTCTCATGGGACAAGAAGAGACGCAGAACCACATGGAAGCCAAGATAGAGTTAGGCCCATTCTTATTTTTCATATTATATGTTAAGAGAATTGTTATTGGCACTCAAAAAATCTTATTTTACACTCTAAACTTTCTATATTTGGAAAGAAAAATACACTTTGTGAGAAGTGTAGAATGAGATTTTTGAAGTATCAATAACATTTTCTATATGCTAATCTTGTTCGTAAAAGAGCAGGCAGATTGTCTGGCGGCACAAAGTTTGATGATTATGTCAGCAAAGGTGTCGAAACGTGCTAACGCCACGCCACTAACCTTTGTTTGTATTTTTCCTCTTTTTTACCATATAAAAAAATTTCATGCCAATAAAAAATCTCCAATATTTCTCCAATTAATTATATTGTTATATTTTGTCTAGCTTCTTTCAATTTCCTCACAGCCAATCTTGTCCTGGGCCTCACCACGGCGGAGGCGGAGGCTTCTCGGGCGACGGTGGCACGCGTCCTCCGCGACTGTGGCGGTGGGTCGGAGGGCTTGCTCGCTACCCTAGCACGGCCTCGGCGGACTCCTCTGCGAAGCTTCGGCATTGCTCAAACCCATAAAATGAATTCGTACAGTGCTTCAACGATTCGATCATTATATTAATCCCGCGAAGCTTCGGGAGTATTGGGCATGGCTGGAATTTTGAAGAAATGGGTCGGGTGGGAGTGGAATTGGAGGCAATCGGAGGTGAATTGGGTCGGGCCGGGGTCTGATTGGGGGATTTGGGTTTGATTGATCGGCCGGGTGGGAGATGGAATTTGGGGGTTAGGGTTTGGTAGAGAGGACGAAGAGGGGAGAGATAGGCGCCGAGTCAAAGCGTTCGAGGATACGGGAAAACAAACGAAATGAGAAAGGGAGGGCTTTCGGGCGTGGACCGCGTGGCTGCTTTTGCTTATGACAAATTGGGACATTCGTCAAATTTGTGAGCTAAAAAATACTACATTTTTTGACAAATGTTGGCCAAAACAAACAAATCGTTGACACAACCCATACTCGTAAAACGAAATGGTATGGGATGAGAAATTGAATTCGTAATGCGGTAGATATAGAGCAAGTGTCTTATCCACAAAGGTAGATGAAGAGATGTGAAAGATGTCAATGTAAAACGACGTTTTGTCATGCTGCGTCTATAGTTATGTAAATAAATTTAGAAAACTAACATTTTATCAACACATCAAAAACCTTAACCCTTTTATCTTTAAAGTTCAGAAGTATAATCGCTTGATGTCCCTTTGAGTAATTCTCTAGCAGTGCTCAAACACTTCTTGCGTGTCTTAAATAATACGTTCATACTTCAGATGTACGTATGTAAAAAGTTGAGGATCTTGTGTGGAAAATCTGCACTAGAATCAAAAGTGCGCTATGATTAGCATAACAAATCAAAAAATAGAATAGAAAGTGTTTTTGATGTTTTGAGCCGGAGAAAACACATGGTTCAACTTTTGGCCACAAAATTTCTACTACGAACGCGAAGGTAGTGAGTGCATGCTTGAGCCTCCTCGAATGGTCCAAATTCCAAAAAAAATCAAACTAGAGTAAGTCATATTTTTCCGCTTCATGAAAATTTGAAATTTTTTCCTCAAAGATAAGTTCGTAAATTTGAATATTTGCAACAAGAAGAAAATACTACCGGGAGCTCACAATGGGCTCGCACGAGTAAGTAAACCAAATAAAAATCTAAGCCCAACCAAAGTATAACAAAGATAAGCCCAAACAAGCAAATCCATAGGAAACTAAGCTTGAGACCAGACAAGCAATTAACATGCAAGTGCAAATTTTCACAACGATTTTCGGAATGAGTGCTACTATTTAGACTACGAGAATTGATAAGAGCATTAGAATGTCAAAACGTCCAACTCAGTTTTGACAATAAAAACTGTTATAAAGTTTTTCAATCTAAATCAAATATAATGTGGCATGATACGAATTGGCATCCTTGCTACCAAAATTGATAGCAATTTCAAATCTTTTTTAATTGATTATTAAATGTTTTTTTTTTGAAACATTTATTATAATATTAACGTGCTGACTCATGTTTTTTACACAATGTATTATAATATTGGCACGAAAATTAACGTTAAACTCTGAAGTGACAATTAATTCACAAATAATCTCACTTTGAGAGAGACTCTCTAGCATTTCTCTTTAGACTACATTTTTTTTTAAAACAAAATACTGAGGGGGAGGGAGGTGGGTTTAGTCTCACAATAGGTTAACATAATGTGGTTGAAATTCACCTTTGGCGAGAATCGAACCTAAGACCCATAACTTACAAGCGAAGAAGAATACAATTAGACTGTAGTACTAAATGACTTTATATTACATTTATTAATTAAAAGTAGTAGTCAACAAGTTTGTCAATACAACACAAATAGCATTATGTTAATTTTTTGGTAAATACCCCAAAATGGGACAATTTCTTAACTTTGGGACAAAAATAGGAAAAACCGGTCACGCACAAGTTATGTACACCACTCACAACACCAAAATTACTAAAATACCCACATGAAGTACTAAAAATTAGAAGCCTATTGCATCACTTTTCTCATTTGGAAGAGAGGGATGTCGAGAGAGCTCTATGAGCTCTGGGTTTCTGGGTTGAACTCAGATCTTTGAGCTTCGTTTTTACTTTGCGTAAAGTAATGATTTAAATGTTATTCATGCACTTGTCAAACAACATGAGATTTTAAATGCAAGTTCCTACCTAAAGTTCATGAACAATAGTAAGTAGATGTAAATAAAAAAAGAGTGATGAAAACATTAAGTACTCGTAGCAAAATACAAAACAACTTAAATGTCAAAATATAAAACCTGCATCACAATATGTACATTATTCACAATACCCATAAAGTCTATATGTCACTGTTTCTTTTGAAAAGAAAGTTTACATATTGACATCAATGCTGCAATTTCCACCCATTTGTTCATGATTGATGCTTCAAAATTTCATTGCCAATCTACAAATGATAGTGAGAAAATTAAAAATCAAATAAAAAGAGTTAATTAATAAGTAAGAAATGCATACTGAAAGGTTATCGTTAATAAAACAAGAGGAGAGATATACCCTAAATCTTATACCTGGCTCTGGCTGTAATTGCTAGTGATGAATGCTTTGGAGTAGTAAAATTAATGTTAAGATCATTAAATTGTAGTAGGAATAATGCAAGGCAAATTGACAACTGACGATATCAAAGGTGGCTTCGTAGGCTAGGGGATCTCGTAACATCATACAAGATCCGCGGGAAATGCAATTTTATTACGACGCTTGTGATCATTGTAACTGATGTGACAATCTTCTATCAAGCTAGCCTTGAGCTGTGTCGATTCAAACATAATACCCAATGTAAAAAAAATTCACACTCACAACAATTCTGTAATCTTTTATTGTAAAAAAATGTGTATACCAAATAAAAAAATAAAAATTGTCATAAATTAAAAATGAGCTTATTATTCTCTACGAGATTGTCTTAGATTTTAACCAGAATAGAAGGTGGATAAAGATAGAATGATGGTGGGGTTTGATTTTTAGACCTGGATTGTCTGCCCTCCCCCATCTCATACCCTTTACATCCCATTCTATTTATGTGGTCACGGTTAAGCCACGTTAACATTTTATATTGATTTTTTTATAGAAATAATAAGACAAAAAACAATGAGAATATAAAATGTTGACGTGGCTTAACCGTAACCACATAAATAAAAGGGGATGCGAAGGGTATGGGATGGGGAGGGCAGACAATCCAGGTCCTTGATTTTTAGTGTGGGTTGTAGATAAATTTTAGTTTTATGGTTAATTTCATCTTGTATATGATGATATTTATGCAATAAAATAAATAAAAAACAACTTATTTAAAGTTTAAATTGAGTTCTAATAAAATTTATATGGATTCAAATAAAAAATTTTAAGCCATAATTAACCTAACAAATCAGAAAGTGAGGTAAGAGAGTGTTTTTTGTATCTTGGTTTTGTATCTTGGGCCGGAAGAAACGTGTGGCTCCACCTCAGCGCCACGAAATTTCTCCCCATGAACATGAAGGTAGTGATTGCACCCGGAGTCAGTGAGACAACATGTATATGTTTGATTCAAAGTAGTCAATAAGTTTGTCAACGTATCCAGTACAAATTGGTCATCGAACAAAAAAATCATTACACAGTGGTCCACATGATTTGATTGTAAAAAGAAATAAAAATAAAAATACAATACAAAGTGGTTATTCGACCTAATAAAACAAATACAAAGTGGTCCACATGACTAGATTGTGAAAAAAAATTTAAAAAAAATATACAATGCAAAGTGATCTTTCGACCCAAAACAAACAAAACAAAGTGGTCCACATGCTTTGATAGTAAATAAAATATAAAAAAAATACAACATTAAGCGGTCCACATGATTTGATAGTAAATAAAATATTAAAAAATACAACATTAAGTAGTCCACATGATTTGATTGTAAAAAACTTACAAAAAATACGATGGAAAGTTGTCATTCGACCTAAAAAACACCCATCAGTATCCTTTTCGGATCTTTTGGTAAGAATTTTAAAAATTCATAAATCATGTTCATTTATTGTATATCATAAAGTTAGTTTTTATCAACTATTATTTATAATTATTTTTAAATAAAAATATTTAAAATAATTTCTAACCTCATAATGTTCGATAAATTAAGATAATAATTTCAAACCTTATCTCACTTACTTGCCTACCTTTGTATATATGTAGAAAGTAAAAAGGTTGTGGAAAAATAAGTCACTTGACAACTTGATTGATGTATATCCTTCATTTTTCAAGAGAGATGTGTTATCCACACATCCTATTTTATTTCTTATATATCCTTAATAATTTATGTCCGTTGATCTTCTTCAATTCATCCAATCTGACGGTAGAAAATTAAAAAAGTGTGTGAGAAGTAAAATGAGGTATGTGAATATCACATCCTATTTTTCAAATCACAAAGTAAATAGACTAAAACGATGGCTTGACGGAACACGGCCGCACACCCTTTTGTTGTCAACGTGACTGAAACGAAAGAGTGGCGCCTCAGCCATTGCTTTGTATTGAAAGTGGTGCTCCTCGTCATGCTTGCCGTGGGAGGGGATGATTACAAACCTAATTAGACATAAGGACAAGGGACCTACGGAGATATTTATAAAATTAAACCTAATTAGACAGAAGGATAAGGGAACCTAAGTATAATTTCTTCCTAAATTCACAAGGAAAACTAAGTAGGTTTGGAATAGTTTACTCCCTGTCCTTAATTCTTGTTTAAAGTCTGTCAATCTGGATATGCCATTATAGCTAAACATAGTATCCCACCGAATTCTAGGGCATAAAACCAATCCCACCATAAGTTATATACATGCTTCTTTTTTTTTCCCAATAAATGTACCAGTGGTGCATAGAATCTTTCTTTTTAAGGTAAATTACACTTTACCATCTCAGGTTTGCGGTCTATTGTAACCTCAACATCTTCAAAAAATTTCACTTTCATACCTCACGTACTATTTTATTTCAATATAATACATCCGTTACATTTTTCATCTATTGGTATGTTAAGAGTTGAATTGGCTGCCACATTTGTGCCACATGGCTACCAAATTTTTGCCACGTGGCAAAAAATATATAGGGTTAATCCCAGTTTACTACCTTGAAGTTTCTTGGTTTTCAACATTTAATACATAAAGTTTTTTTCATCCCAGTGTGGTACATAAAGTCATAATTTTGGAACACTTTCATACATTCATTAAGTTTGCGGTTAAATCAGCCGTTAAACTGATAACGTAGTGCTCACGTGAACAGTAACTAAACGCTACGTGTCATAGGGGCCCACATAAATATTAAAAAAAAAAAAAAAAAGTTCCTGGGCTCAACCCCGACCCCCTCATTCCTTTCTCTCTGCACACCCACCCCTCAACCCCCAATCCCCTCCCTCCCTTCTCTCTTCTGCGACAAACCACGACCCAAAAAAAATCTCTTCCCTTCTCTGTACCAAATTCAAACAATGACGGAAGGTCGCAAATGGAATGGAAGATTTCAGATCCAGATCGTGCGGTCACGGAAGGTCGCAGATGGAAAGCTACAATGGTGGACCCACTTCGTCGGGGGTCAATGTGATGCAGGATCTCAGGTGCTATAGTGCCTCCTACGCGACCTCTGTGCACCTCAGCAGCAGCAAACCCAGGGGCTATAAGGTGTATACAGTGGAAGGGAAGCTTAAAGGGTCAGTATGGAAGAGCTTCCGGCAGAGAGGGTGTGCAGAGGAGAGAAGGGAGGGAAGGGGTCAGGTGGAGAGATAAGGGACGAAGGGTTGGGTAGGCGAGATAAGGGATGGAGGGTTAGGTGGGATCGGAGGGATAAAGGGTTTGGGTGGGATCGCCAGAGATGGGGTCGGGGTGTGAGGTAGAAGAAGGATGATTTTTTTTTTTTTTTCCTAATTTGTATTATTATTATTATTATTTTAATATCCACGTGGGCATATTGACATGTGGTACCCAGTCATTGTCCACATGGCCGTCACGTCATCGATTAACGGTTGATTTAACAGCCAGACTAACAAATGTATAAAATTGTTCCAAAATTAACACTTTAGATATGACTTTAGAATGAAAAAAACTTCATGTACCAAATTTTGAAATTACGAAACTTAAGGGTACTAAACTAATATTTACCCTAATTTTTTATACATTAAAAATATTATAATATTGACCCTATTTATTAAAAAAAAAAAAAAAAAAAAAAAAAAAACAAAAAATGAAACCCAGCTCCCCCTGACCCACTCCCTCTCCTCCACTTCTCTTCTCTCTCCCCAGAAACCTACTCCTCCCTCTTCACCTCTCTGACCCACCTTCTCCACCTTCTCCCTCTTCTTCATTCTCTTCACCTCCACCTTCTCCCTAAAACCCAACTCGTTGAGCAACTCGTCCTGTGGAAACTTTACGAGGCTCGGACCTTAACCATATCTACAGATCTGTGGATTACGACACTGTGACTCCGGTGATGAACACATTCGCCAAGAAGGTGAAGAACGAAGGTGAGAAAGGAAAGATTGCTGTAGGCCATGGTGACTCGCTCCACTCGAAAACCCTGGAAATGGTGGATGTGGTTCGGAGAACTCGGGGAGAAATCAGACCTTAGGGAACCAACTGGATGGTGGCGGCAAGCTTGGGCTGGGCCTTCTAGTATTGGGATTTGTGGCTAGAGGTGAGGTAGAAGGAGAAGAGGAAGATGGTGATTGCCTAGATCCCCTTTTCAATTTAGGGTGGGGGGTTGTGGGGAAGGAAGATGGTGTTTTTTTATTATTTTTTTTCTAATTTTTTTAATAATAGGGTAAATTGTTATATTTTTAAATGTATACAAAATTATTATTTTTGCACATAAAGTTGGCAGTCACATCAGTACAAATGTGGATTCTATATTTGCTATGTCATCATTTAATAGTTTATTTAACAAATTTTTTAATGGATGTATGAAATTAAAATAAAATGATAAGTAAATATATGAAATTAAAATGTTTTTAAAATATTATAAGAAATTAAAACGACCTCAAACCTGAAAGGATAAAATGTAATTTACCCTCGTTTTTAGCTCTCCTTTCTACGGGGTAGAATTTTTTACACTTCCCTCATCCTGGCTTAAGCAACAAATATTTTAATTTCGATTGACACTACACAGAAGTTTCCTAGACTTTAGTGATCAAAATGTAATATAAAATCGTTTATGATTTTTAACATATTTATAAACTGTAAACAAAGTTGTCCTTGAGATTTTTCGGCGTTGTACGAAAATGTAAACCTCTTAAATAGAGATATCAGATATACATATTAGATGATTCGGATCGCTAAGGTTCGATATAGTGAGGTTTTCACAGCTAATCTCTAATTTTTTATTAAAAAAAATGGGGATCTTGATTTAACTAATCTCTAATTTGGTGGAAGGAGACCTTAAGATGAAGCCATATAACTAATTAAGAGCATCCCAGTGAGGGGCTTTATATGGAGCTTTGTAAAAGAATCTCCCTCAATGATGGGTTATTTCTTTCAGACTCTATAAGAGGCTATATATATTTATTTATATAGTAATTTGATAATGCGATTTTTTTTTTTTTTTTGTGTTAACTTTTCTTAAGTTGATTTTTGGATGTGTTATCTTAAAAAAAAAAATTAGAGTAAACTGCTGATTTGCTCCTTAAACTATCACTTAACTTTCGATTTTCCCCTAAACTTTTTAATTAGAAAATTAAGGACTTAAACTAATTTTTTTGGCCGATTTGCACCCTTATGTTAATTTTTCATTCATTCCATCCAAATTTCTATTAAATGGAAGTATGTGCACAACATTTGAGGGTAGTTCAATCGCTTCATTATTTAAAATAATTGAAAATCTTAGATTTTTAAAATATAAACCTATGCAAATATGTGTGATTCTATAGCTTTTGTGTCTGAAGGTCTAGCGAAGTGATGCTTTTGTCCACGAAGTAGAGTCATGTGGTGTGCACGTGATAAGAGTTAACGTTAATTTGGATGAAAACTAACGGTAGGGGGAAATTAGCCAAAAAAATTTAGTTTAAGTCCTTAATTTTCCAATTAAAAAGTTTAGGGGAAAAAATCGAAAGTTAAGTGATAGTTCAGGGGGCAAATTGGTAGTTTAGCCTTTTTTTTTTTATGAATCTTTCAACCTAAAAAAGTTCAAATTCTGACAAAGTTAAATTTTCTCTTATGAAATGTTCGTTATATTAGATTCTCTTATCTCATTCTCATCCATTAAAAGATACAAACCTCCACATCACTCTCTGAAATAATTTGATTTTCACGTACAACACAACAATTAACCTAGCATCAATTGGTAAATTAGTATTATACAATTTTGAAAAAAATTATTTGAAAATTTCCCCAGCAATACCGATAAATTTTAAATCAATTTGAAATTTTAATTCTTATGGAATTTAAAACAATCATTAATTAGCCATATTGCAAGAAAAATACGTAAGAAAAAAGAATTAAAAAAAAAAGAATAAAAAGAGAGTATAAGTGTATCTGCAAGTGGAAGGAGCGTGATAGAATTTGGCTCAGATGAGTTGCTACTTTTCTCATGGGACCCACTTTTTGGGGGGCTAGATGTAGCCAAATTTTATGCTACCTAAGGCCATCTCCAACAGGGTCGACCAAAGGATAGTCATTTTTGACATAAAACTCATCTCCAATGGAGGTCTAGGCCAAAAACCCTTAGGACCTACCGGGCCAAAATCCAGGCATATGGCCAACAGGCTGGCCATCCTTAGCCAGCCAGTCAACCTATCCAGATGGGCCAAGCTGGATTTTTTTTTAAGACTAAATTTATAAAAAAAAAATGAAAAATGAAAAATTCTATTTTTATTTTTTATTTTTTATAAATACCTAAGACATTTTGTCACATCCCGACCCGGGGCGCACCACTTCCCGGGCCCGCTCCACCACCGTAGCACGATATTGTCCGTTTTGGGCCCCGACCACGCCCTCACGGTTTTGTTTCTGGGAACTCACACGAGAACTTCCCGATAGGTCACCCATCCTGGGAATGCTCTCGCGCGCTAATCGCTTAACTTCGAAGTTCCCATGAAACCCGAAGCCAGTAAGCTCCCAAAAGGCCTCGTGCTAGGTAGGGATGAGAATATACATTTAAGGATCACTCCCCTGGGCGATGTGGGATGTTACAATCCACCCCCCTTAGGGGCCCGACGTCCTCGTCGGCACATACGCGACTAGGGTTAGGCTCTGATACCAAATTGTCACATCCCGGCCCGGGGCGCACCACTTCCCGGGCCCGCTCCACCACCGTAGCACGATATTGTCCGCTTTGGGCCCCGACCACGCCCTCACGGTTTTGTTTCTGGGAACTCACACGAGAACTTCCCGATGGGTCACCCATTCTAGGAATGCTCTCGCGCGCTACTCGCTTAACTTCGGAGTTCCCATGAAACCCGAAGCCAGTGAGCTCCCAAAAGGCCTCGTGCTAGGTAGGGATGGGAATATACATTTAAGGATCACTCCCCTGGGCGATGTGGGATGTTACACATTTCTACACTCTTTCTCACATCCTTTTCACCCTTCCATACTATATTACCTTATTTTATTTCAATTCTTCACATTCTATTCACCTCAAACATTCTTTTCATACACACCCCTCTCTTACTTCTTCCAATAATCTTTCCCTTAATTTTTTCAATAATTTTCGAAGGGCCACATCTTCAAGTGGCACTCAAAATGTGTCCAGAGGCTTATTCATTTAGCGATAAGTGTCACTCAAAATATGTTCGGAAACCTTGTTTTAGTATGATAGTTGAATTCAATTAACCAACAAAATTAAAGAACAAACTTAAAATAATAAATTATTGAGGGGGCTAAAAAATAGCCCATTTCGGTTGGAGATGATATATAAATATGGTTTGGCACTGTTAATTAAAAAATAATTTATTGCAAGGCTATAATCTGGACGGGGGCTAAACATAGCCCTTTCGGTTGGAGATGACCTAAGAAAGGAAGTTACTAGCCCAAGTGATGGATATAGTGTCATTTTCTGACTCATTGGAGATTAAATTTCTCACTTAAGTTGAAATTGTTGTAACCTCGTAGAAGATAAAACCTCTATTAGAGATGCTCTAAACGAACACTAGCTAGCTAGTCGTCCACACTCTCTCCTCTCGCTATTTGATAATTTTTCTCTCTTATTCATTGCACATTTCCAAAGCTTACTTTCTCCTTCCAATGCACTTTCAAAGAAAATTTAAGGAGAAATCCCCTCTCTGTCACACTGGTGGGTTCTCCGCCCCCCGCCCGCCCGTCCGCGGCGGGATCTTCCACCAGGCCAAACTCTACCAAGCCTATATATATATATATTTTTTTTTCCTTCTCTTTTTTAAAACTATTTTTTATCAATTTTATTTGTTAATATTTTCTTAAAATACAATTTCATAAGAGAAGTGTTATTGGCACTCCAAAAATCTCATTCTACACTCCTCACAAGTGTATTTTGTTTCCAAATATAGAAGGTTTGGAGTGTAGAATGAGATTTTTGGAGTGCCAATAACAATTTCATTTCATAAATTATTTATATAAAATAATGTTACCATTCCTAAAAATGATGTCACGGTTTCAAAATTGTAACACCGTTTCTAAAAATAATTGATCTCAAAAGAGACCAATTCATAATAGCACCTTTGTATATACGTATTAAATTACCAGGGAGTTCCCCATGACTGTCCCACCGGAATATTAATCCCCTGCCTTCTCCGTAATTTTGGCCTCTTCTTTGGAGTCATAGCCTTCTTCATATCCATCACCATCCCATTTCCTTTGTGGTTCAAATGTATTGCCTATTCTATCTACGTCACCGTCTTCCTACTTGTCGTTCTCTGTAATCTTCACTTCAATAAATATTACAAATCTCACGGTTTTAAGTACCCTACCCCAAAGAATTCAATTTCTAAAACCGCCATTAATCCTGCGGTAGAATCATGCCGAGGTGGTACTAATACCGTTGATGATCAAGCATGCACCAATAGTAATGCATGATGTGAAAGAACCCTCATGTAACGAGGGTGAATATACATATCCCGACTAGTGCCATGCGGTACTAGGGACTAAATATGTACACAACTACTACATATCTTGACCACCAACACATGTTGATCTCATCTCTATTAAAAAGATGGTACAAATGTAGTAAGAGTATCATTTTTTTTTGTTTAATCAAACACATAAGAGCATCTCCAAGAGACTCTATAAAAGGAGAAATTCTAGGATCCGACAACGGACCATATGTCTGTGCAGACCCATACACAATACACCACATACCCCATTTTTTATGATTTGTCATGCTAACCATACTCCACTTTAGTCCCACCATCTATCTTACAGTAACCTTAATTCGGTTTCCCTATCCAAAAACCTCTCTTATAAAGAGACTATATAATAGCAAGAGTTGCTTTTTAAGTTTATAGAGTCATTGTTCAATTCTCAAATGTTAAGAAAATTAATAAAACTCAGGGGTGGGCTAGCGAGTTGAGGATAACATAAAGAGAGAAAGTGGTCCTGAAAAATGAGTGGTTTGAGATTATTCTTTTTGAAATGATTAATAATAGAATATACAAAGTCGGTTAAAATAGAGAGTTTTGTTGAAAATAAAAAGTTAAAAAGCCTGGCTAAAGTAGTTTTTCAATAATATTCACGCGCTAAACTAGCATAAATTTAACAAAACTGTTAGAGATGCTCTAAGAGCAAAAATAAAAAGATGATTATGGATTTGGGGTGTGTTCTTGCGTTGTGTGGGCTGAGAGTGAACCCCAATTTAGGTGTTGGGTTTATACATGTTTATTTACATATTGATTTGTGTAATCAATAAGATCTAAGTTGCTTTATATATCTATATTTTATATTATTATTGAGAATTTGAGAGAAGTTTCTTTATCAGCAATGAAAAAATACACAATTATGCAAGTCCAATATAAAATTTCCATATACAAAAGGTATAGAAACGAAAAGACAAAAGCAAAAATAACAGGATAATGGGACATATATAAAAACGTGTGTAACTATAACATAAAAATATAATGAAAATGTCATTGAAACTTTTGTAATAAAACTTCACGTCAAAATAATTAAGCTAGAAATAATTTTTGGAGTGTAGGGAGGGAATAACTTTAGCTCACTGTAAATCTACAAATTATCAATATTATTTAGAGTGTAAGGAGTGAATAATTTTAGTTCACTGTAAATCTACAAATTAAATTGAATAATTACCTGATTTACATCCATTTAAAAAAGAAGTAGAGAGTAGAAGGATGAGGGGAGCTGAGCTCTTTTGCTTTTCTTGTCTTGTGTCAAATAGCTTATTCATGATTTTATTTAACGAAATTACGCCGTTTGTTATGAAAAAATAAAAAATTGATTCTTTGAGACATAATTGGTGACATCACTGCTAACCTACACGATGCCTTCTTTCGATATATGAATCTTCCCTTTGCGTCGTCTTTACCATTTTATAAATATGCATCTTTTATCATTCTTCACAACTTTCCATTTTAACTTTTTGTAATTCAACTTTTATCCTCAACCATTGTATTTCAACTTTTATCCCCATCCACAATTCGACTTTGTCCCTTTTTATAAAAGAGTTTTAATGAAAAACTTACGGTAAGATTTATTTTAACAAAAAATCATATTTTTATATTAAAAATCAATCCTGATATTATTCATTTTACTCTTTATTTTGTTCTTATCGTTAAAACTCAAAGTATTCAAACATTTTTCATTAGTTTTCCTTTCTTATAATAGTACCATTTAAATCTTAAAAAAATTAATGAAAATAACTTGAAAACTTTGAGTTTTAACAAAAATGTATTATAAGTGAATAATACCATGATTGATTTTTTAAAATAAAAATATGGTTTTTCGTTAAAATGAACAGTATCGAAAACTTTTCGTTAAAATCCCCTTAAATCTTTTCATATGTACCAATGTCATAGCCAATGAACAAAACCAGGGGTTCCATTCTAATTTCCACTCAAAACTTTATGTTTAAATATTAAAATTATTTTATATTAAATACTAATTTTCCTTAAATAAACTCTTTTGTGACAGACCTGAGCTCAGTGGCAAAACTGGTTATCACAATAAGCAAGATAATATTTTTTTTTTAAACAAACGATATTATCTACGTTAAACAGAATTAAAGTGAAATAAGTTTTTCAATAAGTTAGAAATAATGTGATTCAAACTTGCTTTTAATGAGAATCAAACTTTAACACCTCTCATTTACAAATGAATAAAAACTGTAATACTAAATGGTTGAAGCAAGATAATTATCAAACCCTAAAACTATATTATTTAATCCCTAACTATTAATTTTTATAATTAATTCTTTCTTCTTCTTCTTCTTCTTCTTCTTTCTCGAAACCTCCATCTTATCTGCCTCTGCACTCTCCCTCTTTTTCGTCCGTCCTAACCTCAATCCTCTCTGCCTCCTAAATGCTTGCTTCATAAAGCTTGGCCTGAATATTTGCATTCTTAGAATTCCCATTTGCAGAGAATTTAACCAACCAAACTCCTTTTAAAATCTCACTTGCTTTCATTGAAATCCCCAGTTCCTACTAATTGCCATTCCATTTTCTCGCTCAATTTTCTCACCAACCAAACACCTTTCAAAATCCCCAGTTCCTACTAATTACTCACATTGTCTATCGTATCAGATTCAGATCACGGTTCACGGAAAACGACGGAGTTGGATGTTGAATTCCCGCGATGCAACGCGATTGCTGGGGGAAGAATCAGCGAAAGTGGGTGTTTGGTAAGTGAGAAAATTCAAGGCGTTTGTGAGAGAGAGAGAATGATATGTGTGTGTGATTTGAGATACCAAAAAGACCCAGATGGTAGAAGACTGCAAATCACCGACCCAGATAGAAAAAGATCCTTGTTTCGGGGGATTGAAGATCTTGTAGGTTCGATTGTGGCAGAAGGTTCGAACGAGGTAGACGGAGCGTTGGGGTCTTAGCAGTGATGTGATATTGAACTTTTAGCGAGGGAGACAGTCGTAGCGAGTCTGGGACCTGGGTTAATCCCATTAAATTTAATCCTGTACCTACTAAACATGGAACTACACTAATAACTAGTCATGTGATATTGGTGCTCCTGCCGAGCCCTTTCTCCCTGTGGGCCAGCCCCTGCAGCCCAATCTTGTACCGTACATTTCTAATTATAAAGGTTTTTTGTTTTTTTGTTCAATTACGTAATTAGCAGATAATCTTAGGTTACTTAATTAATTATTGTTTATTAAAAATTGAAACTTTGGTAGAAGGAGACGTGAAGACCCAATTTTAATATCATAAAATAACACAGAAATTATACTTTTTCAACAAAAGGTGGCAATGATACTCGAAAAGCTCTTCAGAATGACTTTGGAGTCTTCAGACCAATGGTTGCATTTAGGACCAATAAACATTCGAAAGCTCGAACTACTCGTCTTGGAACTATGTAGCTTTCATGTTGCATTACAAATCTTTTGTCCTACCGCAATTCAGCTTTTGTCCCCCAGCAATTCAGCTTTGCACAAAAAACAATTGTAGTTGCCACTTTGTCCCGCTTAATTCTTATAAAAATACCATTTTAAAATATAGTCGCCAACCACAATTGATGAGAAAACTTACTGAAATTTAGTAGTTGATGAGAAATCTTTATTCAAGTGCGAAGATACGGTACCTCAAGGAAGAGGTGTGATGTTCACACATTTTTTTTTACTTCTCATATAATTTTTTAATTTTCGACCGTCGGATCGGATGAATTAAATAATATCAAATAATATAAATTAATAAAGATGTGTAAGAAGTACAAAAGGATGTGTGGATAGCACACCCCCTCAAGGAAAACCTTTATTTTAGTATTTTAGTAAATTTTGTCATTGGTCTGTCAAAAAGTTCATAACCCGGATGCTATTCGCCGTTTGCAACTTCATTTCTTATAATATACCATTTAAATCTTTTCAAATGCTATGAACTTTGAACAAACAGCCTAGACAAATTTACTTCAAGACAAACCGGGAGGTTCCAATCTTATTTCCATTCAAAACTATATATATTAAAAGCTTTTTAGTCAAAAAAGTCATTATGATTCCCATAACTTTTCATTTTGGTATTTAAAATATAAAATCAATAGAAGTGGTCCTTGAGTTTGTTCGTCATCAATCATTTTAGTTATTCTATCACAAAACTCTGTTAAATCAGGAATAAAATGACAAAAATACCATATCATTTTGGCCAATTATTTATTAAATTACGGGTAAGTTTGTCATTTTGGTCCCTATTTAACATAGATTTTTTACAAAATAACTAAAATAATTGATGGTGGACAAACTCATGGACTAGTTTTAAACGAAGAATACCAACCTTATAAACCATTTTGAATAAAAAGCCTATACTAAATACTTACTTTTCCTAAAACTATAATATATTAAAATGCTAGATTAGACTAATGTACTAATTTTGCTAAACTATAATATATTCAGATAAAAGGCATATTAATGTACTAATTTTTCTAAATTATAATATATTCATATAAAGGGCACTAATTCATAACAGCACTTTTGTACTATTCCCATAACACAAAGAGGGACTGTGAATTTGTTTCTGAACATCATCTCTTAATGTTTCGCTTGATCAGTTTTATTTCTTCAATCCATCTAATAGAAAGATAGAGAAGTATGCGTGCAGTGGAGAAGGATGTTCATAAATCATTTCTTGTATTGTTAGCTCATAATCATATCCACGAATGTGTGTTGTTAGCTATAATTAATTAATAATGGGTTTCTTTCCTTTTGGCTTATTTTTTATATGAATAATGCTAGAGAAATCAAAATTTAAAATCAAATTATGTCATTAATAGAAAATAAGTACATTAGTCGACACTTACTTATTAATATAATAATCAACAACCACATCATTTAGTTTACACAATTTAATTATAAATTTACTGCCTAGCATTATCCTTTTCATATTAATTACCAGGAAGTTACCTCCCGTCAAAAAAGGTATATGGACCTTCCCGCACTTGGTCTGATAGGCGGAGTCCATTTCTTTCTCTTTCATTCTTCCCTCCTTATATTATACATAAATCAACATTTCTAACTACTAACCATTCTCATTATCAACTATCTCTGCTACATTTTCATCTCCATCTACTTAGTGCAGATGAATTGTGTTGTTAATACTGCTTGTGATCACTACTTAAAGCCTTTTCTCCTTGCACTTATTGCCAAGACAATCCAACTAAAACTTCTGATTGTTAGTCCTTTTGACCGTGATCACGGTTGCGATTATGACCTAGAGGCCACAATGCAACCAGTTCCAGATGGGAGGACTAACTATAAGTACTCCACCAACAACTTCGATTGGGCAGAGATAATCGTCGTTTTTTGCTTGACAACAGCGATTGGACTAGCATTTCTCCCTTTCCAAATTCCCTTGCACCTCCCTCTCCCTGTTATCTTTTCCTTTCTTGGACTATCAATCTTACTTGCCTTCACTTGTATCTTGGTAAGCAAATTTATTCACTTTAACTACTGTCCCGCCGGAATATCAGTCTCCCGAATTTGCCATCATTTTGGCCTCTTCTTTGGAGTCACAGCATTCTTCATATCCATCACCATCTCATTTCCTTTATGATTCAAATTTACTGCCTATTCTATCTACGTCGCCTCCTTCCTCCTTATAACACTTTGCAATCTTCACTTCAGTAAATATTACATACCTCATAGTTTGAAGTACCCAACCCCAAAGAATTCTAGAACCGCCGTTGATCCTGCAATAGAATCATGCCGAGGCGGTACTAATGCCATTGATGACCAAGCAAGCACCAATAGTATCGTGTGATGTGAAAGAAGTCTCATGTAAGAAGGATGTGTTGGAAAATATTAATGTTTAGGTTTATTTTGTTGTTTGAGTTTTTGGCCTAGTTCATTAGAGTTTTCGTGTCCTTACTTATTAGGGATTATGGTTGCTTTATTATAAATAAGGTGCTTTTTTATTTTTATTTTTTCTTTTAGATAGGGGATTAGTTGGCGGCTTCGTCATGGCAATCCATCCTTTTGGGGGCCAGAAAGACTTATACAGGCATTTCAATCTCCTCTGTCCAACACCATGTTGTTCACCTGTGCCAGGAATCTAACCAGGACGTGTCGTGTAGAATACAAGTCTAAAATTCGTCCCTAATCATTAGGCCATAATGTAGTTTTAAGTTTAGTTGTCTCGACAATCATGTTCCTGTATTATTCATTATAAATAATATTCGTAGTTTGTAATTGGTTTATTTTATTTTCAACTTGATATTAGAGCTGATTTAATCCTTTGAATTTAATCTGCTCATTTAGTATCAGTTTGCCTGTCGTTTCTTCCTTTTTGTTTTTTATGATCGTTGGTTTCGTTGTTCAGTAAAATTTGTCGTTCGTTTCATTAGTTGTAAAAAATCTGAATCTGAGTCGCCACGCCGGGCCGCTCAATACCATTGTTGTTGCCGCAACTAGAAGCTGTTGTACGCAGATCGCTTGCCCTCTGAACCCAGAAACTGCTGCCGCCTGACTTCGACGTCGTGGACTTAGTAAGAACCACCCAAAGCCCTACCCGCCACCACTCGCGGTCTGGAATCATACCAAACCGTCTCACGCCACTGCCTCGCCCCCGATCCGATCCCGTGGAGTCCGACCCGTCTGCTTGAATCGATCTGATCAGAACTGCAAAACCGCCACGCCACACCCCGCCTGCAACAACCCGCACTAGTATCAGAATTCCGTCCTAGCTGCTTTCTGCGCAATCTGCCGGACCAGTACCCCTCACCTGAATCCGTGCGATGCCCCCGTCTGTCTGACCTGAACCCGGGCTACTCGCTGACATGAAGAACCCAGAAGCTACACTAGAATGGAAGTCATGCAAATCCGTAGAAGTCCTACGTGCTGCACCGTGTTTTTTGTGTTGCTATAAAAAAAAAGGAGAATAAAGGGAGAAGAAAAGTTTGCATGTTTGTAGGACCTGCGTTTTTTGTTAGGCCACTGGTGGTTTGAGACCCGCATGGGTGACTGCGTAGTGGAATCTGTCTGTCTGTCCGTCTAAGCCAGTTTGTTATGAGTTTGATGGAAGTATTGGAAAATATTAATAGGAATGTGCTATCCACACATCTCATTTTACTTCTCACACATTCCTTGATAATTTCTGTCCGTTGATCTTCTTCAATTCATCCGATCTGACAGCTGAAAATTAACAAAGTGTGTGAGAAGTAAAATAGGGTGTGTGGATATCACACCCTTATTAATATTTAGGTTTATTTCATTGTTTGGGTTCTGGGCCTAGCCCTTTAGAATTAGATTTTTGTTTTCCTACTCCAACACTTGGAGTAAAACTCAAATTTTAAATTCTAAACCCACCCTAACTTGCTCCAACTGTTGGGCTTTAACCCAAAACTCATTTTTTGGGCAAATTTAGGTCATAATTCCTCATGGGTTAGTGGACTGGCCTACCATTGATGTGCATTTTTTTTAGTTTTATATTTATACATTCATTGAATTTAACGGCTAAGATCTAATATGATCAAATCTAATGATAAAAAGAAAGATTTAACGGTCTCAATGTAAATCTGATGGCTAAAATATTTAAAAAAAACTTCTTCCATGTATTTCATATTCTTTCATATTGTTCCATGAGTTTCATAGTGTCGGTTTAGTATTTTTCAATACTTATCGGAATTCAAATATTTTTAAGTTAAAATATCCATAAAATTAAATTAGAATAGTCAACGTAATTATTTTTTTAAAGTTAATTAAAGAAAAAAAAATTATCCTAAATTATAATTTAATCATCTCGGGCTAAAATTTAACTTAAAAGGGTTAGAGCAAAGAAAAACTATTTTAGGTTAAAAACTAATTATTTTCTTAATGTTTTACTTGATATTTGTTCAATCCAATGGATAAAAAAAAAAAAAAAAGAGAAGTACGCTAAAAAGGATGTGCATAAATCATTCTCCTATATTAGTGGCTCACAATCACATCCAGGAACGCACGCGGAAGCAAATGTTGCTAGCTATAATAGATTAATTATAAATTTCCTTCCTTCTACTTCCAACTTTCATATTGAGTTTCCAGGAAGTTCCCTCCCGTGAAAAAAAAGTATGGACCTCCCAAGCAGCACTAATTCTGATAGAAAGAGTCCTTATATTATATACACCTTTGTGCGGAATAAAATGAAAATGAATTGTGTCGTTAATACTGCTTGTGGCGACTACTTAAAGCCTTTTCTCCTTGCACTAATTGCAAAGACAATACAACTGCTCAAACTTCTGATAGTTAGTCCCGTTGATGGCGATCGCGATTGCGATCATGACCTAGCAATGCAACAAGTTCCAGATGGAAGGACTAATAACTACCACAACAACTTAGATTGGGCAAAAAGATAATCGTCATATGTTTTGCTTGACAGCGGCGATCGCGATTGCGATCGTGACCTAGAAGCCGCAATGCAACAAGTTCCAGATGGGAGAACTAATAACTACCACAACAACTTAGATTGGGCAAAAAGATAATCGTCATATGTTTTGCTTGACAGCGGCGATTGGACTAGTGCTTATCCCCTTCCAAATTCCCTCCGGCCAGCTCGCTCTCCTTGTAATCTTTTACTTTCTTAGACTATCAGTCTTACTTGCCTTCACTTGTATCTTGGTAAGCAAGTTTATTAACTTCAGCTACTGTCTTGTCGGAATATTAGCCCCCGCCTTTTCCACAAAGCCTTTTCTTTGGAGTCACAATCTTCTTTATATCCATCACTGTCCTATTTCCTTTGTGATCATGTTCTACCTACGTCGCCGCCTTCCTACTTGTAGTTCTTTGTAATCTTCACTTCAATAAATATTACAAACCTCATGATTATATGTACCCTACCCCAAGGAACCCAATTTCGAAAACCGTCATTGATCCTACGGGAGAATCATGCCGAGGCGGTGCTAGTACCACTGATGATCAAGCATGCACCAATATTATTGTGTGACGTGAAAAATACTCTCATGTAACAAGGATGTATATACATATCCTGACTAGTGCCCTGTAGTACTAGTGACTACATATGTACAACTACTATTTATAGTTTAGCTAGATTTATTCCCCAGAATGGGGATCTCTATATTTGTCGTAGGTTTTTGAAATGTCAACTGTTGTTTGTTCTGTTTGGAGTTTACTTGTCTGCAGCCTCTCACTAATGCTATTTTTCATCTAATCTTAGTTAATTGATTTGTTACTTCTTTACATTTCTTTTAGTGTAAGTACTTGTGTCTACCATTTATTGTTCATAACATTGTGACGTATTTTAACCATTCAAATGTCAAAACTGGAACAGTTAATTTTCTTAAAATTTAATGAATCACATAAGAGCATCTTCAAGAGAATAAAAAAACCAATAGAAAGCTAATTTAAAGAGCAAAATTCATAAAAATCATCTCCAAGAGACTCTATAAAAGAGAAATTTGCGTGTTTCGGCAACGGGTTCATGGACACCATGTGTCCGTGCATACCCATACAAAAAACACCACATACCTCACCCACTCTGATTTGTCATGTTAACCCTACCACACTTTGGTCTCGTCTTCTCTCTCACATCAACCTCAATATAGTTTCTTTTTCCCAAGGGATTTGGATCCTCTCTGGAGGCCAAGGAGAGGTTCCTCCTGACCAACACACGTGGGCCGTTGAATTTTTATCCAACGGCTACAAACAAGAGGTCCCTTTAAGATTATAATATGAAAATCCAACTGCCCACGTGTGTTGGTCAGGAGGATCCTCTCCTTGGCCTCCGAAGAGGATCCAAATCCTTTCCCAAGAACCTCTCCTAGAAAGAGCTCTAGATAATAGCAACCAACTGCCGAACCACACTAAAGGCTATGGTGGGCTATAGTTAAGGAATGGTTTGTGGGAATATATTTTAGTTTATAACCTAATATAATAGACAAAAAAGTGCAAGAAGAAATATTTTTTAATGAAATTAACCTAGCGAGCATTTAGAACAACTAAAAATATAAAAATTACCATGAAAATTGTAATGTCATTTTGTTCAAGATTATTCTATTTTGATTCAGTGAGCTTTATATTATTTTCAATCAATTATTTTTAGATTGCATTTACTTCTGCTTTCATTGTTTTGTTTTGTGCTAGTTGTGTGGTTGTAATTGAGATAGTCTATGTATCAAGTTTTCCATATTCTTCTTGTGTTGCATCTAAATATATGTGAAACTGGATGATTTACTATAATTTTTGCAGATTGCAATTGCAAAACTTATTGAGTTCATGCCAAGCAAATTTTAAAATATACAAATACAAAAGTTACTTAAATTTTTATATACAATACGTATGGAGCAAAAAAATATCATTTGATTTTTGGGTTTAGCTAGCCCACCCATAAAAAAATGTTGACTCTGCCCTTGATAGCAACAATTGCTCTTTAAGTTTATAGAGTCCCTGTTCAATTGCTCTTTAAGTTTATAGAGTCTCTGTTCAATTTCTAAATGTTAAAAAATTAATTAAACTTAAGGGTGGACTCGTGAGCCAAGAATAAAAGGAAGAAAGAAAGTGGTTCTAGAAAATGAGTAGGTTGAGTTTTTTATTTTTTGAAATGATTAATATTAAAATATTTAAAATTTGTTAAATATAGAGTTTTATTGAAAGTGAAAAGTTCAAAAGATTAGTTAAAGTAGTTTTTCAATACTATTCACCTACTAAAGTAGCATAAATTTAACAAAACTGTTGGAGATGCTAAAAGAGCAAAAATAAAAGGAAATCTGTGATTGTGGATTTTTGGGGTTGTGAGGGCTGAGATTGAAGCCCAACTCAGACGTTGGGTTTATGCTTATTATTTATATTTTGATTTATGTAATCAAACATGATATAAATCGCTTTACATATCTATATGTGTGTGTATTTTTTTTTTTTTTAACAAACGATATTATCTACATTAAAATGAGAGGTGGGCTTAGGCTCACAATGAGTTAGCAATAATTTGGTTCAATTTGCATTTGGTGAGAATCGAACCTAAAACTTTTCACTTATAAGTGAAGAGGAATATCATTAGACCGTAGAACTAAGTGACCTCCATATTTTATACTATTATTGAGAATTTGAGAGTAGTTTCTTTATAAGCAATGAAAATAAAAAAATTGTTTTGCAAGTCCAAATAAAACATTTTCACATACAAAGGGAGTTGAAAATAAAACAAACGGTTTACATACCACGAATATTATTTGATTAACGAATAAACAAAGAAACATGATTGTTGAGACTTCTATACTTGGAGACTACATCGTGACTGATTTATTAACTAATGAATAACAAAGCTCTCTATTTGCAATAAACTAACTCTAATCCCTAATCAACAAGGAAATGGAAACCTAATCCTATGGGCTGGGCCTAAAACTCAAATAATAAAAATAAGTTAAATTGTACTAAAACTACCTCAATTTTGGATTGCACCACAATATCATATTTTATTTTTTAAACATTATAATTTTATACTTCATCTTACGAATTCATTGTAATATCAGACATCCGTTTAGTTTCTCTGTCAGAATTTCCCTACCAATTACTAACGTGGCAAGTGTGGAACCTACTGATTGACAAGTGAACTAATACTTAAACCTTTTTTCCTTTTCTTTTTCCCTTATTTTTCTCCGGTTTTCCTTTTTCCCTTTTTTTTTTTTTTTCCCTTCTTCATTTTTTTTTCCTTTTCCCTCCCCGACCTCTGCAACATACGTACCGAAGCCTATACCTCCGACCAGCCCCCATCCTAGATGCCCCACCTCTCCGACCCCAAAGTCCTCACTGCCATTCAACGCACTGTCTCCACCTCTCCCAGACTGGTTCCGTCCTCAAAACCCAAGGCAATCGACCGGACCAAGAGCTCGTCGGGACCACCCTCTCGGCGACCTGCCCGAGCTTGTCAACACCACCCTCTCGAACAACCTCAATCCCTACCATCGCAGAAGCTCAAAATCCATTCAAATCTCATCCTCCAAAAACCCTAACTCGTTGCAAATTAACGAAATTACAGAGACCTCAATTCCATCGAGGACCAGCACGCCTCCCACTAGCCATTCAAATCTCATCCTATCCAACCACCTCCATGGATATGCAGGTGGCTAGAGAGAGAAATGGTTAGGGCTAAGAAAGAGAAATGGAGAGAGAGAGAGAGAGAGAGAGAGAGAGAGAGAGAGAGAGAGAGAGAGAGAGGTGAGGGGGAAGGAAATCGCTTTTTCATTTGACAACCAAATACTATATTTAATATCCAAAATGTTTCTATACAATACAAAATACTTGGTTGCATGCCAAACAACAAACTACTTCCTCATAGAAGCGTTACTGAAAAGTGCTACAAACAAAACTCACTAGTGAGTAAAATAATTTATAAAGTAACATATCCAAACGAGTCCGTAGAGAGTAAACAATGTGGTGACCTGAGCTCTTTTGCTTTCGTATCCGGCCTCGCAGGCTACTCCTTTGCAGCAAAATCAGTGTTCTCTTTTGGTGCGAAAATGATTCTTTGACACATCATTGGCGTGTTCCATTATTTTAATCACTGCTAACCTGCACGATGCTCTCTTTCGATATATGCATCTTCCCCTTGCGTCGTCTACCATTTAGATGCGTCTTATCAAGTTTCTCTCGCTTCCTCAATCAAAATGTGACATACAAATACGTTGCGTCCCATTCATTTTCTGATAGCGTGCTTTGGTCTCGGTTACCATGGCACGATGCACAAATGGTTCGCATTAGCTCCGGATATTCTTGTATTTTTATATACTCGCGTGCACGAATTCATGGGAGTTCTTACAGAAAACTAGCTCCATATCGTACTCTGCTGCCAATGATTTGAAAACATGAAAGGGAACAATCCATTCCGGGCAATCAACATCTTCCAGGTGAAACTTATACTCTATACCAAAGGGGCTTGAACACTTTTCAGAAAAATCTACGTCGAAACGTATCCATTTGTCGCTGTTACCAAAGCTCAACCCTTGATCAGCTTCTCTATGATTTTTGATAATCACATTCGCTCCGCCATTGTTCTAATGGAAGTACCGCCAGGACCAAGAATAGCTGATACATTAGCCAACGTTCGCTGCACACGCGCCTCAGGAATAATGCAAGGCAAACTGACAACTGGCGATATCAAAGGCGGCTTCTTCGGCTAGAGTTTTATCCATACGGACTGTTGGAATTGGCATAAAATCAACATGTGCCTAAACTAAAACAAGAATCAATATATGAAAATGAAAGGAGTAGGTTTGGGATAGCTTGCGTGCAAGCTATCATTGGTACAACTTCCTAGAGTTTGTTTTGGATTTGGTTTTTTGTATTCAATTCGATTTGAGTGTAAAGCTATAAATAGAGAGGCTTAAATTTGCATACTTGAGAGCTAAAATTAGTTTGTGAGTTCTCTTGTATCCGTTGGTAATCAGTAAAGCATTTGTTGGTAGAGAGTTACTCCTATATTGGAGAAACTCATAATTGTGTTGTATTTTTTTTGTTCAACAAGTGGTATAAGAACCCTACATTTCGATTTTGGCTTTTATTTTCCGTTCATGATGAACCTTTATGTGTCATTGGCTAATTTTGATATTTAAAGAATTTGGCTGGAGGAATGACTTTGGTATTTGGCAACTGAAGATGTGCGTTAGTTCAACAAGGACTTCTGAAAGTGTTAAGGGGAAAAGATGACCACTTGGAGCAATCTTGTTGTTATTGATGTCAAATTTCCATCAAAGTAGTGGCTCAAGTTGGAAAGCTTGTTTACCCATCACATTTGGTAGTCTTTGAGGCAACATTTGTTCACTCTGCATTTGTCAAGGTGGAGTTTGATGTTCGAGCGGTGAAGTGTTCGCACTTTTTTTGTTTGATTGTTCGAGCTTTGCATAGACTCTTTGGCTTGTATTTGTTAGTTTTCTGTAACAGAATTTGTTGGAGATGGTGTTGGAGGAACTTTCAAGTTTTGAAGACTTTTGGATTTTTAGCTAGATTCGTGGTGCAGATCAGTTTTTGAAAGAATTTGGTGTGCGTATTTTGGTATCCCAATTTGAAGTTTATATTAGGGTAAAGTACAAAAAACTACCTCAACTATTCGTGTCTCGACACTTTCATACCTCATCTTACGAATTTGTGCCAATGTTATACCTTCTGTTAGCTTGGCGTGAATTTCTCAGTTAAATGCTGATGTGGCTTGATCCAGGGCCCATTTTCTATTAAAAATTATTACAAAAAAAAAAAAAAAAAAAAAAAAAAAACCAACACTCTGTTCGCCCCTTTCTCTCTCTCTCTCTCTTCTTACCCCTTCCTGCAACTGCAACCCAGAAAAAAGAAGAGAAAAAAAAAAAACAATTTGTCTTCCCCGCTCCCCACCCCTTCTTCTCCCCGCACCCACTCTCCGCACCCAACCTCCCCACCCTCTGCACCCAACCTCGCACCCACTACTTGCAACCCAAAAAAAAACCCAAATCCCATTGAGGTGGAATCGGGAAACCTTCGCCAGGCCGATTCCGAAGGTTGAGAACCTGTGCGTTGAGAAAATGGGGGGAATGGGTGTAGAGGGAATAGGGTGGGTGCGCCGGGGGGGGGGGTGGGGGACAGACGAACTGGGTTTCCTTTTTTTTTTTTTTTTTTTCCTTCTCTCTCTTCTTCTGCAGGTTGGGTGGGGGGGGGGGGGATAGGGGACGAACGAACTGGGTTTTTTCCTGGGTTTTTTTTTTTGGGTTGCAGGTAGTGAGTGTGAGGGTGGGTGCGGGTTTAGGGAAGACAAGAAGAGGAATAAAGGAAGAGGGGTCGGGGAAAATCGTGAGTTGGGGGGGGGGGAGATAAATTGGTTTTTTTTTTCTGGGTTGCAGGAAGGGTGCTGGAAAGGGAAGAAGAATAAGATGGGGGAGAAGAGAGAAAGACCCGGGGTGGGGGGGGGGAAGGGGACGTGAGGGTTTTTTTTTTTTAATTTTAATTTTTTACTTTTCTTTATTATTTTAATATTTAAAAATTGTTAAATGATTTTTTTTAGTTTTTAATAAATTTTTATTAATTTTTTTTAAGAAAATGGGTCTAGATCAGCCACATCAGCATTTAACTGAGAAATAAACAGCCAAGCTAACGGAAGGTATAACATTGGCACAAATTCCAAAGATGAGGTATGACATTGTCAATTTTAAAAGATGAGGTATGAAAGTGTCGTGACATTAATAGTTGAGGTAGTTTTTTGTACTTTACCCTTTATATTAATTTGAAAGTTTGATGATTTTTCACTGGGGTGGAATTGTTGTGATTTACGGCTCAAAATTTGGATGATGCATAAATTAGGTTTGTATTACCTGTTTCATTTTAGTGTCCTATTTGGGTTTGGGTTTGATTTCTTGGTTGTATTCCTTGTTTGGTAGAGAGATTTTGTTAAGTGATACTTTGGATGTGGTCCCTAATCCTTAACATTCTTTGATTAAAACCTTAATAGTATTCAAAGTTTGATCAAGGTCCCTTGACTTTGTACACCTCATTATATTACTATTAATATTTATATTTTTATAGTTTTGACATTAATTGTTTGATATTTTATGAGATTTATAATCCTATGAATTTAAAATCCCTCATTATAATACTATTAGAAACGGTTACAATAAAAAAATTCAAACATTTTGATTGAATAAATGGATAAAAACTATGTAAAAATAAGAAATAATAAATGGCAAAAGAATGTATCCATAGTATTAAAAAAAATTGGTACATTTTACAAAAAAATTGGTACATTTCACATATAACAAAGTGGTACATTAATAAAGAAGAATGGGTACATATAAAAGATTAAAAATTATGAGTAGAAATGAATTTTTAAAAATATAGGTGCTAAAAGAAATTATTACATGGGTACAAAATAAAACTAAAAAGAAAATACTACAAATTAAAAAAAATAAAATGTTGCAAATTAAAAGTGAGTACAAACTAAAAATATAAATATATGATACAAAGTTTAGGCATAAAACATAAATATACCATATGTAATTTTTCTATCATTGATTAAATATACAATGTCACGTGATGGTATACACATGGGTACAAACACAAATAAAACTTAATATATGGGTACAAATTAAAAATAGGTACAAACTAAAAATAAAAATATATGATGAAAAATTTAACCATAAATATAAATATACTAATTGTAACATTTCTAACACTAAAGGAATATATTTAAAAATAAAAATATTTTATTATTCAAATAATTAATGATGTTATTAATACCCAAGGACCTTGATCAAAAATTCAAAATGAATAGGATTTTAATCAATGGAGTAACAAAAAGAAGGATGTGAACCTAATTTTCCCTTTTTGTTAATTACCTATTTGATTAAGATTTGGATTTACTTCTAATTAGGATTCGGATTCTCATTGTAACCTAAGTCCTATGCCTATAAATAGGATCTTAGGGTTAGTTTATTTTGTGTGCCAACACCATTAGTTTAGAAAGTTCTCTCATTGAGTTTTTGTCACATCCCGGCCCGGGCGGGACCACTTCTCGGGCCCGACTCCACTACCGTAGCACGATATTGTCCGCTTTGGGCTTACCATTCCCTCACGGTTTTGTTTTTGGGAACTCACGAGCAACTTCCCAGTAGGTCACCCATCATAGGATTGCTCTAGCCCCCTTCTCGCTTAACTTCGGAGTTCCTACGGAACCCGAAGCCAGTGAGCTCCCAAAAGGCCTCGTGCTAGGTAAGGATGAGAATATACATTTAAGGATCACTCCCCTGGGCGATGTGGGATGTTACAATCCACCCCCCTTAGGGGCCCGACGTCCTCGTCGGCACACACGCGACCAGGGTTAGACTCTGATACCAATTTGTCACATCCCGGCCTGGGCGGGACCACTTCCCGGGCCCAACTCCACTACCGTAGCACGATATTGTCCGCTTTAGGCTTACCATTCCCTCACGGTTTTGTTTTTGGGAACTCACGAGCAACTTCCCAGTGGGTCACCCATCATGGGATTGCTCTAGCCCCCTGATACCAATTTGTCACATCCCGGCCTGGGCGGGACCACTTCCCGGGCCCGACTCCACTACCGTAGCACGATATTGTCCGCTTTGGGCTTACCATTCCCTCACGGTTTTGTTTTTGGGAACTCACGAGCAACTTCCCAGTGGATCACCCATCATGGGATTGCTCTAGCCCCCTTCTCGCTTAACTTCGGAGTTCCTACGGAACCCGAAGCCAGTGAGCTCCCAAAAGGCCTCGTGCTAGGTAAGGATGGGAATATACATTTAAGGATCACTCCCCTGGACGATGTGGGATGTTACAGTTTTGGGTGGAGATCACCGTTTGAAGTCATGAGTGTGTGGTAAATTCATTGCTCATTCGTTTAGTAATTTGGTGAGAGTCAATTTGTGTGTGAGAGATAAATTTGGGTGAGATTACTCTTGGGTTATCTGCTATGTTTGCAGTGAGTGCATGCCTGTGGGTTATCTGCTATGTTTGTCGTATGAACATGAAGGTAGTGAGTGCATGCTTGAGCTGCCTCTGGTTCAAATTCAAAAACTATTCAAACTAAAGTGATCTTTCTCCACTTGTTGAAATCTGAATTTTTTTTTTCCTCAATATAAATTTGTAAATTTGAATTTTTGCAACAAAAAGAGAATATCGCAGAAAATTACAATCTACTCCGAGCTCACTATGGGCTCGCACAACTAAGTAAACCCAATAAAATTCGAAGCCCAACCAAATTTAGTATAACAAAGATGAGCCCAAACAACCAAACCCCTAGGCAACAAGCTTGTAAGCAAACAAGCCCCTAGACAACATCAATCAAATATGTAAGTTCAAACTTCACTATGAGTTTCTGAATCTGTGCTATTATAGACCACATTTATTGATTAAGAGTGGTCAACACGACTGTTAATAATATGTGATATAAATAGCATTATTCTAAGTTTATATTCCACAACGAACGTTCCAAATTGGTTCATTATATTGGTCATTTTTCCACATCAATTCATCGTATCTAAGTCCACCTAGTCTCTCCTCCGTCCTTCCCCGTGCAGAAAAAATTTTATGTTTGCAATAGGGATTTTAAAGTACATAGAAACTTTATACTTAACTTTTTAATTGTATTTCAAAAACATTATTAATGAATTATGATAGGGAGACATGAAGTCGCTCCCCCTAATTTAGTATCAAACTCATCAATAATAGGAGCTAAACGTAAGACCTTTCACTTATAAATAAAGAGAAATATCACTGATTGTTCATTCATCGTTAAATCTCTATGGAACAAAATTGTTTGGCGGATGCTTTTGCTAATTTTGGTGCAATGAATAGTAATTTTATGTGGTGGGACTTGGTACTTGATTTTGCTGGAGCGTCTAGAAGAGATTGTGTCGGACTTCCATTCTTCTGTTTGAGGTCATGAGGAGCAAGTTGTTGATGAGAAGGTGGATATAGGCAGTGAAATATGAGTAGCAAAATTATGGAAAAACAATTTCAGGTGATTGAAGCTAAAGAATTCTTAAACTAGAACTTATCCTTTTTGTCAATTATTTCTAGCATGTATTAACTTAGTCACCCCACTTATGTAGCTTTTCCTTTCCTCTTCATAATATTAATATAATCTAGTTGAGGGGGACAGGCGGGGGTATTTTGGGTGCAACAATCCTTTCTCTTTCAGGACAGGTTGGTGCCTTATATACGACTGATGATGAAGAGTTAGTCTCGTCTAATCCGTCTCTACAAATTTAAAAAAAAAAAAAAAATATCACTACTGTAAACACGGCAACAATAACTACTTAGATTGGACAAAAATAATGGTGGTGTTTTGCTTCACGACTGCAATTGAACTACCACTCATTCCCGTCCAATTTCATGACTCCACGCTCCCTAAAACCTTTTATTTTCTTGGATTCGCATTCTTGCTTGCCTTTACTTGTATCTTGGTAAGCAAGTTTGTTCACTTCAGTTACCGTCTTGTCGGAATACTGATTCCCTAGTTTTTTCATAATTTGTCTTTTCTTTGGAATCACCGCCTTCTTCATATCAATCACTATCCCATTTCCTTTTTGGTTTAGATGTGCTGCCTTTTTCCATCTACATCGTCACCTTCCTACTTTTAGGTTTTTGTAATCTTCCTAAATCTTAGGCCGAGAGGTGTCCCTTCAACGGTCATAGTCGCTCAGGCTGCAGAAGTCAATGCATTCGGCACCATCATCACATCTATTCTACTCGCTCGGCCGAGCTTGGTCGCTAGTTGGCACGTCCGCACTCACAAGAAGAACATAGTTACTCGGCATGCACACCACATACGCTTTGTAACTTTTATGGTCAACAAGGGGTGATTGTATTTGATTAGATGAACATTGTATTGTAATCTGCGATCTATTTGAGGATGACATCTCCTTGTCTTGGGCGGAGTAAGCTTTTCGTGGTTTTATTGAATGAAATTTATGCCATTTCTTATAAAAAGATGATTCTTAGAGACATCAATGGTGTATGACCCAAAAAACAGGAGAGACATAACTAGTGACATCATTAACCGCTGCTACCCTACACCATGCCCTCTTTCGATGTATATGCATTTTCCATTTGCGTCGTCTACCATTTATCGATACGCATTATTCATTAATATGTACAATTTTTTAAAGAAACAGTTTTAATGGGACCAATGTAACTTTTTGCAATTCAACTTTTTCAGTGAAGTATTTTCTTTATTATTTTTTATTTTTCAATTTTGTTATCTATAAAATTAAAATATTGCAAGTTAGCTCATCAAAAATAAGTTTGATTGGGCAAAGGAGTGTTTCCTACCGTTAGAGGTAAACCACAAAGATTCGAACCTGCACATCCACCAAAAGGTACAAGTCCTACACCACTGGCACTGAAATTATAATTAGTATTATTGCACATTTTAATATATATTATGTGTATCTATGTACATGTAATGAAAATTTGAGGACACTTTAGAATGTAAAGCCCTGTGCGGTGGCACTTTTACCTTTTGCACACCCTGTGCAATGGCACCTTTTGCACACCTTGTGCGGTGGCATGTGTGCTTTTGTTGGCATTGCTATTGCTATGGACTATGGAGAAACCCTTTCTTCTTTCAAGGGGTGTGCTATCCACATACATTTTTTTACTTCTCACACACCCCTTGTTAATTTATATCCATTGATCTTCTTCATTTCATCTGATCTAATGGCCGAAAATTAGAAGGGTGTGAAAAGTAAAAAAGGATGTGTGGATATCACATCCCTTCTCTCTATCTCTCCTATTTGGGCGCAACATAACAGGACCTGGCCCTTTAAGTTATTTTCCCTCTTTAACCCGAGTTCAACCACCAATTTTACATGTAGGCTATATGTGTCATATATCATTGATTGACACGATTTAAATTTATAATAGCATAGTTAAAAAGAAAAGATTTTTTAGTATGTCAGAAATTCAACCTAGTACACCAAGTGTCATCATAAATTCATGTTAGTGGTTGAAATTATATTTTTCAAGTATTCAACTACATATGATGATACTAGATTGGAAAACTCTTTTCTTGATCGAGAAAGGGCCCCATAATATAAAAGAGGGACTCTGAATTTGCTTTTGTACTCAAACCTCTTAAGTAGGTACAAGTTTAGGTCATTGTCACCGGTTTTTTAATTTTGAGGAATGCTAATGTGATCGTACACTTGTGAACTTTCACCCTTATGTTTGAAATTGACGTATTACTAGTCTCCATTACATCAACCATTCGGTCAATCTGTCGTGGAAACCTAGTTTGCAGCACCTCCCACTTGCCCTTTCTTTGTAGCAACTCCTTTTTGCTTGCTCTCTTTTTTAACTTGTGTATCAGATTGTTGAGTTCTTTTTTTCTTTCTTTCCAAACATTTTTCATTAATTTGAGTGTATTTGAGTGGGATAGCATCGTCAGAATCACTACTTTCGACTTGAATGTTATCATTCACTTCAGATTTATAATTATCTTCAAATGAAAGTACACCAGATGAGGATGCCCAACAGCTCAAGCATAATCACCAGTGACGGTGGTATTCATAAACATCTTATCTAGCTTCTCTTCCATGTCACGGCTAATTCCTTTTCTATGCAGATTTTTATATTTTTTATTGATCTGCAATTTAAATAAATATCACCACTAAAGGGAAAAAATAGCACACTAACAAGAAAAATGAATTCTTTAGTAAGAAAACCATAAAATCCAAAACTTGAGTTCGTACCTCCAAAGAGCTCAAAGAGATATGGATGTGAGGCTGTGCAAAAATTCACGGACTAGGCTAGGGTTTTTTATAGGGGTAGATGAAGTCATTAAGAAAAATTAAAGGGGCATTATAGGAATAGAGAAATTTTTATTAATTCATAAAATGGGTTTATCATAATAATATGGTTAAATTTCACTTTTGTCAAAAATCGAATATAAGACCTTTCACTTACAAATTAAGAAAAATATCACTAAACCATAATACTCAGAGAGATTTAACAAACATGACCTTATTCATCTTTTATACATTATCTCTTATTGTTTTGCTTAATATTTATTCAATCCTATATCAATGGCAATCACATCCACGAACGCGTAAACAAATGTTGCTAGCTATAATAGATTAATGGGATTAACTATAAATTTCCTTCCTTCTACTTCCAACTTTCATATTGAATTTCCAGGAAGTTCCCTCCCGTGAAAAAAATGTATGGACCTCCCAAGCCGCACTAAGTCTGATAGTCAGAGTCCTTGTATCTCTCCATCTCTATCAACCTTTGTGCGGAATAAAATGAATTGTGTAGTTAATACTCCTTGGTCATGCGCACCAAACTTTCGGAATCTGTTTGGGGCTATTCAATTATGCACGCAGCTATGTTTATCTTTTCGTAAGATATAGCAACACGCCTACATCCAAACATTGAAATGGTGTTAAAGACATCATTCTTTACCATACGGGTACTTTGAATTTGAGTTTATTGCATCTGTAAACATCATCGAGTGTCGCCGCCCCCTAGGTTCTCGAGTTTATTCTCGACTTTTTTGTTATGCTAATGCAGATTACTTATATGACCCATACAAGGCACGTTTTCAAATGGGTTATGTCTTTACTGTTGGAAACATCGCCAATGTCTTGGAGGTCAACCACGTAGACTTTAGTTGCGACTTCTTCAAACCATGCTAAAATTCTCGCCCTACACAAAGCTACGCATGAATGCTTTTGACTGAGAGATGTTGTTGAGCATATTCAAAGCACATGTAGTCTTTCTTTCGTCGTTGACGTCCTACAACAACCTATGAAGATAATGCTGCTTGTGACGACCAGATTAAGAAAAAGACCAAACATATTAAGCCAAAAAATTTCTTCTAACATCGGCAGGAAGAGCATTTTGAAGTCAAGTAAATATGACCTCAAGACAACCTGCCGACCTTCACAAAGTCACTGTTGAAGTCTATCTTCCAGAAATTGTCTGATTTCAATAGTTCTCATTTGGAAGTTTGTCAAACTCAGGGGGAGTATCCAAGAGTATACTTACTTGATCTTAATGTACTCTTTTTCCTTACGATTATAATTATTTTTCCTCTTGATTTTTGCTACTTGACCAGGTTTTAACGAGACACATATTCTGGACTGGTAATACTATTGTGTCTCCTACTATCATCTCGAAGACATTTAGTTTTGACTTGATGCAAGTTCTCACGTTTCTCCTTAGACTATGAGTTTTATCCTACAATGGGTTTTTACCATAGCGAGCTTTTGTGAATTTTAGCTTTTATTCATTTCTTTCGGTTTGTTTTGAGACTCGTATTCGCTCATTATACTGATGATTTCATCAACTAAGTATTTACACACTCAAGGGGTAGTGCTAGGATATAAATTATAGTACAAGTATGCTTGTATAAATCCTTGGTAAATGGTTTACTTTTTTAGAGAGCAAATTTCTCTCTCCTCATGATTTACTATAAATAAATGCACATACAATGGAAAATACACACATCTAATATTTTTCAATCCTCTCTCAACTTTGCCGCACTCGAGAATAGGCCACAACAAATACTAATTTACCCTAAAATTATATATATTAGAACAAAGTTAGATTAGACTATCACTCAGATAAAGGAAAACTCATTTTATTGTTCGAGAAACTTCCCCAATTCATAACAGCACTCTTGTACGGCTCGTTCCCAGGATTCAGAGAGGGACTGTCAATTATTTCTTTTTGCAGTCGACCTTTGATTAAGCACTTATGTCAGTGTCACCGTTGATTAAGTGCATAGATATAAGTACATAGGAGAAAAAAGCTTTTGGTAGTCGACCGACCCGACTCTAATGGCAATTGATATCTCTCATTCTTCCCTCGCTTATATTATATATAAATCACCATCTCAAACCTTTCTCATTGACTCAAACTACATAGGAGAAAAGACTTTGTATTCGACCGACCCGACTGTAATGGCATTTGATATTTTTTCATTCTTCCCTCCTTATATTATATATAAATCAACATCTCTCAAACCATTCTCCTTACCAACCATCTCTGCCTCCCTATATATCTCCATCTCTACCTACCTTTGTGCAGAATAAAATGAATTGTGTTGTTAATACTGCTTGTGAGCAGTACTTAAAGCCTTTTCTCCTTGCACTTATTGCAAAGACAACCCAACTGCTCAAACTTCTAATAATTAGTCCCGTTGATCGCGATCACGATTGTGATCATGACCTAGAAGCTGCAAGGCAACAAGCTCCAGATGGTACGATAGTTACTAACTATAAGTACCACAACAACAACTTAGATTGGGCAAAGACAATCGTCATGTTTTGCTTGACAGCGGCGATTGGACTAGCACTTCTCCCCTTCCAAATTCCCTCCAGCCAGCTTCATCTCCCTGTAATCTTTTACTTCTTTGGACTCTCAGTCTTACTTGCCTTCACTTGCATTTTGGTAAGCAAGTTCATTCACTTCAACTACTGTCCCGCTGGAATATCAATTGCTAGGATTTCCCATCATTTTGGCCTCTTCTTTGGAGTCACAGCCTTCTTCATATCCATCACCGTCCCATTTCCTTTGTGGTTCAAATGGGCTGCCTGTTCTATCTACGTTGCCGCCTTCCTACTTGTAGCTCTCTGTAATATTCACTTCAATAAATATTACAAACCTCATGGTCATAAATACCCTACCCCAAAGAATTCAATTTCTAACACCGCCATTGATACTGCCGTAGAATCATGCCGAGGTGGTACTAGTACTGTTGATGATCAAGCATGCACCGATAGTATTGTGTGACGTGAAAGAACTCTCATATTTTATATATATAGACTAGTGCCCTGCAGTACTGGTGACTATATACCGACTATAAATAGAATAACTAGATTTATTCCTCAAAATAGGGATCCCATATTTGTGGTAAGTTTCAATGTCAACTGTTTTTGTTTTGGAGTAGAATTCTCTCATCTCCTCTCATACTTAAACAATTACGATTAAGTCATGCCAACATCTTGTTTTGAATTTATATATATATATATATATATATATAATAAAAATAAAAATAAATAAATAAAAAAGACAAAAACTGAAGTGTGTAAAGAGAAGAGAGAAGGAGATAGAAATAGGAGAGGAGAAAATCCTTATGTTTGGAGTTTAGTTATCTGCAGCCTCTCACTATTAATGCTATGTTTCATCTATTCTAGTTAATTAATTTGTTACTTTTATATATTTGTTTTAGTGAAAGTACTTGTGTCCACTGTTCTTTGTCCATAAACATCATGACGTTTCTAAGCATCCCAATGTCAAAATTGGAATGGTAATGATGAGTAATATGTTACATTTATCACATTTTTAATAAAGTTAGAGTTCACTAACACATATTGATCACATTTTTATTAGAGAGTTGATATATATGAAAAATGTGGTAATAGTAGTATTTTTTTTGTTTAATGAAATGAAACACATAAGGCTGCATCTCCAAGAGACTCTACAAAGAGAGAAATTTTAGGGTCTGGCAACCACACCACGTGCTCGTGCATACCCATACAAAACACGCCACATATCCCATCCTCTTTGATTTGTCATGCTAACTCTACCCCACTTTAGTCCCTCCTTCTCTCACACAGCAACCCTAATCCGGTTTTCCTATCCAAGAACCTCTCTTATAAAGGACCCCATATAATAGCAACAGTTGATTTTTAACTCTATAGAGTCATTGTTCAATTCCCAAATGTTAAATAATTAATAAAATTCAAGGGTGGATCCGTGAGTTTTTTTTTTTTTTTTTTTCGGTCAAAAACTAGATTTTGTTAGATTAACCATTACAGAGTTTGAACCCACACCGTCATGCAAAGGCTCAACACATTTCCACCACTGTTTCAATTTCAACTGTTTTTTTTTTTGGAAATGATTAATAATAAAATGTTCAAAGTTTTTGGAATAGAAAGTTTTGTTGAAGATGAAAAGTTAAAAAACCTAGCAAAATTACTTTTTCAATATTGTTCACCCACAAAACTAGCATAAATTTAAACAAAACTGTTGGAGATATTATAGGATAAAAAATAAAAGGAAATCCATGATTGTAGATTTGGGGTGTTGGGTGTGTGTAACTGCAACACAGAAATATAATAAAAAATTCATTGAGGTTTTTGTGATAAAACTCCACATTAATAATATCAATAATAATAATGATGGCGAGTCATGTTGGGCTTAAATCTTTGGAAAAATTACACCTTAAATATATTTTTAATACTTAATTATATGGTGAGACAACATTTTTTAAACATTACAAGGAGAGATAAAAGTTAATACATGTAGAAGATGACATCATTGTCTTTTTTTCTATGAAGTGTAAGTTACGAAAATATCCTTTAAAGTGGTAAAGTCTTTTCACACTTATATCTCCTTCATGTGTTACTCCCTTCTCTCTCTCTCTCTTATAGCCACTACCACTCTTCATAGTTGTAGGTTCCTCTACCACAGCCACCACCGTTTCTGCCAGACCGAGCCTTGTTGATGGTGATGATGCAGTTGTTGAGGTTATAATCGTTCATACCTTCGATCACATCCGTTATGGCCTGCTCATTGTCATGTAAGGAAGTCAATTAAGGTGTTTAATCTGTTTATGCTTTACACTCGATAGATGGTGTTGGCTTGAGTCAACAATAATACAATAGGAATGTAATTGTGTTTCCTAGTTTGGGTATAACTCTCCTTTTATCTCTTTAATATTCCTTCTAGTACAAGGATTGAGTATGTGTGTGTGTGCGTGCGCGCGCGCGCTCGCGCGTGTGTGTGTGTGTGTGTGTGTGTGTGTGTGTGTGTGTGTGTGTGTGTTGCCTCCTATGAGATAAATATAGAGAAGAATATTGAAACCCTAAAATTAGTTTTATCTTGGTATCAGAGTAAGTTTCGATCTATCTCTTCCTCTAAACCGTCAGATTCATTCACTGCCGACTTGGGATTTAATTGGTGGCTGCCTAATAGCCATTTGCAACCAATGACTACATTCAAGCCCAAGGTTTCAAAGCAAGAAACCTTCACGTGTAATCTCAATCCAGAACAAAAAAAATTAAACAAAGCCGCTTCCATGGTTGAACAAGTTTATTTTCCTACTGTGGGATCACTTATCTCTAGCAAGCCTTACAAATGTCCATGTCAGCGGGATGGGCTATCTGGGTTTAAAGCCCAAGGTGAAATAGGCCAGCGTGCAGAAAGCACATCGCAGGTTCTGGGCCATGCGCCGACGTCAACAGTTACAACATTCATGTGGGCTCACCGAGCCCATCAGCAGGCAACTTGGACACCGATTTGGACATAGATAATTTGGGCCAGCAGCTATCCCTATTAAACTTTATGTCGTCCCAAGAGAAATCCAATGATCCAGGTAACACAGGCATTGTTTTAATGGTATCTGTTGATTTTGATAGAGGCTGGATTATTGACTCCGGAACCATTGATCATATGACTTATGATCATACTTTATTTAGCTCTACAACACCACCACGACGGGATAGTATTGTCACTGCTAATGGAGGTGTTGCCCAAGTTACAAGGGCGGGTTCGATAACACTCACTCCTACTCTCTCCTTACACAACTGCTTACTTGTTCCCACACTTTCTAGCCACTTATTATCTGTGGGACAAGTTACTGAGCAATTAAATTGTGTTGTGCAAATGTTTCCGTCTTTTTGTTTACTTCAAGATATTCAGACTCAAGAAATCATTGGGTGTGGTACTAAGAGGAGAGGGTTGTACTATGTTGATGATGTTGCATAGGGGCGTGTTCATCAAGTTCAAGGTTGTGGAAATGGAAAATTGAAGACTGTTCAGTTGTGGCATTGTCGGCTAGGTCATGCCTCCTTTGGTTATTTGCGAAAATTCCTTCCATCATTATTTAATAATATTCTAGAGTCCTCGTTAAAATGTGATGTTTGCACATTAGCTAAAAGTCATCGAGCTTCTTATTCTCCAAGTTTGAATAAAAGAACAATTCCGTTTGAGTTAATTCATTCTGATGTATGGGGGCCATCTCCGATTGCTACTCAGCATGTTGTGCATTGGTTTGTAACATTTGTTAATGATTGCACTAGGATGACTTGGTTGTACCTCATGAAAAATAAAAGTGATGTGGGTGACGTCTCACATGGTCTATACTCAGTATTCACTTGTTAAAGTACTTCAATCAGACAACAGTGATGAGTATCTTAATCAGGATCTTTCTCAGTTTTTTACGGAAAAGTTCTTCATGAAACTATGTGTCCTCAGACCCCACAACAAAATAGAGTTGCCGAATGAAAAAATTGGCACATCCTTGAGATTACCCTGCCCTTCTTATTGGTAGATGTGCTCCTAAGACATATTGGCCTGATGCAGTCACTTATGCTATTTATATCATGAACCGAATGCCATCACATGTTCTCTCTTTTAGAACCCATTTAGCCATGCTTGCTGATCATGTTTTGCTCCCTTTCACTCTTTATCTCGAACCCCGGGTTTTTGGTTGTGTGGTATATGTTCATCTTCACAAAAAATCAAAGAAGCAAGCTTGATCCATGTGATGTGCAGTGTGTGTTCATCGGCTTTAATCCTCAACAAAAAGGCTACAGATGTTATCATCCATCCACTCGCACGTCACCATGGATGTTACCTTCTCTGAAAACGAATTATTTTTTCCTCCCAGCCATACTCCTCAGGGGGAGACAACCTCAGGTGAAGGTTATGGCTAGTTTGATATTATGCCTACTGTTTTTGTAAATAGCCCAAATAGGCCTTTAGATCAAATCGGCCCAGATGCTACTGGCCAAACTGGCCCAGATGAAGCTGACTATGACTGCCCTAATGGGTGTGCTGACCATGGCAGAGAGAATGGGCTAGGACTGTCTGATGTTTGCCCAAGTGGGACGCATGTTGTACCCAGTGAAAAAAATGATAGGTCGCATGTTGACGCTGCTATCTACAACCCAAATTATGACGTTGTTGTTGCTGTCTGCCCGTCTGCAGCTGCCAATCCAAGTGGGCCAAATAGAAATTGTGTTGTTGGTCCGAGTGGGCCTTCAAGGGTGATAACTGCCCCAAATTCGAGTAATAGTTCCAGTGAGTTAGTAGATAGTAACAAACTCCCTCATACTTCAACAAATATTCTCGAGGTAAGTACTCACTCGAAAATTATTGAACCACTTTATGTGTTACCTCCTCGACAGAATTGAGGAAAACCACCAGATAGGTACTCTCTAGAAAGGAAGGTGTGTTACTCCATTGCAAACTATGTCTCCACTTATCGACTCTCATCGAGATACTGTGCACTTGTTCAGCAAATGGAAACCATTAAAATACCAACTAGAATGGAAGAAGCCTTAAAAGATCCAAAATGGACAGAGGCAATGCAAATTGAGATGGATGCGTTACAAAAGAATAATATATGGAGTGTAGTTACACTGCCCGATGAGAAAAAACCAGTGGGATGCAAATGGGTGTTCACTATCAAATAGAAGGCAGATGAAACGATTGATAGGTACAAGGCAAGGTTAGTGGCAAAGGGATTTACGAAAACCTTTGGGGTTGGTTTTCAGGAGACGTTTGCTCCCGTTGCAAAAATGAATTCAATTAGAGTGCTATTATCTCCTGCTGCTAATTTTAAACACGTGATGTACCATTTGTGTTCCGGTCACAAGGAAAAAATTTGCCTCCACCACATAAACAAACCCTAATTTCTATTTTCAACAAAAGAAACTTGAACTATTTTATTAATTAATTGTACCGGTACACATAATCCAAAAACTCAAAATCCAAAAATCCTAAAAAGACCTTTTGCTGTATATATAATCACAACAATCTCTCTTCGTATGCTATCACTCTCTTTTTCTGCATAACAAAATGAAACGTTTTATTGCAACGATAATCCAACTGCTCAATGCTCTGATAATCAGTCTCGTCGATCGTGATCATCCCGATGGCGAACCAAACCTAGAAGCCCCATTGCCATAAGTTCCAGATCGGAGGAAGTACTATAAGTTCCCAACCAACAATTTAGATTCAAAGATAATCGTCAGGTTTTGCTTCATATCAACGATCGGACTAGCACTTATCTGCTTACAAATTCCTCCTGGCCAGCTCCCTCTCCCTGTGACTTTTGAACTTCTTGGACTATCAGTCTTATTTGCCTTCACTTGTATTTTGGTGAGCAAATCCATTCACTCCACTCTCTCACCGGAATATCAATAGCCGGCCTTTCTCATCACTTTGGCCTCTTCTTTGGGGTCACAGCTTTCTTCATATCCATCACCATCTCATTTCCTTTGTGGTTCAAATGTGCTACCTATTCTATCTACGTCGCTTCCTTCCTCCTTGTAGTTTTCTGCAATCTTCACTTCAATAAATACGGTATCGAAGCTTTGGTTTCAATCATTTTTGGGTTTTAAGATTTCAACCTTGATTTTATACAGTTCTTTGTTGGATATGCATAATGTTAAGAAACCTTGATTTTACAGTTCTTTGTTGGATTTGCATAATGTTAACACGAGGAACGAATCTTGTGGTGGCGGCAGGGCGAGGTGTGAAACCCTCCCTCCCTACCTCCTATCCGCCTCTTGTCCCAATAAAATGTATATGAAGTGGGAAAAATTCTTTCTTTTGTAAATTTTGTCATGTAGAATTATGCATTGCTAGTAATCAGTTGTGAGTGTTCTATGTTATTCACTAGGTCACAAACAGAAAGGAAGAAATGTTATGAAGGGACAATTACAAAGAGTATCCCCCTTTGGTAACAAGAAAATTTGAGAAGCACACTGATACTTTAGGTTAGTTATGACCAAAAGAAGTGAAGGTGATTCATCTGCTACTGTATTTGCTTCATGAAATACATGCTGAAGATATTGAACTTGCGTGTCAACCAATGGTATTAGCTTGATATATGTTTGTGAAATGCTCTACGATTTTTTGCCCTTATCTAGTTTTGACTTTGATCCTTGCATTGGTGCAGAAGCCAAAGAGGAATGGGTAAAACAACTCCAACGAGTGAGTTTTAGTTTCTACTTCATCTGTATATTTTTTCTTGGCTTACTCCAGGTAGTCCTTTTGTGTTTCAAGCTCGACGTCACTACACAAAGGCGTTGGTTGATGGAATCACTTATGATCTGTATGATGATGCCCATGTGCAAATGAGTATTCATGATTAGTTGTTTAGCAGTAATACATATAGAAACACTCACAAGTGAGAAGTAAGATTAGATTAATTGGTCGTCTACATTATGTGATTCTATAATCATAATTGTTTACTTATTGCAACAACACAAAAAGTAGCACAATCAATAATTCGAAGATTTAGTTTTGCTCACAATAATGTTTTATTGGATTTATATAACATGGCATCTGATTTTTGCCTTCTTAGAAAGCTGACTTTACCCGTATGGATGGAATACAAAAGTGATGTACATTTTTTGTAACCTCTTAGTTGTTTTGAGTGCTTTGACATCTTAACTTTGACAGAAAAAGAAACTAAATTGAAATAAAATGTAATGGTAGGAAGGTCATCTATTTAAATCATATTTTGCGAATCAGATGACATAGTTATTGATGATTTGATTATTACTTAAGTGTTGATTACTAATATCAAAATAACTTTTTCACCAATTTTCTTCTCATCAATCCATCTGCTTATCTCCATATTGTAATGCCCAAATTATATGATTCCTGACATGCCAATTCATTGCAAATTTCACATAAATGGTTCTTTTCCACAACGTAAGGTTTATATTTATAATTTTATATAATTAGACGTGCTATATTTCAAAGTAGAAACATACTCAACTGAAATGTTGGATCTTGGATGTAGTGAGTGATTCATGTGCACAGAATGTTTTCATGTACTTTTGTTATATTTGCCCATTTTGTGATTTGACAATGTTTCCCATTCATTTTTATGTTTAGGGACGGACGAAAGAAGAAGCCTACATTTGTAAGAATGTGGAAATATTTGAGGCAATTGGTGGGCTATTATATTTTACTGCACAATGGTACTACAGATCACGCGACACTGTAAGATATTTCGAAAGAAACCTTTTCTTGATTCTCTTTCCAAATACTTTGTTTCATAGTTTTGTTACGTTAAAAAGTAAGAATCCTGCAGCTTTCACAAAAAATAATAATAATAAGAATCCTGCCGTTGGGCGTTGAATTATTAGCTTTTTGCTTTCTTGCAGGTCATAAAGCTCTGTGCTACTGTTGCTTGTGGGCGTGTATTCTTTTCAGATGTCCTAGACGACGACCCTCAGGATTGTCTTGTTGCAAAACTTCATATAGTTTTGAGTTTTGCAAATCTTGCCCCAGTACGCTGTTCCTACGCACGATTTTGTTTCAAGGGGTGTTACTCCCACACAATTTGAGGCACGAGTTCAAGTGCTGGTGTAGTGTAGACTTTTTTTATAAATATTTTATAAAACAATTTGTGAAAAATGCAGGGTAATGGTGTTGCTTATGGAATTGGATCCTATCCGAATTCAAATTGTGAGAATTATAGGAATTCTTAAATCTTAATTATTTATCGTGTATTGTGCGATCAGAAATTATTTAATTTTTTTATTTAAAATTAAACACAAATAGTACCTGCGAAAAAAACTGACCACATGATATACGATGAACAATTATGATGTGATCCTTAGAATCCTTGCAAAGTGGATCCTCTTTCGTTATGACAACAATCAGCCAATAGTCTTTTTGTGGAGGATGAGATTGTTGATGTGCCTGCGGTAATGTCTTCTAAAGTTTTACCTATCTTTTTTTTAAATAAAATTAACATAGATTATTAATAATTTATTTTTTGAATATTTTAAAGTAAAAATATTTAAATTATGAGAAAATTGAAAATTACTGAGTCCAAACATGTATTTATTGTTGCAGTTATATTTAGAATAGGAATGTGATTGTGTAAATCTTAGTTCATATAGGGATATTTTTTAATATTCCTATTAGTTAATATCTTATTAGAGTTGTAATCCTAAAAAGGTAAGGATTTAACTTATCCTCCTACTATAAATAAACACATAATGGGTGATACATCATATACCTCACAATTAAATCTTTCTCTTCTCTCTTTTATTGCCCCTAATCTCCCCCTCTCTATTCCTTAAACATGTCAAAAAAAAATTATGGGAATTATACGGCACGGCCATCGCGTCGCCATAGAGCCGTCGTTAGCACCATTGCGCTGGCTTGCAACTAAGTCGCGTGGAGCACGCCACCATGATGATGTCGTTTTGACATTTAACCCATGGTTGCAGCTCTTTGAGCTTATCGTGAAAAAAGACAACCTGACTTCCTTGGCCTAGGTTTGGTTTGGATTGGGCTAGTAACTTTAACCTATCTATCAGTAACTCATTTGTTGGTATCTGCCCTCGCACTCATAGCCTATCCCAAGCAACCAGTGTGTTGCTGGGCCTGGTTCTGTGTCTTTGGCCCACTTGTAGCAAGCTTGTATCCCTTGCTGGGTTTTGCCTATGCCTCGGCCCATTCGCTAGCAGCCTTATGCTATTGCCCTGTCCTAAAACCCGAACCCAACTTCGACTGGGCTTTGAGAGCGCCAACCCACACCCCAGCCTTCGGCTGTTTTGGCGCAAACCAGCAGCTTTTGTTGTTGGGCTTACCCAGACTACACAGCCTGAGGCCTGCAGCCCTTCTCGAGGCCTAATAGCCTGCAACCGAACTGTAGGGTCTATCCCTGCATTAATTTTTTCGAACCCATGCCAATTTTTGGCATCCCTGCATTATAAATCATGCCCAAATATATTTTGGGGTACTTTGGTTTACGCTAATTAATTCTAATTTAATTATCTTTTGGTATATCACCAACTAAAGCTAATATGACTCGTATGTCATTATTTTGCTTCCACAATCGACCCCGTTTGGTCTCGATCTATTGAATAAATTAAAACTGATATGTAGTCCATTAATATGATAATTAATCCAAAATTATTGACTTAAATATCACTTTTGGACATTAACGATTTAATAATTCATTTTTATACTTTGAATTGTTGACATCCTTTCGTAGTCCTGAAACTCTCACACTTGAGGTCCCGAAGCAACTCAAATCTACTACACTTAAATTAGCATATTGCATTATGTGTTATTGCAGGAACCTCTCCTTTATGAATTAATTGTTCATAAAACTAAATTAAACTTGTAGTTTCATATTTAGTGCATTTGAAACACAAAATAATGGTTCAATACATACAACAAAACATGGAAGAGAAACAAAAGAAAATAATAGTAAGACTATTTTAAGTCATTATGCATGTCGTAATTTTTTGCTCCTTAGTATCCTATTGGCTCTTGGAAACTCTCTGTCTGCAAAATAACTTAGTAATCAAGCTTTCAGTAATACAATGAAAGTAAAAGTCCAAAATAATTAATGTAAAGAGAAGCAAATGAAATCATTTAAAGCATACCTAACACTAATACTTTAAAAGTATCGTGATAACACCTAAATCAAAGCAAAAACATTTTAAATGGATTAAAATGGTTAGCAACAACTTAAAAAAATCAAATAAAAACAAACAATTCTAACCATTCGTCATAAGTGTTGCTTCAAAACTACAACCTTTTTCTTCTATAACCTCGTATAATTGATCAGTGGAGCAAAATAAAAATCAAAGATAAAAAATTTATGGTGGTGACATGTGGATTTTTGATAAAAAGACAAGATTACCTTCGAGGCATACTAGGATCCTCTCGCGCATGCAACAGACAATAGCTGCTCAATTAAGGAAGAGCCAAAGGTGATCAATATGATATTTATTCAAATTTCTCTCATCACTCCTTATCAATCCTTTAATGATTTTATTCAAAAGGTAACTCCCATAACTTCTTATTTAATTTAGGAGTAATTACCATGTTAATTGCAAGATATTATTTCACATAATATCTTGCAATTATTCTCCAAATTCCACCATATATGGCCGGCCATTCTCCACCCTAAGGATCGGCCACCCTCTTATAAATACTTCTTTAATCCAACTAAAATGCTAAGCCATTTGCTATTCATAAACTCCAAAAATACTTTTTTTTTTTTTTTTTTTTTAAGAATTCTAACTTTGGCATCGAAGATTCTTCTGCCAAAGCCCTCCCCATTCTTCATGGGCACATGAGGCATTTGGCTTTAATTTTAGTTGTTATTATTTTGCAAGTACATTTTCTTCAAAGTGGAAGATGGCAGAAATTTGCATCCAAACCATCATCGGTTTGCTTCTTTTTTTTTTTTTTGAAAATTTGAACACCTAAACGCAATGAGATTACCAAAGCCTAACTTTAGGAATTAAGGAAACAACATAATTAACATTCTAGAATCAATTAAAAAAACAGTAAGTTTCATCAAAAGTTTGGTACTAAGAAAAACAAAAAAATAAAAATAAATTAAATGGTATAGAAAAAGTGCAAGTCAGTTCAAATGAAGGGATTTCTTGTAAGCATGGTTTACAAACACACACCATGAAACAATATAAACTCTACAAATGGAATACAAAGTATAATGTAATATCGTAATGTATGCAATCCAATTCAGATCGTAGAAAATATATAGAACAATTCATGCATCCATATATATAAACTCAAGGGACATTACAAATAGTTGCATCAGTTGCCATTATAAATGGTCCATCAAATTCAGGTCGTACAAAATATATAGAACAATTCATGCATCCATATATATAAACTCAAGGGCCATGACAAATAGTTGCATCAGGTGCCATTATGAATGGTTCATCAAATTCAGGTTGTAGAAAATATATAGAACAATTCTTTACCCATGGCTTTTGATTGAATACAATCATCTAAATTAAGAGGTCTTAACACCATTAATGCGTCACTTTTAAATGTACTGCACCATGAGTAACCAAACACCATCAATAGGCACAAAATCATTAGAAAACTCACTTTGCAAGTGAAGCGAAGATATTTAGCATGAAAATATAAAATTTAAAAAATAGTAGCAAAATTTATTCCTATCAGGGCATCTACTATCAGTATGAGGACTATATACTATCAAAGAATAAAACAATTGAGATCCACCATAATCAATCCGGAAAAACATAAACACCATGGTGGAAAAACATTTATTCAATTTTGGCTAACAAATTTGCTAATTACTACATGCATTCATGTCACCACACTTGACCAATTGACTTTATCTCTTATTGGTTTGGAGTAAACTAATGTGCCGATAGATTAAATAAAAAGGTACCAAAAATAACACATAGAGACACGAAATCAAACAACATAAATTGGTCAAATTGCAATTATCAATATGCTCGGGAGACTCTGAAGGTATAGTGAGAGAGAGATAATATTGAGAAGGAAAATGGGTATGCAAGCAGTAGGAATGAGTGTGTTGTAATTGATTAACCATTCTCATCTCTATAACGCGTCTAAGGTGGTTTCCATTGTCCTCCGCTCTTTACAACCTCTGCATTGTTCTTGTAATCGTGTCCGCCGAGTAGTTAACTGCATAATTGAGTTTAAGAGGATAATTATTATGTTTTTGTTTTTTAAAGACAGGAAATGAGCATGCAATTAGTGTTTATATAAATATTCATTAAGTCTTTTAAATCTTTATCTCTTTTAATTTTCGTCTATCGGTTCAAATTTTTTTTGAAAAATGTCAATTGCCAAAGATTAATTCATGATATTTTCCTACACTTTGAACTTTTCAAGCACCAATATTTTTGTTACGATTCACACTATTCAAGGGATTCCAGATTTACATAGATCAATATGTCACCATTTATATTAATTTTTTATATAAAGATAACGAGAAAATAAAGAGTGAGAGAAAGGAAGAGAAAGAGATTAAAAGATGAGGGGAAAGAATTTAAATCTATGCCATTTTGAGTTTTTCAAGAACATTTTTATTAATTTTTATCCAATCTACATAAACTTCTCTTCCTTTTTATTTTCTTTTCCAATTAGAACTGGAAATTCTGTATTTTACATATCTATATGATTGAGTTCTTGGATTTTCAAAATAGTGTATAAAATAAAGAAGTGCTTCAAATTATTGTTAATTTTTTGTTCGAAGCCACGATGGCAGCACGGCAGCTCGAGTTTCTTTGCATTTGATGATTCCTCGAATCAGCTGATCTGCTATCTAATCAAGTCATATGTAAATTTATTGTACGAACCAATTTCCACTTCTAACCTTTTTTCCCTCCGATGGTAAACAGATTTTTGACACGAATATTAAAGTTCTCACGTGTCTCAGTCTCTTATCTATCTATTTGTTTGTAAACTCCCATTGGTCAAATGGGGTATTTGACAGGAAGACAATTAACTTGGACACTCGTCTCTTATTTATCAATCGTCTTCATTTTCAATTAAAATTTCTGTTTTTTGTTCGAAGTTAAACTTATTTAAAGGTTTGATTGGCGCACGTAAGACTCATATTGCTTCCCTTTTACCACCAATTACAAGGTATACTGGTTTTTTTTTTTTTTTTTTTTTTTTTTTTTTTTTTTTTTTTAGTTTTAAATCTCAACTCTTGTTATGAATATAAATTTTTTTCTTCTAATCACGCTATATTCTAAATTATTCATTCATCTTATACGTGTTATGCCAAGCCCAATTATTGTTGAAGCAATTGTTTTTGTTTGAAATTTTAAATTGGTTTTATTTCGATTCCAATTTTTTGGATTTTTGTGAGAAGGAATAAGATGGACTAGAAGCTCAAGACAAATCTTCAAAAATTAGATATCAACACATATATTGGTTAAAAAAAAAAAGAAGGAAAATCAACGTATATATTCGATTAAGAGATAAGTGAAAACAATGATTTTTCAATTTTAACTCAATTATAATTTTAGTCTCAGAACTAAAAATTCATGAATATTAGTCCATGAATTTTTAATGATGTAAAACAATAGTCATTTTGGTTAATTATGTTAGAACTTTTATCCATCTTTTGCCTCTTTAAACCCTTTATTCTAGAGAAAGTTATAACAAAGTTAGCGAAAAGACCATTGCTCCACCTTATAATAAATTCAGGATTAATACTCACCAATTTTTTATTTAGCCAAAGCTTCAATTTCGCTAAAATTTAGGAACATTACTCTAATTTTCTCTACGAGAAGCAGACAATCTAGGGTTTTGGTTTGAAGGTGAGGGATAATGATAACCTCGTTATTGTCTGACAACCAAAATAACAATAATTTTGATTCTTTGGCTTTCAAATGAAGCCAAAGAAGACTTATTTTATCGTTTGGCTTTCAAAATAACAATAATTTTCAGTCTTCATTTCATAATGATAACCTCGTGCAAGGATATGGTAGCACGTGCTTACGGCTTAAAATTACATTCAATGCTGATTCTGCTCTTCATTATTAATTTTTTTTTTTTTTAATAAACGATAAATTATCTATTATAAAAGAGAAGGAATGAGCTTAATACAATTGGTTATCAATAATTTAGTTCAAATACGCTTTTGATGAAAATCGAATCTAAAACCTCGTACTTACAAATGAAAAAGAATACCACTAAATCGTAGCACTAAATGACATCACTTTTTTTATTAAATTACCAAGAAAAAGGTCTGGACCACGTAAACAAACCCTAATTTCTATTGTTGACAAAAGAATTTGGACTTATTAATAGTTCTTTGCTTTTCTATCGAAATAGACGTTCAAGTGACTAACCAGGATACTTGGGGGTCTACCATGGTGTCATATTCAACATCGATTGTTAACCAGGATATATGGGGGGTCTGGACCACGAAAACAAACCCTAATTTCTATTGTCGACAAAAGAATTTGGACTTATTAATTATTAGTTCTTTGCTTTTCTATCGAAATAGACGTCTCAAGTGACTAACCAGGATACATGGGGTTTAGCACCATGGTATCATATCCAACATCGATTGTTAACAAGGATATATGGGGGTTTAGCACCATGATATCATATTCAACATCGATTGTTAACCAGGATATATGGAACAACAAGGATATATGGGGGTCCACCATGGTATCATATTCAACATCGATTGTTAACCAGGATATATGGGTGTCCACCATGGTATCAGAGGCAACTTCGACTGTCCTTCCTTTGCGGTCAAATTTCAAGTTCTAACCTTTACTATTTTTTTATTCTTATTAGTTATTTTTCAACAAACGATAATATTGTCTATCATAAAAGAGAGAAAATAGTCTTAACTTCACAATGGGCTAGCAATAATTTGGTTCAAATTCGTCTTTGGCGAAAATCAAATTTAAAATCTTTCACTTACAAGTGAAGAGGAATACCATTAAATTGTAGTAATTAGTTGCAACACTTTCATTATTAAATTACCAAGAAAAAGGTCTCGACGTAAAAAACCCTAATTTCTATTTTCGCAAAAAGGATCTTGTTCTATTTCATGCTTATATAATCCAAAAACTCTAAACCTTTAGGTGAATCTCACTCTCCATAAACTCGCTCTCTCCTTTTCCGCATAACAAAATGAACCGTTTTTGCGCAAAGATAATCCAACTCCTCAATGCTCTGATAATCAGTCCCGTCGATCGTGATCATCCCGAAGGCAAACCAGACCTAGAAGCCGCAGTGCCGCAAGTTCCAGATCGGAGGAAGTACGATAAGTTCCCAGCCAACAACTTAGATTGGGCAAAGATAATCGTCGAGTTTTGCTTCACAACAGCGATCGGACTAGCGTTTATTCGCTTCCAAATTCCTCCCGGTCAGCTCCCTCTCCCTGTGACCTTTGATTTTCTTGGGCTATCAGTCTTACTTGCTTTCACTTGTATCTTGGTGAGCAAATCCATTCACTTTGGGTACTCTCTCGTCGGAATATCAATAGCGGGCCTTTCTCATCATTTTGGCCTCTTCTTTGGGGTCACAGCCTTCTTCGTATCCGTCAGCATCCCATTTCCTTTCTGGTTCAAATGTGCTACCTATTCTATCTACGTCGCCGCCTTCATCCTTGTACTTCTCTTCAATCTTCACTTCAATAAATATTACAAACCTCTTGTTTCTGAGCACCTTACCCCAAACAATTCAATTCCTCCAACCGCCATTAATCCTGCGGTAGAATCAAGCCGAGGTGGTACTAATATTGTTGATGATCAAGCATGCACCAGCAGTACTGTTTGACTTGAAAGAACTCTATCAGGTATCAGGTAACAAGCATGCATCTATATATATATATATCCAGACTCGTGCTTTGCAGTACTGGTGACCAAATATGTACAACTACTATATATAGTATAGCAAGATATACTCCTCGGATATGGGGATCCTATCGTTGGAAAAAAGAAATAATGGGGTTCTCGTCGTTGAAAATAAAAATATATGGGGATCTCATATATGTTGTAAGTTTCAATATCCAAATGTAATTTTGTTTTGGGCTTTCCCTGTCTGCAGCCCCTCACTACTGGTATGTTGTATCAATCGTATTTAATCCATTTGTTACTTCTATATATTTCACTTTCTTTTAGTGAAAGTAATTGTGTCCACCATTGATTGTTCATAACATTGTGATGTATTTTAACTATTCAAATGCTAAAATTGAAACGATTAAATGCTTGTTTTTAAGTGGATCTAGAAAAACCACTTTAATGCTTTTGGTGCAAATTAATTTCACTAAAAATATTTTTAATCATTTTAAAACACTTTCAAACCATCATTAATTTTTTAAAATATTTAATAAAACACGTGACAATAAAAAGTTAAGGGAAGTCCATAATTGTGATTTGGGCGGGTTGTTGTGTTGTTTGGGTTGAGACTTGAGAATGAAGCCCAAATTATGCATTGGGTTATTTATACATGTGTATTTTACAGTTTGATTTTTATGTAACAAGTATGATACAAGTGGCTTTATATATCTACTAGCCTTCATGTAAACACGTGACATTTTTTGAACATGGCGTGTTACGTACAACTTACACGTTTTAAATGTATTTATATGCGTAAATTAATAGACTAAGATGGAGGATCTAAGTTCCAGACTACTATATATAGACAGACTAGCTATATCTATTCCTCAGATGGGGATCTCATATTTGTCGTAAGTTTCAGTTTCAACTGTTTCTTGTTATGTTTGATGTATGGTTGTGTGCAGCTTCTCAGTAATGCTATGTTTGATCTGGTCTGGTTAATTAATTTGTTACTTCTAATATTTCTTTTAGTGAAAGTAATTGTGTCCACCATTGATAAGTGTCTGTAATTATGGAACCTCTATATATTTCTTTTTACTGCTTGTGATCACTACTTAAAGCCTTTTCTCCTTGCAGTTATGTTTGGGGTTTCATCTAATCTAGTTAAATCAGTTGTTACTTCTATATATTTCTTTTATTTGAACCCGTACAATCTATCTATACACTCAACTTATTTTTTACATCTATATTAATTTTAATTAAACTATCAATGTTTTTTTAAACCCGAATTTATTACCTAAACAATCTTCACAAACTTTCAATATAATATGTAAATCTATTTTTACACCTAATTAAAAAAGAAAAAGCAAAATCTAACGTGAAACAAGAAAAAACGTGGAACGGTATAGAAAAATATTCTCAAGAGTAGTAAAGTCATCCAAGACTCCAAGTAGAGCTCTCTCAGAAAAGAAAAGAAAAAAAAGAAGAAAAAAGGTCGTCCAAATCCAGTTTTGAAGCCTGCACTCCATGGCAAACAGCAAACCCATTCGCATGGCTGCAATCTTTCATTTATTGGAGTCAGTAAATTTTGGGTACACTACTGACCTCCTAATAACCCAATAAAATAAAGACACATGTCAATTTTTAAGTTTCTTATCATACAACCAAACACTACTTATTCTGCAAACCAAACATTCTTCTTCTCCCCCATTGAATCGAACACTGAATCCTCTCTTCTCCGGCAACGTACCCGCAACCCCTCTCTTCTCCGGTGACCCCAGTCCCTTTCTTCTACAGCACTGTGACCGTCGTCCTCAGTTATGGACACGGCAATGATTGCAACCTGTGATCATCAATTCGGAGAGTCGCTCTTACTATTTGATCTCAACTTGGTCATGTTTGTGGCGACGAGTAAGATCCTGAAGCTACATTTTGTGCCATTAATTAATATGGATCCATAATGGTTAGGGTCAAGAAGAACCTCAAGGAAAAGCATGAAAAAATGTTAAAAAAACTATGTCACAACTTTAAGCCAATTGGACCAAGTCTCTCTTCTTTGTCTTTTCCACCTCTCTCAAATAATTTCCGAAAGAAAAGGAAAAAGCAAATGCCTTAACCTTCTCTGGTGATGAAAATTCCATGCATTAAAATTGGGCACATTTGTAGAGCTTAGGGTAATCAAAATGAATAGAGTTAGATGCTCTTCCATTTGTAATAATGTTCGAAGTTTTATGATATAAAAGAATTATAGTATTGCTTTGGGAAAAAGAAAAGGATTGATCGGCCAACCAAAGAAGTCAGTTAGATTTTTCTTCATTTTGGAACAATTTTAAACTATGCAATTTTGATATATATTGATGTACAAATTTAAAGCTTTTTTTTTTTAATTATTATTATTAACAGGAGGGGAAGGGTCCAAAACGTAGACGTCGAGAAAACGCGATCCTCAAATTTCATATTTACTCGACATTTTAGGTCCATATGTGTTCATCCTGTAAGGCTATATATGCTTAAAAACATTCCTATCATCATCATTTCTATTATAAAGCCAAATATGTTTAACAATCAAGGGCAATGTTTGATAGCTTATTTCAGACATCTTTGTAGGATTTTATTTTGGATTCTTTCCCCCCCTCTCTCTCTCTCTCTCTCTCTCTCTCTCTCTCTCTCTCTCTCTCTCTTTATTGTCGTATGTATATATATTTTTTAATTTGGCGATGGGGACTTGCGTTTGATTTTGACAAAGTCCACTATTCCATGCAAGAGAGCTCGATAGCAGTTTTAGGTGCGTTTCAATTGCCCAATACATATAATTTTGCATCAATTTGTTCATCTTCTTCCAAATTTCTATATAAACGAAACACATTTTTAGCTTAATTTGCTACATTGTGCGTTGCATTGAACACCAAAACACGATAAACTCTTTAGAACGGTTAACAATGTCATGATATCAACTGAATCAAACTGACCAAGGCAAAAACTAATGGACAAGGCAAAAATTACTATCTTCGGCATTTAATTCGCCCTATTCCGTTGTCCATAGTCAACCAACATCAGTGTTCCTTTCGGCTTTGATTAATTTGTAATTTTTGTGTATTGCGAAAGTTGAATGTGGGGGAATCCATTAGTTCTTCATCTTTCATGTATATGGAGAGTGTCGTTTTCTGCTCTTTTATGTCTTGAGTCAAAAAAAATACGTGATTCAACTTCTGGACCATGAAATTTCTTCCTGTGAACACGAAGGTAGTGAATGCATGCTTGAACCTCCTCAAATAGTCCAAATTCCAAAAAAAATCAAACTAGAGTAAGTGATATTTCTCCACTTGTTGAAATTTGAATTTCTTTCCTCAAAAGATATTTGTAAATTTTGTATATCTGCAACAACAAGAATACCACTGGGAGCTCAAAATGGGCTCGCAGAACTAAGTAAACGGAATAAAAAGCAAAGCCCAACAAAGTTAGTATGACAAAGATGAGCCCAAACAAGCAAATCCCATAGGAAACCAAACCTGAGACCAATCAAGCCCGTACTCAACATTAATTAAATTTATGAAGTTTTAACGAAACACTTCCGGTACTATTCATTTTTATCTTTTTCTTGGTACTATTTACTAAACATTTATTTGTCATTCATCTCTACTAATTAATAAAACACTCATTGTCAACCAAAACTCTATAAAATTACTAGTTTAACCCTCTAACTAAAGCAGAACATGAATAAGAAATATGAGGCAGAAATGTAATTTCATACAACCAAATTTTGTTGTATTTTTTCAAAGCATCACCTACATTTAATCCTAACATATCTCTAAAAAAATAAAATAAAAATTAAAAAATTAAAAAAAAAAAAAAACTTCCTAGTTCCACATTCTCTATCACTCTCTTCCTCTCTCCTTCTATTTCAAAAAAAAAAAAAAATTTCTCACACACTTAGTGTGTGTGTGCCCGTATGCTAGTATATATAAAGTGAGAGCCTCAGTTTGGTGAAGCATTCAATAAACCCAATATTACCCTTTGCTTCGTTCATAATAAAAAACCACAAAAGTTGAGAAAATGAGGACAAATTCGTAAAAACACCATAATTGAACAGAAAAATAAAAAAAATCTACAAACAAACTTGCTTAATAGTTAACCCTCACAAACTGCTAAGCAGTAGCGGGCAGTTTAAAAACACAAATTAAAAAAATGATACCTTTACCATATATGTAAAAAAGAAGTATAAAAAGGTTACAGTAGAAAGAAAATATAAAATAAAAAAAACAAAACAAAAACAAGTAGACGTGCTTAAGCCTCTCAAACTGCTAAGCAGTAGTGGGCAATTTTCTCCTCCAAAGATTTCCATGATCTGAGTTTGGTGGGAGATTCAACACTAATCACTTGCATACCACCAGTATTTAGAGATGAGTAATCATAAGGAGGCTAATTTTGGTTTTCAGGAGTTCTGTAACATCCCACATCATTCAGGGGAGTGGATCCTATAAGCCTTATATGTATATTATCATCTCTACCTAGCACGAGGCATTTTGGGAGCTCACTAGCTTCAGGTTCCATGGGAACTTTGAAGTTAAACGAGTTTACGCGAAAGCACTTCCATGATGGGTGACCTATTGGGAAGTTCTCATGTGAGTTCCTGAAGGAAAATTTGTGAAAAACAAGTTCATTTGAGCAACATCAACAACATGAAATTAACAATTAAAAGGCGGAATCATGTTTATATGCACTCAAAAACAAAACTTAACCCATGAACTTCAAAGCCTAGTAGATAGGTGAACCAAGACTCAACTCAAAACAAAGTGAGTTGAGAAATCAATACCTTTGTAGATTCCTCTTTGCATAAGCAAAGGCTAATCACCCAAAGAGAGGGCCTTCATTCCTTGCATCTTAGATCCATGGATTTGGATGGATGAAAAGGTTTCTCCAAGTTCCCAAAATTGAAAACCTCTAAGTCTCCACACCAAGGCATATTGTAGAAGAAATGAGTGACCTTGGAGGAGTTTGATTGCTAGATGATCCCTCCAAGGTGGCTGAAATTTTAGAGAGAAAGGAGAGCTTGTGTTCTCATCCTTTCCCCAAAAATTACCATTTATGAATTTTGGCTATAAAGTCATACTTATTCCTTAATTCATTTGAGTGGCAAACTTGTAAATAAGTCCAAAACCACTCCTTCTTTAACATGGGATTTATTGGGCTATTTGGGCCTTTGTGAATCATTATTCATTAAGTTGTCACACAACTTAAGTCAATGAACTTGACGTTCGAAGCCCATTGGACCTTAAGGTCCAAAACTATCCCGTGGTCTTTTAACGAACTTATTCGTTTGATTAATAATCATATTAATTAATCCTTGCCATAAATAATTAAACCATTTAATTATTCTTACTCATCTCCGTTGAATCTTCAATCTCTACCTTACACGGTGTACGATCCATTAGGTTCCTTTTAGCGAGGCAGTGGGCGATTCAAACTCTTTCAAATCGATTGTGAATTGAAACTTACTTTCAATTCTCCCGTTAGTGATAATACACTTTTAGGGCTTCCACAAACCATGGTTGACGCCTAGCAGCATGTCATGGTTACCCAAGCTAATCAGAAGAGGTGGAGAACCTATTCAGTTTTAGGATTACAAATGCAATACGGTCTTTCTCTAATACAATACTCTTAACCACATTATTTGGTTTGATAGTTTATTCATGTCTACTATCCAATGTGAGTCTTGTGCTTATATGATTACCTTGAATGTGATTTGGAACGCATTCCAACATCTCATTCATACTCTGGCCAGAGATTCTAAATCATATCATAGAGTATTCTCCCTCAAACAGTTTGAAGGTTAGAGATCCCTTGTTGCGCATTCACTTGCCTCCATGGCTAAGTGGCTTAACCCCGACGATGCCGTGGACACCCTCCTGATGGAGTGACTTTGACATAATCAAAGATTAAGGACCTAAACACAAGACAGTTGTGATGCCTCAGGTCAAAGGACTACTTTGCATTATCCCAACCATGAGTTCTCATGTGACATGAATATGAGAACCCCTCGTTGATCGTGTTCAGTGAACTCATTCTCTATTGAGCACCTACATGCTTGTCTTGATGTCACACACACCAATGACTCGAGACTAGTCACTCTCCCTGAGAGAAGACATAGCACGTACTGATCTTAACGGACTGTCAATGCCCAATTGACAATCCTATGATCAGGAACGTTTAGGATGTGTCAACGAAAGAATGGTCTCATGAATCTAACTTCTTTAGATCGCATTCTTCCAATCACATATTCCTTGGACTTATCGTTTAAGCATATAACATTTATACGAGACGGCTCAAACAATAATGTTTGCCCTTAATATTAAACTAGATTAGTTTAACATGTGAAATGTCCATAAAGTATCATCATATGATTGGTTTTAGGGCACATTTCCAACAATCTCCCACTTGCACTAGAGCCAATCAGCTTAGTCATCAGTGATGATACCTCTTCTGTAGTCATTTCATAAATGGCTGAGTAGTAGACCTAGACAATGGATATCTATATGTTATCCATAGAAGCAACCTTGAGAATAACGACGTCACCATTATACATGATTCTCAATCATGTGGTTCAGTCTCTCATTTGAGTTCGAACCTTGATGAGACCTTGATTCCCTGGCTTGAGCTATCGCCCCATTAGTGTCATACACTTTCTGGTTGGAACCGAATGGAGAGTTCATAAATGAACTTTCCCATCCAAACAACAATGTTGTAAGCTTCTATATGGCAATATATTTTGCATACATGATGGAACACATTAAAGTCATTACTTTTAACGTTTCCACCTAAATATCTCTTTAGTCATAATAAAGAGATATCTCATTATCACTTCATTCATAATGAAGAGATATTCTATGATGGATTAGATTCATAATCTAATACATTTACGCTTCCATTACGTTACTCTAATTCTTCCTCATTCTTAAGGAATCCATCCTTAGTATTTCTTAAATACCTAAGGATTCACTTGACAGTTGCCATGGTTCTGATCCCGGGCTTGCACTGATATCATCTTGTACCGTTCTAGGTACAACTTATATCAATGTTTTCATACAATATGAAATACATAAATCACCTTTCTGCGTATGCATAAAGGATTCTATTTATTTCTTTGGGAGTCAAAGGGTACATTCCCTTTGAGAAGAACAACTTCCTAGTCTCACTAGAATTGTCATTCTAATTGAAGTTTATCATCATATGAGAAACTTCCTAGCATCTCTTGTCTATTTTAGGGATTGATATAATCCAATTATATTTTGAAATCTATCATTATAGATTTTCATCCCATGTATATAGACTATGTCTCCCATATACATTCTATCATTATAGAATGTTTAAAGTCATAACTTTAACGATGAAGAATTCCTTTCATTTTCAAAATTAATATATATCATGTATATATATTCAAATTTAGGAATATGATTAACTCCCACTAATCTTTTGTAAACCTAGTAAACAAAAGATTCATTTACATCTTTATGAGAAATCAAACGATTTGATCCTTTTTCTCATAAGATGCTTATAGCTCCCACTAAGTGTAGTCATAAGGATTTTCATTCTTATTTCTTTCGAATTAAGAGGTGTAACTCTATGACATAGTCATAAAGTTCAAACCATTCAACTGAGACGATTTATAAATCCTTCTCGACTACCTTGGAGCTTGTGGTGTAGGAACTAGGTTGTTATATTTGTTGATCATATCAAACAAATATTGCTTATTAGCACACAACCCCAAATCTTAACATGTTTAAGATTTGTCCTTCTTTCCAACTACATCTTATGGAGTTATGAAAATTTTGGAAGATCTTCTAATTGACAATCATATTGTTTTAGAAGTATATATATCCTATATATGGGTAATAGATAACATCCAACGAACTAAATCTTATTCAAGTTCGTTCTTCTCCTAATGGAGAAATACATTATCTTATGATGCTATTTTCCTTGATATCTTTCAAGGAAACTCATCTAAAGTGTTACTTTTCCTTGAATCAAATCTAAGAAGGTAAATTCTTTAGACGTCTTACTCATCAACTTACATTTCTTGAATTCTTTGAAACCTTTTGCAAATTATTCGGACTTGTGTTTATTCAAAGTAAACTATAGTCCAACCGAGAGTGATCTTCGGTGAATGTCATACAACATGAGTAGTATTATGTTGTGGACAAGTGCCACTAACATCTAAGTGAATTTTCCTTAACAACTTTGTGATTCTTTCTTCTTTCCAAAAGAATAAAGATTCGAACATTTCGCCTCTATACAATATAACAAGAAGGTATTGGATCCGGGTCTAACGATCCAATGCATCCATCTATTACCAACTCGTAATTTATGTTTTAGAGGTATCACAACTCAGTTGGGATTAGTCACTACCTTGCAACCTTTTGGGTTTTAAGCATCGTTATATTCTTAAACAGTTAACATTACCACATCATCTCTACTATAGAGACAATTAATTAGATTACCATAATCTAATCATTCATTAATAAAGAACAATGTTTTGTCAAACAAAACATTCATCCATCTCTACAATAGTGACGGAATTAAGTTTCTTAAAATTGGGACGTAAAGACAATCTTCGGTTTTTCCAATTTCTTTGGTAGTTCATATGAGGAAGTAAGTACAATCCGCTTTCGCAGAGATCTATATTTGATTCACGTTTCGAATGTGAAGTACTTTCTCTTCTCTCATTTATCTTCTACTTCTTATTAGCCACACTTTTACAACGATTGTAAAACATAGTTGCTAATACAGAATCATGTATTCAAGTAGAAGAACCAACTGTTTTGAATTATTCAAGAACATTTTACAACACCTTCGAAAGGTGTGTTCTTGACACTTGCAAGACATTTCTTGCAAATACCCCTTCCAATGTCCATCCTTTCATAAAGAAAGTTTGTTCCCTTGGAGTTATTTTGCCTTCTTCATTTGACTTCCCTTTTGACTACAATAGTCATGGTCCCTAAACTCCCACTATCTCTCTTGAAACTTATTTCATATGTGTTATACATATCAAACGATTTGGATAGCGTGCGGTTATTGTTCACTATATAGTTTACAATAAACTTAATGAACCATTAGGATAGGGACACAAAGGTGAAGTCCTTGCCTAGTTTCCGTCTCGTTAAGTGTTTTGACACTTCAACATTCAATGATTCAAAATCATCATAAGTCCATGTTGATGGACTATTTTTGTCAACCAACCATTATGTTCTAAACATAATAACAAACTTTCAAGAGTTGTTCAAGGCAACTCTCATTTCTTCATACAACAATTTGTAAGTGAAGAATCATGGCACATAAAGTGTCCATGCCCTTGTGCTTACTTCTCAAGTTCCTTGTTCGTGTAACAAAGAGACAAACACTAGAGTTTGCATTGTCCTCTTCATGGTAGACTTATCTAACATGTTCTTCCATTGATACATTATCAATAGGAAGATTGTGAGGATGAGACTACTTAGGCACTTTTACAATCCATTCAAGACAATCTATGGGATTGTGGTACCAAGTTCGGAAACTAAAGCGTTCGGTTTTTCTTTGTCAAGTTTTGGATAGCGTTTGCAAATATATTGGTAAACAAATACATAACGAATATAAATTGATTGATTTTAAGCTATTTGATCCGGGTCTTTAAATCAAAATAGCACCACCCACTATTTTTAGCAAATTCCATATCCCTCATCGGAATTCGAGAGTTTTGTTGAACTCTTAGCGGGGTATGGGAGACTCACCATTACCAAGCCCACCTCAGAATTATATCATGTTGGTTAGCAAAAATAATGATGAGAGAATAACACTTTAGTCATTTACAACTCTTGTAATTAACCATCTAGTTTGGCCTCTAGAAAATGTGGCCTCACGATGATACGATATCGGCACCATTGCACTTAGTTAAGTTATTCCCACCATGCTTAATTCATGAAGGGGTTCAAGAATAGCCTCACAATGATATGATATCGGCCATCCTCGTTGCCTACACTTACCTCATCATATGTTTATGGACTCCTCCTGAGTGTAAGCATGCACTTTGTACTCCCCCATGATAGGGTGAAGCCGGTGTACAAGTCACAAACGATTAGAGCCCACCACGGTGGAAGGCCACGAAGAGATATTCAAAGCATCTCTCGCTTATCAACTTAATAATGGTTTGTTGAGGGTTTTAGGTCTCATCACATATAAACATACATTTTAATCCAATTAAAACATTTTGGTCATATTACAACTATTGGTCCATATGATTGATTTAGTAGTATATAATACTCCCACTATGCTTTTAAAACGGTTTTTAAAGCAAGACTATATGGTACTACTAACATAAGATTTGCATTCATTGATGGACTATATAGTTGCCTTAGGGCCTTAGGATGACTATGAACCTTTGATTCGATTCAACACGAGCCTAGTGTTGAATCTCGGTCTAGGGATGGTGATTGATTTTAGTTACGCGTTTAATCACATTAAGGCGTGTTGTCTTATTGGGCGTTGGACCCAACTACTCCAATTTCATGCATATCGAATAAAACAAGAAAGGAGTACTTCAAAGTAAATAAGAGCTTATGCTCTTTTACAACAATTGATCAAATCAAATTACTTTAAAGTAAAGAAGAGCTTATACTCTTTTACAACAATTGATCATATCAAATTACAACCAAAATTTAATCTACTCATTCCCATGGTTCAAACAAATTTGAAACGGTCATTCACATAGCTCAATTATCGTAAGCTTAGGTTCATAATCACCCTTTCTTTAATTAATTAACGCTTTAACTAATTAAACTTGAATGCAACATTTTCATTTGGTTTTTGTATCCATAGAATTGATTTAAATGGAGCTAAATGAAATGAAAATCCAATTCTCATTTAAAGAGACAAAACAATTTTGTTCTCTACCTAATTTGGGCCAAAATGCTATGACCTCAACTTTTGGGCCATTTTGCAAAACTTAAACTTTTGGGGTCACTTTGTAAAAACACAAAAGTCCACTACTTCATTTAATTACAACTATAACCCAAAAATTTCCACAAAAGCTAAAACTTCATTAAAGGAGCAAAACAATTTGTCCTTTTAGTGATTTTGGACCTTTACGTAAAAACGTAAACTTTTGGGTCAAATTACAAATACACAAAAGTATCAAAACTTTATGTAATTACATAAAAGCCCCAAAAGGACCCTAATTGAGTAGGGTGGCCGGCCATTGAAGCAAAGTAATAAAAAAAATTTCAAAGTTTTTGTAAGTGGGGTGGGTGAAATGGAATAAATCATTACACACCTACCCACTAAAATTTCTTTAATCTTTCAAAATAAATATCTAATATATTTAAACATAAGAAATATTTCAAAACAAAAACTTTATGAAATAAATCAAAACTTTGAATCAAAACACCAAACCTTTTGTTCTTGGCAAGAACATATCAAGAACAATGAAGAACATCCATGAAAACCCATAAGAGCTCCATGAACATTCTTCACCCAAAAACATACCAAAACCACTCAAACTTAAGGGAAATAACATACAACCATACTAGGGTACATAGGGGTTCCAAAAGTCACTTTAAAACACTTTTTAACAAGTCAAACAAGAACCCAAAATTTCACCCTTTGGATTTGGCCGAATTTCCCCAAAAACATGGCACCAAATTTTAGCTCCAAAATTCATGCTCATATAAACTACATCTACAACATTTGAGATGGCAAATTTTCTAACAAAATTTACATTCAAAGAAGCAAGAATAAAGCTTGTAACAATTACAACATTCAAATCACAAACTATGAACTACAAAACCCAAAAGGATTCACCAACTACTAGACTTAGGCTCTGATACCACTTGAAGGCCGATTTGTGTAAAACAAGTTCATTTGAGCAACATCAACAACATGCAATTAACAATTAAAAGGCGGAATCATGTTTATATGCACTCAAAAACAAAACTTAACCCATGAACTTCAAAGCCTAGTAGATAGGTGAACCAAGACTCAACTCAAAACAAAGTGAGTTGAGAAATCAATACCTTTGTAGATTCCTCTTTGCATAAGCAAAGGCTAATCACCCAAAGAGAGGGCCTTCATTCCTTGCATCTTAGATCCATGGATTTGGATGGATGAAAAGGTTTCTCCAAGTTCCCAAAATTGAAAACCTCTAAGTCTCCACACCAAGGCATATTGTAGAAGAAATGAGTGACCTTGGAGGAGTTTGATTGCTAGATGATCCCTTCAAGGTGGTTGAAATTTTAGAGAGAAAGGAGAGCTTGTGTTCTCATCCTTTCCCCAAAAATTACCATTTATGAATTTTGGTTATAAAGTCATACTTATTCCTTAATTCATTTGAGTGGCAAACTTGTAAATAAGTCCAAAACCACTCCTTCTTTAACATGGGATTTATTGGGCTATTTGGGCCTTTGTGAATCATTATTCATTAAGTTGTCACACAACTTAAGTCAATGGACTTGACGTTCGAAGCCCATTGGGCCTTAAGGTCCAAAACTATCCCGTGGTCTTTTAACGAACTTATTCGTTTGATTAATAATCATATTAATTAATCCTTGCCATAAATAATTAAACCATTTAATTATTCTTACTCATCTCCGTTGAATCTTCAATCTCTACCTTACACGGTGTACGATCCATTAGGTTCCTTTTAGCGAGGCAGTGGGCGATTCAAACTCTTTCAAATCGATTGTGAATTGAAACTTACTTTCAATTCTCCCGTTAGTGATAATACACTTTTAGGGCTTCCACAAACCATGGTTGACGCCTAGCAGCATGTCATGGTTACCCAAGCTAATCAGAAGAGGTGGAGAACCTATTCAGTTTTAGGATTACAAATGCAATACGGTCTTTCTCTAATACAATACTCTTAACCACATTGTTTGGTTTGATAGTTTATTCATGTCTACTATCCAATGTGAGTCTTGTGCTTATATGATTACCTTGAATGTGATTTGGAACGCATTCCAACATCTCATTCATACTCTGGCCAGAGATTCTAAATCATATCATAGAGTATTCTCCCTCAAACAGTTTGAAGGTTAGAGATCCCTTGTTGCGCATTCACTTGCCTCCATGGCTAAGTGGCTTAACCCCGACGATGCCATGGACACCCTCCTGATGGAGTGACTTTGACATAATCAAAGATTAAGGACCTAACCACAAGACAGCTGTGATGCCTCAGGTCAAAGGACTACTTTGCATTATCCCAACCATGAGTTCTCATGTGACATGAATATGAGAACCCCTCGTTGATCGTGTTCAGTGAACTCATTCTCTATTGAGCACCTACATGCTTGTCTTGATGTCACACACACCAATGACTCGAGACTAGTCACTCTCCCTGAGAGAAGACATAGCACGTACTGATCTTAACGGACTGTCAATGCCCAATTGACAATCCTATGATCAGGAACGTTTAGGATGTGTCAACGAAAGAATGGTCTCATGAATCTAACTTCTTTAGATCGCATTCTTCCAATCACATATTCCTTGGACTTATCGTTTAAGCATATAACATTTATACGAGACGGCTCAAACAATAATGTTTGCCCTTAATATTAAACTAGATTAGTTTAACATGTGAAATGTCCATAACGTATCATCATCTGTATTTAATTATAAATAAAAATATTAAATAATTTATGATCGTACGATACATAATAAATGACTAAAATATGCAGATTCCTAAAATCCCACCATTTGAATCCAACCGAATCCAATTCCAATTCTCATCGTACATTCGTCGTATATTTGCACACTGTAGCATTGATTTATGGCAAATAGGAAAAAAAAAAAGTCAAAATATAAACAAAAATAAAGCCAAACATACCTACATGTCACCCTTTACGCTCCAAAACCAAACGTCGCCTCAAAGTTCAAATCCCACTTTTCAAAATTTCCCGTTTTCCCGCCCACACGCCGCGCACTCCCCACTCCATTAATTTCGCGGCTCACTATAAAACAAAACCCCAATCCAATCACTCGCACACTAAAAACACCCTATCGCCCATTTCTCTCTCTAAAAGATCCACCGTCTTCTCCGGCGATTCAGCCTCTCTCCGCCGTAAGCAGAATGGCGTGCAAGCGGATGTCGAAGGCCGGAACCTCTTCAGGTTCTCCGCCGAATTCGAAGAACCCAATGCAAACCAAGAAGGCGAGAGTTGAGGAGGAGGTAGCAACGAGTGTGGAAAAAGCTACTTCTCCGCCAAAATCGAAGAAGACGAGGCAAACCAAGAAGGCGAGAGATGAAGAGGAGGTAGCAACAAGTGTGGAAGAAGTGGCCTCTCCACCGAAATTGAAGAACGCGAGGCAAACCGGGAAGGCGAGGGTTGAGGAGGAGGTAGCAACAATTGTGGAAACATCTGCTTCTCCGCTGCAATCGAAGAATCGGAGATAAGCCAAGAAGGCGAGAGTTGATGAGGAGGTAGCAACGAGTGTGGAAAGAACTGCTTTTTGCCCAAATCGAAGAAGCTGAGGCAAACCAAAAATGCAAGAGTTGAAGAGAACGAGTGTGGCAAAATCTGCTTCTACACCTAAATCAAAGAATCCGAGGCAAACCAATAACGCGAGAGATGAAGAGGAAGTAGCAACGAGTGTGGAAAAAGCAGCTTCTCTGCCGAGGAAGCCAGTGACTCAGGAGGTAGCTGCGGCTGATGAAGACAGAGAGGAATTGAGGTTTATTGGCAAACCAATGGAAGAAGAGGAGGCTCGTAAGCAATACCCCAAGAGATGTGAGAGAGGTGAGAGATTTTGTTTCAAGATTTTGTTTTTTGTTTTTCGTTTTTTAAATTTAGTTTGTATTTTGTGAAAATGTTGGTGATTTAGGGGTTATAGATGACCAAGTACTCTGAACTTCACGGATAAGTGGTACATGATAAGACAAATAAATGGGTTTTAGAATATTTGTGTGTCCAAGCGTTAATGTAGCTGTAACATTTGTGGTCGGAATAATACTTTACCCATTTCCTAAATTTGTATGATTTTTACCTCTCGGTGTTGTCTAATATGGTATTGAAGCTTTGGTTTCAAGAATTTTTGGGTTTTAAGCTTTCAACCTTGATTTTACAGTTCTTTGTTGGATTTGCATATTGTTAAAGTTGTCGAATTTGCATAGTGTTTTGGGGTTGTGATGGGAACATGAGGGATGAATCTTGTCGCCTCCCGTCCCAATAAAATATGAAGTGGGATAAATTCCTTCTGCTGTGAATTTGTCATGTAGAATTATGAATTGCTAGCGATCAGTTGTGAGTGTTCTATGTTATTCACTTGGTCACAAAAAGAAAGGAAGAAATGTTATGAAAGGACAATTACAAAGAGTATCGCCCTTTGGCAATAGGAAAACTGGAGAAGCAAACTGATACATATAGAAACACTCACAAGTGAAAAGTAAGACTAGATAATTGGTCTACTCCAGTATGTGATTGTATAATCATATTTGTTTCCCTTTTGGAACTTTACAAAAATTAGCAAAATCGTTACTTTGAAGATTTAGTTTTGATCAAGTAATGTTTTGTTGGATTTATGTCACAAGTCGACAGATTTTTTTTCCTTCTTAGAAAACTAAATTTATCATTTAGCCGTATGGATGGAATATAAAAGTTATGTACATTTTTTATAACCTCTTTGTTATGAGTTCTTTGACTTCTTAATTTTGATAGAAAACTAAATTAAAATAAAGGATGATGTTAGGGAGATTATATATTCAAATATTATTTTTGTAAACTATATTATGTGATTGTTAATGATAGATTATTTAAGTGTTGATTGCTAATATCAAAATAATTTTTTGATCAATTTTCTGTTTATCAATCCATCTCTTTATCTCCATGATTGCTGGAACCCTCAAAGTATATGATTCCTGACATGCCTATTCATTGCAAATTTCACATAAATGGTTATTTTCCACAACGTAAGGGTTATATTTTTACAACTCATTCATGTCAGACTTCATGAACAACAAAAAAAGCATGAATATGGAAAGTTCATATAGTTAGTCTGACACTAAATGTATAATTGAACTTGTACAACAAGACAATCCAGAGGGTTGTCATCTCGGACATCTGAAAAGAACACAGGCTCACAAGCAACAGTAGCAGTGTTTTATGACGTGCAAGAAAGTAAAAAGCTAATAATTCAGCTGATGTGAGTGCGGTAATGTCTTCTAATGTTTTTACCTTTTTGTCTTACGTTATTTTTTCGCCAAATATTCCTGCATTCTTATTTGAGGAACGCTAAGGCTATCTTCAACTCTGAGATTAAATATTTTTACTTTAGAAAATTTATTTTTTAACTGAGAAATAAATTTTTTTTTTTTTTACACTCTAATAGTTATAGGTTAAAATATTAGTTTAAGATTATTAAATAATAAATTTATGCTAAAAGTTTTTAACCTATTTTTTTCAAAGTAAAATTTACGTAGATTATAATAATTCATTTTATAAATATTTGAACTATAAAATATTTAAATTCTGAGAAAATTTAAAAATTCACTAAAATGACTCCAAAAAACTTGTATTTTAATGTTTTTGGGTGAATATTGATTTAATTATATGTTTAATTGTTTTCGGAGTTGGATTTAATTTTGAGCTCCTTTTTTTTTAATTTTTTTTTTATTGTTAGATTTGATTATATTTGATCGTAGTCATTGGATTTAATGTATTTAAAATTGACTAAATTTTAGCTTATACCGTAAAACTTACTTT